>NW_021604644.1:1202654-1240304 GCF_004785775.1 Grammomys surdaster
ATAGATAGATAGATAGATAGATAGATAGATAGATAGATAGATAGATAAGACAGATGAGCAGGTGGGCGGGTGGGCAGATGGATAGATAGATAGATAGATAGATAGATAGATAGATAGATAGATAGATAGTTAGATAGATAGATAGGCAGATAGGCAGATAGATAGAATTCACTTCCTCAGGGCTGGAGATGGCTCAGTGGTTAAGAGCACTGGCTGTTCTTCCAAAGGTCCCTGGTTCAATTCCCAGCACCCACATGGCTGTACACAACTGTCTATAACTCTAGTTCCAGGGGTTATGACACCCTCACACAGACATATGTGTATGCAAACACCGATGTATACAAAATAAATTAAAAAAATAAAAAGAATACACTTCCTCCTCACGCTTGCTGCCACTCAACACTAAAGGGTGAAGCAAGTCTGTTGACCTGAGAGCTCAGCTGTGGAGCTTTCAGAGGCCCATTTGCAATAACCACTTGTGAAATAGAAACTCATAATTTAAACTCAGTATTTCCACAAACACCTGCACCATGAGAACAGTCCTGGGGCCACAGACTTGAGGGACCATCATATCTATTCTCCCTATTTTTCATAGACCAGAGCTGGACTTCTAGTGAGGCAATGCTCTGCTTAGAGCCCTACAAGATGTCTACTCCTCTTAGATCTTAGACTAAAACCCAGGGTCCTAGTAGCACCCTGCCCCCACTTCTCCCCCCCCCACCCCAGTGCTTTCTATTCCCCACTTCTCAGTGTTTGAATGTTTGAATGCATTTCATCTTTGCTTCTTGAACAAACTTCTCACTGTTATAAATGAGGAGGGTGAGAGAAGATAGGACAATAGGACCTACCTGATGGAAAGTCTAAGAACAAACAGCTCCAAAAAGGCTGATTCTATAAGTAACGTCTGATCTTCTTTGGGGAGATCAGTGAATCCCGGGATCTTTTCTGCCCAGCTTCTGGACACGTCAATGGAGGCCGTCAGAAGGTTGTAGAACTGCTGCACGTGCTCCGCATCTGTGCCTGCAGTGGCCTGGTCGGTGGGACAGTACTGGAAGGTAATGCACAGAGAGCAGCCTTACCCTGATTGCTTGCGGATGGTGTCATCATTTAAGACTGGCCCTGCCTAGATGTCAATGCCTAAATCCTGCCCCCCTTAACAAACCATTAACATTCACAGCCTCATCTGATCCTCCAATGGCCCTGGGACATAAAATAAAATGAATTTATTGTTATTATCCAATAGAAGGAAATCCCTTCAAGACCCATCAGTGAGTTTGTTGAAGTCATCTAGGGAGCTTTATAAAGTGTCTCAGTTCTGCCTCTAGAAAGGTTAGTTTAAGTGGTTTGGAGTGGGGTCTGCCCACTGGGAACTTTAAAAGCTCCATAGATGATTCCACAGAGCAACCCATGGGACAAACCACTGTCCGAAGGCAAACCACTGTCCTAGGACCTTGGGTCTGAATAGGCCTTCTGGCTCAGTGAGTTCTGCCATAGAATAGGGATCTCCCAATAAGATGTTCCCAATAAGGAGCCAGAGATTTTCAAAATATAGACTCTAGACCAGTAACATCAGTCAGTAACAGCTAGTAATGTGCTAGAAATGGCAATCCCAGGTCACTCTGGGGGGTAGGTCCAACAGGCTGCTTTTTCTCAAAAAGGGTGTTTCTAATGGCCATTGATGTGTGAATCACACAATTAACCAATAAGAGAAATGATTGAGTTTTGCTCACTGCTGATGGATTTCTATGAGATAAAACTGGAAGTAGGCGTGCTGGGTTGGGGAGTTCCTTTGTGGCGGAGCCCAGACAGCCATATGCTACCAGACTTGGGGCCTTGTGGCTGCTTGTATTAATCAAAATTAGAGAAAATTAAAAATTCAGTTTCTTATCACACTAGCCATATTTTCGGTGCTTAAAAGTTAGGTGGGTGGGGTACATGGTCATCACTGAAGAAAGACATACTGGAGAGCACAGAGCTAGGGACTTGGGGTGGGATGAGCAGAAGGTGCGAAGAAGAGGAAGACAGAGGAGGAAGACAAAGGAAAAGAAGGAGGAGGAGGAGGAAGGGGAGAGGGAGGAGGTCTCTTCCAAGCTTTTGGCTATTCTGGTAAAGGCACAGTTTTGCCTCTCCCAAAGAAGGCAACACCTCTTCTGTTTCAGGTAGGATGATCTAGGCAGCAAGATCAAGGGACAACAGCACAGAGACATGTGATAATCTGTGTGAACAGGTGTGAATAGGTGAGAACAGATGCATCATTGCCTTCATGCTCACTGGAAAGAGTGAAGTTGTCCCCGCCTCTTGATTCTCACCAGTCAGGGATGTTAACCCTTATTTTATAAGAAAACTGAAGCTCAAGGAAGCTGTGAAACTTTCCCAAGTTACATAGCTGCCCACTGTAAGCTAGGGTTTAGTGTGTGTCTGAGATTTTAAGTCCTATGTCTCTTGACTTTGTATTTCGAGACAGGGCCTTATTATGGGGCCATGGCTCGCCTGAGTCTCATTGTGTGTATCAGGCCTGCCTCAAACTTGGAGCCGTATCTCGCCTCTGCCTACTGAGTGCCGAGACTACAGGCTGACTTTTAGTATCTTAGATGTAGGCTGGCGATGCAGCTTACTACTTACTCGGAACGATTAAGGCTCTGATCTTTAATCCTCAGCACCCATGAACCGTTCCAAAGATGTCTGATGATGCAAAAGGAACAGACTCACAGCCTATACACATGAGGTAAGTGCATTATCATTGAGCTACATCTCCACCTGACTTTATTTCTTTCAGTGCAATAGTCAGGGTGAGTGTCTATATTTTGCCAGAAAGCCCAGACCTGATTGGAGGAGACACAGCTGGTGAGAAGCAGCCAATGACCAATAAGGCAGGAAAACCTCCCTCATGCTAGGAGATGAGACACTAAATGTAAGCGGATCTTTTTTTCCCCCCTGTTTTCCCCAAGGAGCAGTAAGACATAAAGATACAGACATCAGATGTTGAGCCCAGGGACTTTAACTTCAGTTTTATTTGGGCTCCTGATTTGTGAAATATTGTAGCAAGCCCAGAGTTCTCTTCTGTGGGGAAGGGATAATAACATTGCTAAAGGTCTATGGGAGGGCTGAGATGTAGAGGGAGCTAAATAGCAGATGACACTGATGTCACTGATAGAGTTCTGACACCGTCACTATCCCTCGCCTTCCCCATTTATCGATTAAGGACTGTATTGCATTAAGCAGACGCTTTCTAATTTTCACCTCAACCTTCCAAGATCTTGTAACATCAGGTCTAGTCCAAAGCCAGGCTTCCTCTGTTCCCAACCATGTCACAGTTTGCATGGGATGGATTATGAGTCCCCCAGACAGTGAGTGGGTGGTATCATGGGGCATGGGAACAAGTCCAGGAGAGGGAGGCAGCTCCCTTCCCAAGGACATTTGAAAAGGCCATGAGGCCCTGAGTGAGCCTGCTCTCTCTTTTTAACACACACTCTCCTAACCAGAGAAGAGCTGAGCAAAGAGATCGGCTGCACATCTCTGGAAAAAATCACGCAGTGGCTGCTCTGTACCTGTTGTAGTCTCTGGGCACCTTGTAGATTAGCTAATTGCTGATTCCCCTGCCGCTTGCATTTGAAGGTTCTAAATGCGGCAAAGTCACACCAGTTAGGATGTTATGGCCTGGAATTTGACACCGGTCCAGCACGATTTTGTTTTTAAGTAGTGGGTTGAAATGAAGAAGATGGAAGGATGCAAATGTCCCCCTGGGAATAGGAGCTGCAACTAACTGCTTTCGGCATCCACTTCCCCAAAACCAGCATTCACGAATCAACAACAGTTGTGCTTCTGGTATTTGCTCAGAACCCAACAGAGCATGCAGTTTTCACTAGGGTGCTCTGCAGGGACAATCCCTGCTGGGCTCACGGTTCATGCTTCCTGCACTGGTAAGAGCAGTCCCTGCCTGCCTGGGGTATGGTTTTTATTTTGACAGACCTCAGCAAGGAAAAAACTCAGCAGGTCCAACTTGTCTGACTGCAGACCCTTTGGGATTCACCTGCAGTTATTCTTGTCCAAGCCCCAGAATTCTGGAGCCAAACTGAATACAACCTGAGCCCAGTAACGGGTGGGTGGGCACCCAATGATATGGGTGTGTTCCTCATGTATGTTCCTCTGAATATAAAATTTAAAGAAACACGCCAAGGCTACCACATATTCTGCCTGGTCTAGCCTTTTAAACCTGGAAGTCAAAGAGCTGGCTCTCCAGCTATGCCTCTTTACAATCCCTACATCTCTGGGCAAGATAGAAAACCCCAAGGTATTTGTTCATCGATTATTTCATTCAAACATAGACCAAATACAGAAAGACTTTTTTAAAATGAACGTTTCTCTCTATTTCTGCTAATACGTAATTCCAGCATATCAGGATACTTGATCCATCAGAATCTGGCTTTAGCACTAGTCAGAGATGGAGCATCAGTTTCACTGACAGCCAGGGAAGGATGGAGATTTCTACCAAGGCCCTAGAAGGAGAATGTAGAACTGCACAAACAGCAAACAGATATGATTTTAACCCAAACAGCCTGCACGCTGCATTCAGCAGCAACTGTGGGGGTCAGGTTTCAGCAGTGGCCCAGGCCTATAAGTTATTCAAGTAGAGAAAAGCACTCTGAAAAATTAGACACGTGATGTTTTAATAGCAGAATGGAGCTGAATATGTATCGCCCTTTCAGCCCTCGATAATCACGTGAACTATCTGAAGGACATGTGAACTATCCGAAGGAAATGGAATCCCGCCCCACCCCTCTTAGTATGTTATTTTTCTCTTGGCCTTTATATCACTACGAATGAGAGATGTGATCATTATATGAGCCAAATTATGTGTACATAGTCTTGGGGTTTTGTGCTTTAAAGAGGGTCATTTTAGAGCTGGAGAGATGGAGATGTGCATGAAGCACTTGTCATACAACCATGAAGAACTTATTATATAAAACTCCCATGGGGCATGATGGGCCACCCATAATCCTAACCTGCAAAGGCAGAGACAAGGGACTCCTGAAAGCCAGCAGGCTAGCTAGACTAGCTGGCACCAGGCTCATGAGAGACCCTGCCTCAATATGTGTGGAGGATAGTAACGGAGAAAGACAACAGACCTCTAGACTTCACAAGACACATGTATGTTCATCCCTCCCCCCCACACACATTTGAACACAAGTACATACCACATGCACACATACATATGAGAATAAGTAAAATAAATTTAAAGTGATATTTAAAATGTTGGTAATGAAGAAAGATCAGTGATGAATATATTTTTCTCCTAACCTTCTCTCTCTCTCTCTCTCTCTCTCTCTCTCTCTCTCTCTCTCTCTCCCTCCCTCCCTATCCCTATCCCTATCCCTATCCCTATCCCTATCCCTATCCCTATCTCTCAATTTGTCTGTGCCCTCTCTCAGAAAAACTAAAAAAAAAAAAAAAAAAAAAAGTTTGGCGTCACTACAGGTCATGTTTCCAGTACCTTCTTTTCTCTTTCACTGGCATGTGAGCTCCACGAGGGCAGAGTTTTATCAGATCCACAATCCATGTGCCCCCTGCTCTATATATTTGTTAAGTGAATTGAGTGCTTTCTGGAAACTTTATAGTTCATCTTTTCTCATTCCTAAGATAAATTGGGACATTCAAAGTAAAGTTGAATTGTCATTGTATTGGTGGCTCTCAAACCTTACAATGCCAAATAATCACCTGAGACTCTTGTTAAAATAAAGATTCTTTCTGGCATCCTTCTTTCAAGCCTGATTCAGTAGGTCTGGGTGTGACTCTGGGGGACCTGCATGTTAAAGCAAACATTGCCAGTCTTTGTTGGGGAGGCAGTCTGGATACCACACTCAGGGAGATTCTGGCCAGGAGGAGTCTGGGTACCACACTCAGGGAGATTCTGGCCTGGAGGAGTCTGGGTACCACACTCAGGGAGATTCTGGCCTGGAGGAGTCTGGGTATCACACTAAAGGAGATGCTGGTCTGGAGGCAGTCTGGGATCACCCTCAGGGAGATGCTGGTCTGGAGGCAGTCTGGGTATCACACTCATGGTAGAACCATATGTAGCAGATTTAATGATGGGAGCACTAGGGGATAAGAAGAGCACTAGAAGAGATCACAGCAATGGCTTTCTCCAGTCTCTTCACGGTTCAAACTGAGGGCCCTGATGGAAGGAATTGTCTGATGCCACCCAGTGAATTAACTGGGAAATGTCTCCCTCCAAAGCTTCTTGAAACCAGTGTTTGCAGCATTCATGCTGTGGTCTCTGTAAGTCTAGCATGTGCTGGCTACGTTGGGTCTTAGAGGCTATCTCATTAGCATTGAAGTGGCATTTGCTGGTGGGTGTCTGGTTTGATGTGAGCAATAGTTCTCGTAGCTGCAGTCTGTGACTGCACTAAGTGGCAATGATTACCAGAAAACATGTAGCGTGCTGAAAATACTTGGAATGACCAACTAATGAGGACATTAAGTATATTTCCTCATTAGTAATTATGCAGGCACCTAAGCCAAACCCCAGTATCTATATATACTTGTATTGCTAAATTAAAAGCAACTGTGGGGCAGGGAATAGCAGCACCGCGGGTAGAAACAAATCAAATGTGACATGTTTTGACTGCACTGATGTACAATGATCTGAGCTCATTTTTGAGGGAGAGAAGTTTGGCCCACAGGAGAAGTGAAGGTTCCAGAGCCAGGAATGCGTCACGGAGTTCAGGAGCGCTCATCCTGGCCTCTTAAAACATTCACTCCCTCTGTGACTTGGAACAAAACCCTTCCTTTTCCACATTCGGGGAGAAGGGGGCTCGCTCAGTTTCTACCTTTAAGGCATATATTCTGCTACATAGAGATTAAAAGGCACCGTCTGGCAGACACTTTCTTCTTTCTCTAGTGACCTGATCATTGGGGGAAGCAGTTAATAGGTTTACTGGCCAAATCAACTGTTAGATAGGGCAACTTGTCTAACATACCTTAAGCTATGAATGCATACTAAAATGTTACTATCAGTAATTGAGAGAGGGGTCCGGTAGCTGCTAATGTATAGGAAACAATGTTTCTTTGTATTTACTTCTAAACAAATTGATTAGAAAAGGATATAATGTTACCATGAACATGGTGAGGAGGTATAAATACATATTATATTATTGTAGGTTTTTGCATAAGTTGTCATTAATTAGCAGGGATAGTATGATGGCAGGGAAGCATGATCCCCCTGAGTGATGATTCCTATCTTGTCTCAGCCCTGCCACCAGCCTTAGACCACTGAATTATCCCTGCTGAGCCCTCATGTATTCCTCTTAAAACACAGGGGTTCCCCTACGTGATCTCAAGGTCATCCAGTGCTATGATTTTATAGTTACAAAATTTTAGGGGGAAGGTATTGGACAAGCTTAATTTCAGGCAATGATATTTTAAAAAAAATATTGACACTATAATTTCTGTGGCACAGAGTTGAGGGTTTATGTGAAAATGTTTTAGATGATGTCTGGATCAAATTAGCCATTTTGTTTCATTCATTTAGAAAAGATTCCGCCCCCCCTTATTTATTTATTTATTTATTTGTGTATATGTGAATGGGCACACCAGTGCTGTGGTGTGGGATTTGTTTCTCTCCATTTACCATGCAGGTTCTGGGAATTGAACTCAGGCCCTCAAGGTTGGCAGCAAGAGCATTTACTCGCTGAGCCATCTTGCCTGTTTCATTGATTTTGTGTTCTAAGTATGTGTCTGTATATGTGCATGCAAGGGTATATGCACATGTGTGCATGCCTGTGTGGGTGGAGACCAGAGCTCAACATCTGGTGACTTCCTTGTCAACTCTCCACCTTTAAATTTTTCTAATTATTTGAAAAATATTAATTCTTTGAAAATGTCATATGTCAATGCATTGTCTTAGTCAATGTTCTATTGTTGTGAAGAGACACCATTACTAAGGCAACTCTTAAAAGAAAACTTTTAACTGGGGGCTTGCAATGACATGCTTCCTCCAGTAAGGCCCACTTGTTACTGGAACAAGTCCATACCTTCTAATCCATCTCAAACAGTGTCACTCCCTGGTGACTAAACATTCAAACCGTATGAGCCTATCAAGGCATTATTATTTAAACCACCACATGCATACAAGATATTTTGCTCATATTCTCCCCCAATTCCACTCCCTAATCCACTTTATTTTTGAGAAAGGGTCTTATATTGAACCTGGAGCTCAATCACTGGCTAGAACAGACGTCCAGCAAACCCCAGGGTATCCTGGGATACTGCCACCTCACCAGCTCTGGAATTTCAAGAGTTTGCTGCTGTGCCTGGATTTTTATATGAATGTTGGAGATTTGAACTCAGGTCCTCATGCTGGTGTGGTATGCACTTAACCAACTTAGACAACTCCCCAGCAGTAACTCTAATATTTTGACAGGTAACAACATCAATAGTCGTGTGTGTGTGTGTGTGTGTGTGTGTGTGTGTACTTATATACTCATTCTTGCATATTTCTGCATCTAAGTACTTAAATAAACCTCAGCATCATAAAATCTTAATTAAGATTTGGAAGAGACAATGTCATACAGACACCTTTCCCTCTATGAAGAATCCTGTTATGGACTGTCTTTGACCACTCTGGCTTTTCTGACCTCACTCTGAGAGCAGTAGGTGTGGACCAGAGAACTTGTCCTTAAAGCAGGTTTGAAAGCATCCTTCCCCTCCCCACCATCTTCCTTCTCTAGATTTGCCAGGGGGAACAGAAGTAGTCTTTTTCTTCTTGATACAGGGAAAAGAGAGTGACCTAATTTTTACAATCCCCCTTCCTAAGTATCTTCTTTTTTCCCCTTCCACCCAAGTTTTCAGAGAGTGTGTCTACTTTCCCCATAAATCTGGTCTTGGATTGGACTCAATCCTTGAAGTGAGATCTGAAAGGACAGAGTCCATGGGACCATATGGAATTGGATTCTGGTTGTGTGCTTCCACTACCACAGCAGGTAATTTAGCACCAGCCCCCTTCCACATACACATACTTTGTTGGATCATACTGAGTGTCTGTGGAATAAACTCTTGAATGAACCACTGACAAGCCAAGGCTCTCCCCTTTAAAAAAAAAATCTAAATGTTGAGCTTCACATTTATTTTTGTTAACTTTCTTCGTGATGGTTTTAGCCCTTCCTGTTCCAACCTGTCGAGATCGTTCTGAATGTTGATACTGACATCCATCATATTAGCGATCCCTCCCAGCTTTCTGTCATCTGCAAATGTGATCAGCATGCTCCTGTGTCTTCTTCCAAGTTTTTTGATGAAAGCTCACTGTATTTTTTTAAAAGTCTTTTTAATTTAGTTGATTCTGGTCCAATTTTTTGATAATTTTGTAGAGCTATCTAAATGCAGGAGAACCCAAGCGACGAAGTTTAACCTGATCCCAAAACAATGCAATTAAAACAAATATGCTTTGCAAAATTGAGCTAGGCCTCAAAGGTAGCATCAGTGCGACCCAGACTTTGGCATGGGCAATCTGCTATTTGGGGCAAAGCTAACAATTAAATTGGATAAATGTTTGTTGATGAAGATGATGACTCCAGACTAACAGACTGAATGGTGCAGAGACAAGCAAACACACTGGATTGATTTTTTTCAATGTAGAGACATTTCCCAGCTGGGACAACTCAACATACAAGGGAGACATTGCTGCTGCATGAAAGTTAGGCCATATATACTGATAATTAGATAGTTTGGGGGGACACAATATCATTTGGGGGCAACTTTTCTTGACTGACCATCAGAAGTAACACCACATGCTCTGCGATGATGACAGATTGTAGGCTATAATCTTAGCCAAGGCCGTTACTGAAGCTTCATTACTGCAGATGAATCGCAGAGGAGGAGGTGGGGTGCTTTGGGGAGGAGAATCTCCCTGTCCAAAACCCTTGTGGCTCCCACCCTCACTGCAACCAGAGAGTCAGTGAAGTGTCACTACGAATATGACCTCTGATAGTTGTTTTATGCCTGACCTTGGGCTACTCAATCCTCTCACTTCCCTCTGTTTTGATTTTCTTGTTGGGCCACTGGGATAATAATACCTATTTTAATGGTGTTGCTACATAGTATCTAACTGTGCAGTGCCTATACTTATTAGCACATTTGATAAATGTCCAGAGTGAAGAGTTTGATCAAGGTAACGATATACCAGGTCCCATGTTTTGACAAGTGCCATCATATTTACTCTTTACAAACAATCCCAGGAAGCAGATAATATTATCAAATAACAAAGATGAAGAAATTGAGGCATTAAACATATCAGTTTCTCAAGGTCACCCAGCTAGTAAATGCTGGCATTGGGATTTCCATCTAGACTTGCCTGCTTTCAAAGCCTGAGCCCTTAGTGAGCTATTCTGTTATACGATTTGAGACTTGACTTTCATCAAGAGATGCTACTTTACAATCAGAGTAAGAGTCCTCAACCTTTGGTGCCAAGGCTCTACCATGGTACTTATAGGGGATCTTGTGATAAGGTGTAGGGAGGGCCTAAAATGAGGGCAGGGAGGGGGGCAAGAAGATCTCAGCGGGTACACCCAGCATTTCAGTCAACATTGGAACTATTCTCTGCCAGGCGTTCACCCAGATGCTGGAAACGCTGAATTAGCCATGGGGAAGGAAGTCAGATCAGCCAGTGGGAGACCTCCATACCATCTCTCTTCGTGTTTCTAAGCATGCTTATTTTCAAGTGGAAGTAATCCATGCCCCTTAGAGCTCATAGTCAGTTCAAGGGTGCAAAGAGACAGTGTGGCACAAGGTTTAACAAGAGAAATTATCCTGTAACTAGGATAATTTTTTTCCTTCTCTTCCATCTGTAATAAGACTGTATTTTACTAGAACTCTGTTTTTCAAAATTCTATAAAAATGACCTTATCATAATATTTTTAACTTTTCTCAAAAAATCTTTGATCACCCTTCCTAGTGTCATTCATAATTAGGGAAATTAACAGACTTCATACTGGTGAGATTTTTTTTTTTTTACAATGTCCTATGTGAAATTAAAATGTCGACATGGTTTGGTTGACTGAAATAACAACACTGGTAATCACTTATGTTTTTTAAAAAATGGTTTTGTCATCCTTGTGTGACTGATGCTCAAAACCCTCCTCTGGTGTTAAATATGGTAATCATTTCCACTGCAGGGAGGAGAGAGTCAAGAGCAGGAGCCAGGTGACACAGGTAGGAAACAGAAATGGCAGTGTTCCCTCCCTCTTGATGCCTCTGATGCCAAGGCCAGGGCTTACTCCTCCCCAGGGTCTAACCCCCACCCACCCCACCCCACCCATAAATAAGCAGCAAGTTAATCAGTGAGGATGCAACTTAAGGATAACTTGGGGCTCACTAAGAGTCTGATCACAAGGTGAGAAATACAATAGTCACAATTTCTAAACCATCAAAAAAGAATAGAAGAGAAACCCTACAAATTGCAGTTCACCTGTGAAGCTTTTCATTGGCACCACCAGAAATCCTGCAACCACAGGAGTGACAGGTGTAGCCCTGTCAGGGTTACTTATTAAGGCATTTAGAGATTCAATAAGGTAAAAGTTATTTGGTATAGTGAATGCACTTATTGCTAAATGAAATGGGAACTATAAGAAAGGTAGAAAACTGACTAGCACAGTGCCAGGCACAGTCATTCAACCAATTCTTATTGCTGTTATCATGAATGAAAAAAATCATAATCACTTGAAAGCGTTCATAGAACTTACTCTGGAATAATCAAGATCTCTGGGCGTTGCGTCTGTTAAAGCTCGGACAAGGGCATTCATCATACAGATTGGAGGAGATGGCGGGGAGGGCTGCGAGGGCTCCTGTTGTAGTGGGCTCTTTGGTTTGGAAGGCAGGCGACCTCTCCTCCCTTTCAGACTATCTGTACGGACAACTGATGAGACACAGAGAGGGGAAAAAACACTGTTTAAAGACCACATTTGGAATAGGTATGAATCATGAAGAGGAATCCAAACACATTAGAGCCTGGCAATGATGGATGAGAGCCCCCATTTCAAAGCAGTGTTAAGTTTGGAATAATGCTCAACAGTGACTGAGTGAGAGTTGACATCATCAGGAAAAAGAAAAGCTATCCCACACTCACACTTGGCGACGAGATAGCTCTGAAAAATCTTCTCAAATAGAACAACGGCTTTTTATAAAATTGACTTTTGAGAAATTAGATTAAGCAGTCCTCAATGTGACTTTAGTGTAAATATAAATACCATTAAAAAAGAAAACGACTGAAAGAAAGAAACACTAGGAAGATGTGCTGCCTCAGTGTAAATATTAGCAGATCTCACTGTCTGAGGGTATTAGCAAACTGGATGAGAAGCACACGCTCTTACCTTCCTTAACCATCCCGACACTGAGACACTTCTGAAATCTGCAGTACTGACATCGATTTCGGCGTCTCTTGTCTACTGGGCAGTTTTTATTTGCCAGGCAAACATATTTTGCATTTTTCTGCACAGTTCTCTGAGAAAATATAACACAGAGATAGTCAACTAATAGTTTCTGGAAAGAGGCAAGACCTGACAAGATGTATTTTAATTACAACGTGAAAAGCGACAGTGCAATTTGTATAATTAGATAAATTTAATTTCCTAACACGCTAGCCTGCAGGAAAAACAATTTTATTAGTGTTCCTGGCTGACAGTGAAAATCATCTTGGGTTGTTCTGAAGCGAGTCTCAGGAGGCACCCAACTCTGAATGATAAAATCATATCTGAAATTACCAGGTCAACATATCGTACCTTGGAGGATTAGATTATCTCCACTTTTAATATCCCCTTGGGAACAATTTTCTACTTGTTCTACTCCCCTGATTATCACTGACCTTATTAAAATAAAATCAGAATTATCTGGGCTGTACTATGTATGGTATCACTATTATATGCCAGATATCACAACTGGGTTTGTTATTCAATATAGATGAAATCATACACAGTAAAATCTGAGCTTGTCTTATTAAAAACATATAGGAAATAATATTGTCATTCTAAGACATATAGGAAATTGTGTTTTAATTAAAAAATAAATCCATGTGATTTTACTACTTGGTTTGTTTTAGCTTTAAAGGATATATATAACAAGCTGTCCATTTCTGACTTTGAAAAGCACATTCTTAAAGTTGGGTAGAAAAATCACTGTCATATCCAAGAAAGAAAACCCAAAGCCAATTAAGAATAAGAGAAAGAAATAAATATGAAAGCCATATACACCCCAGGATTTCATAAATGGCTATTATTTCAGACACCAAAAAGAACCACATTATCAAAAACACATCATAAAACTTGATGTTGGAGATAAAAATAACATCACTTTTTTTAATCACATAGGATTTTTGAAATAACATCACTTTTTTTAATCACATAGGATTTTTAAAATAACACATGGGGCAATAATTAAACATCTCTTACGCTCCAGATGTAAAATAGTACTTATAAAGCCATAAAAACAAACCTTTGTGCAAATGGTTGGATTTTATCAGTTAGGATGAAGTGTTCCAAAGGACCAGAATCTATACAACTCTACCCAGAGCAGAACACTGGAATGTATTTGGGAAGCATGGGGTATGCTTTAAAAGAAGTTTAGGTAAGCTGTGCTTAGTGATCTGTTTTGGGTTCAAAATTCTAGTTTCACTTATGACTTTTATTCTCCACTCTTCTTATTTCCCAGGGATTCAGTTTTACCCTGTCATGTGTTCTTTTCACCTAAGGGAATGACTGGTTATACATATGACAAAGCCACCCTATGTCAAGTCTAAGGCACAGCTGCTGCATCTGAGTTTTCAACACCTCCATTCTCAGTAGTCTGCACTGATACCAGCCTCTGAATGAAGCTCTCTTTCACAGAACATGCCCATACTTTCTAGTACCCTTCCTTGCTATTATCCCCAAGTCACTGTGCCAATCTAAGTGTCCATGGCATTTTGCTGCAGGTATACATTTCCCCAACAGCCCAAAGCCATCTCCAGACTTGTGTGTGTCTGCACAGTGTAAGGACAGAGAGATCGTTACAGTTCAATCACCGAATTCCCTTCATTAACTGCACTTCATGTCACATTTTTAAAGAATTCAATTTAATGGTAGAAAGCCACTGGGTAAATCCAGTTCCAGTTCCTTTAATTCACAGATCTGTGGGGTGGTCCTACCCTGGCCTGCCCCCACCCTTTCAAGTATAGATCTGTTTTCAAGGGATTGCTGAAGAAAAGGGAAACGTTGGAGAAAGGTTACTGTGCATTCCTAGCCGGGATGTTACACTCCCATGTGGTACTAAGTTCTCAATGCTTAGGGATGGTTCTGCTCTGGAGTCTATTCATCTCTTCCTGGAATGTCTTTCTTTTCTCCCTTCCTGCTGACTGTTTATCACCCTTCAGCATTTCCACCAAAATGTTGTAAAACTCAAACCCGCTAAAGGAATGTAGTCATGTGGGAAACCCTGAGTAACAGGAGGAAGGGGGGAAAGGAAGAAAAAGGGGAGGCTAGCCCAGGGTTGGAGACTAGCTCAGTGGTAGAGCACCTGCCTAGCAAGCACAAAGCCCCAGATTCAGCCCCTAACACTGATGGGAAAAGAAAAAGGGCTAACTTAAATGGCTTACTAAAAAGAAGTTTTGCCCTTAAAACATCACAAACGTGTGTATCTGTGGGGCCTTTCGCATGGCAACATTTTTATCCAAGCATCCTTTCATTTACCTAGAGAATTCAGTGAGTGATGTGATAACCATTGTCATGTGACAACCAGATGCCTGTTGGCTTGTATGTCTAGCCACAAACATGTGCATGGTCATAAATGAAGACTTAGTCTTCATTTGATACTTACTGTTTTGTGACTAAAAGACTAGAAATCGCTCTTGTATGCTGATATCTTATTTAGTACGGCCTTTCTTTGTGTTTGATCTATTGGTTGGGGAACTAAGATCTAGAAAGAAGGCCTATGTCCAATGTTATAAACAGACAGATGACAAGTTAGGATTCCTATTTGAATCTTCCAACCCTGATTCCGGCTCCTAAGTATACGCTCTCTTTGCCTCCCAAATCCTTGTCACCCGATCAGCCTCCCACTTCACCGATGTCATTCGAGTGGGTCTGTCTGTGCCTGAAGTATCAGTAGGTTAGGGTGTAAAGAGAATGACACAGAAATGTCTGGAACCATCTGAGACTCACTGACAACAGAAAGATCAGCAAGAGTAAGAAAGCTGAACCCCCGCCCCCAATGCTCCCCCCCATATATGGGGAGGAACACCATTAAACTCCAGAGTCAAGAGAAGCCAGCTGTCCCTTCTCCCATATGCTAGCCACATCACTGCACAAGCCTGACCACAGGATACTTCTCTAGGGTTCAGTTTCTTTGCTAATATGGGGGAAGCCAATGATATTCTCACTGAAAAATTCCCCACTCTGAGAGAATGATCATTGTGGGCACTGTGTGTGCACAGATGCAGGGAGTTAGGCCTTCCTAGAGGACAGGGCGGATTGGCAAGGCCTGAGTTCTACCTTCTACCCTTCTATGGACTAAGCTGTTCCAAGCTGCCTCTAGCCAGCTGCCTTCCTCCTCTATACTGCCACCGCAGAGCATCTTGGGAGCACGGGGCTTATGAGTTGACCTTCTGTCTCCAACTCACTGAGTGTGAGTTCTGTGGCAGTTGAATGACCTCTCTGAACCTCCATTTTCTCCTCTAAAAACAGCGATAATAATTATCGAGTTTCAAAGCACACTGAATTAAAACAGCCAGTGAATGACCAAAATTCAATCTTAAATCTCGTGGCTCTTCCTGTTAAGACTGAGACACAAATGCCCAAGTCTCCACGCAAGTGCTATTTTCTCACACTCTGGGTGGACAGCGAAGGGGTGATGATGTTTGGGCATTGTGAAAGTTTAGATCTTTTTTTGAGAACCTGCAGAAAACTCTGTTTAGAAAAAACAAACAAACAAACAAAAACAAAACAAAAAATCCCCAGAAGGCAATGTCAGGACAGTAGGTTGATGCAGGCCCTTCAAGTGCATGGACAGCTTACTCGGGAACGTCGAGTTTAAACACCCTGGGAAAGACGGGTCTGAAGGTCTAGGCCTAGGAATCAATCTGAATGCATAGTGTGTGGGATTATAGCTTTCACACTGGCAAGGGCAAAGACTCCAGCTACACCCACTTAGATGCCTCAGCAAGGGGTCTGACTGCAGAGCGGAGGAAGTACCTGGAGGAGGTATGCTCTCACCTTGAAGAAGCCCTTGCAGCCCTCGCAGGTGCGGACTCCGTAGTGCTGGCAGGCAGCATTGTCCCCGCACACCGCACACGTGCCCTCGCCTGATGATGAGCTCCTATTGGGTGGCGACGGTAGGCTGGGGCTCTCTCCCAGCAGGCTGGACGCCGTAGGGGAGGCTGTGAGGCCCAGCGGAGGGAAGGTCAGCGTGGCCGTCCTCTTGGCCAGCGGAAGCCCATACGGGTGGCCCTCGAGCGCAGCGGCTTGGCTGCCCGCGGCGGCCGCGGGTCCCAGGGGCAGACTGAGCGCAGCTGCGGCCGTGGGGTCATAGCCGAGGTGGTGGCCTCCGGCTGGGCTGGGCGCGGGAGGGTGTGGCGGTGAGGGCTTGAAGAAGATCGGGAAGCGCGCAGTAGCGGCCATTGGGGGCACCGCCTTCATCTGCGGGTCCAGCAGCGGTCCCGGAGCGATGCAGCCAGGCGCAGAGGGCAGCTCGTCGTCCCACAGCGCCCCCGCCTGCGGGGGGAAGCCTGGAGTGGTCGGCGTAGACGGCGGAGACTGCTTGAAGTACATGGAGGTGCTGGGCAGTACCTCGTCCTCGGGGCCAGAGGGAGGAGGAATGGACGGCTGCTGCTGCTGCTGGTGGTGGTGATGATGGTGGTGATGGTGGTGGTGGTGGTGGTAGCCATGTTCGCGGCTCTCTTCCATCTTGATCAAAGGCCGAGGCCCTGAAGGCGGCATTTGGTACAGGCAGGAGGGCTTGAGTTCGCAGCTGCTGGGGTAGCCCTCCATGAAAGTACTGAAGCTGGGCAGGGACGTCGTGGCGGTGGCCATGATCCCCGTGCTACCGAGGTCCATGGTCAGCTTGGCGTAGTCGGGGTTCATGATTTCTGTGGTGTATTCCGAGCCATAAGTCTGCGTGGCATAAGTAGACCCCGGAGGCGAAGGGCTATATTGGGCTTGCACGCAGGGCATATCTGCAGGGACAGAGAAAAGGGCTCAGAAGCCAGTTGACACTCCATCGCCAGCTGGATCCACTGCTCTTGAATCAGGAAACAGAGAAAGTGGCATTCTCTCCCACCTGCTGGCAAAGACCGAATGCCCCTAGCTTACTTTCTTCTTCGCTGGGAAGACAGCTGAGTCCCTGACTGACAAAGGGGCCCCAGGGGCGATAAAAATGGACTCTCTGGAGATGGCTACACCAATCTTCCCTCCCTTGCTCTGTTCATCAAATCTGGATAAGGATGCTTTCCCTCACAAGCCCAGGTCATTTTTAAAAATTAGTTTAAGTCCTAAGCAACAACAACCCCCCCCCAAAAAAAACCCAAAACACTGGAGTGGTCTCCCCAGCCACAGAGAAAGCCAAGAAGGAAATGTCTTGTTAACTAATTTGGAGAGGAGGCCATTGGTCCCCCAAGACATACAGATTTGTAAACCTGTAAGTTAGTGAAAAAAAGATGTCCTGTGTGGGACAAGGGAGGCAGTGACATGCTAACATTTTATGAGTGCCAACTAAGTCTGCCCACACAAGTTGTGGTCGCTGCTTCCCACCCACTCCTCCAAACAGGATTAGCAGCCTGCACAAACTGGACCCCTACTGATGACTTCAGCCAGCTTAAGTGGTGAGGTGGGCATGTAGGCCCAGGAAATGGACTGGGGGAGTTGATGCCATCTGCAAAGAAAAAGATCAGCTGTAACAGCACACCCACCAAACCTGTTCTCTCCTAAACACTGTATGTGTGGATGCATAGATGTATATACACTTCCCAGTTCTGACTAGTAGGCAATTCTGACCTAGTAAGATTAGAGCCATTTTATAACAACAGCTAACAGCTCTTCTAACAGGCACATTAGTCTAGGTATTTTCTCATGGGGGTGGGGGGAGAAGAGAAGAAAGCAATTTCAAAACAGATGTAGTCTCTCTGCCAGTTTGCCTAGGCTGGACTTCCAAAGCAGCTGGTCTAGGGGTGCTTGCTATATTCACAGAGGTTGAGGTAGGTGAGAAGGCTCTGAGAGTTACTGGCTCTTGTGGATGACTTTTCTAATAATTTTCCTTTTTTATGGCTAAGTCAAAGGGGTAACACGGGGAGTTTCTGGTGGTTGGTTTTTCCGAGTCAAAGGAAACCCAGGTGCTTCACTTCTTGGAGAGTGTGGTGTGAAGGTGTGATTAGCAGAAAAGTGGGTGCTTCACATTTCCCTTGACATCTTTCTCTTACCCACATTTCCAAAGCTGATTGAGTCATGCGTGTATGGGATGAGATCTTGACGTGAAAAAGGGTGCTGAGGGCCTGTTGGAAGAAGCAGCGTTGAGGAGTGGACAGTTCATGCCTGCCTTCTCAAATGAGGCCTCCTGAGCTAGCTCAGAGTTAAAGGATTTCTTATCTTGGTGTCTAGTTCTTAGGATGAAATGGAAGCTGTCTAAAAGGCACACGCAGCCTGGCCCTTTCATTTCTCCTCTCTCTTTGCATCTCTAAGAACCCCTCAGAATCACCTGCCATTCTGTCCTCTCACTATTGCTCTTTGTCTTTCTGAAGTCTCCAGCAGGAGAGCGACTGTATCTGTGTATCTTTGGTGCCCACCCAGGCCTGCCTCTTCTTATACCTTTACCAAATTTGTAAAAAGGTCGTGCAAACCAAATCTGAGGCCTTTACATTTACTTCTCTGTTTGTAGCTCACATGGTTTTCCCTTTCCTCTGAGCCTCAATCATCCAAACTCCTGCATCACAAATCATCTGGGTTTTTAGATCAATAAAAATGTTCGCTATCTCCCCAACTGATCCCTTAAATGAGTATATTGGATATAAATGGACAAAAATAAAGCCATTAAAAACATAACGTATCCTGATCGCTTGGAGTATTTGCTTTTCTTCTTAGGAAACATACTTTTGAGAAATGCTTCCTATAAACTCTCTGCTCTGCTTGGTAGCAACAGGGTGTGGTACACAGCGGAGCTTCGTGCCAGGAAGCCACCTGTGCTGTGAAATGTAGGGCCAGCAGCCCTACATGTTGCTACTGGGCAGGTTGACCAGACTGCCCGCTGGTTGTTGGTTTCTCCTCCCATTTCCCTTGCTTGGGAGGAATAAGGGCTTCAGACCTACCTGGAGGGTATCTTGCGCGCTGAATGGTGGGGCTGGGGGTCTCTCCAGCGGAGGCTGAGAGTGTAGGAGGCGGGGACGTCGGGATAGGCGAAGCAGCCGCTGTGCTGGCCCGCTCTGCTGAGGGTCCAGGCTCAGCGCCCGGGCTTGTAGGGCTGCGCTCTCCCGCAGTGGGCTCTGCAGGCACCGAGAGAGGGGACAGAGATTGTGGTAAGACTAAGCTGGGTCATCTTTCCCCGGGCTGGGTGAATGGGGTGGGGGTGGGGGACCTGTAGAAACGCTAGATAATTACAAAGAATTGGCATAAGGTTAAGTGAATGTGCTTAGGGCTCACGGAGCCACTGGGCAAGAAGCATCACATTGTCCTAGGAAGCTAAGGGAAGGTTGCCGGCACCCAGTGAGCTCACAGCCCTTTCTTTTGTGGTACGCGATCTGATGCTAAAATCCTTGCGTGGTCGTCGCCAAGAAATTGATCTTTTCTACACCCACTGCTGATTCCCAGCTTGGGAAGTCAGGAAGACCGAAGTAAAGGGGACACTTGAGGAACGAATATAAGCCCGAATTTGGATGGTGGTGGCCTCAGTGAGTATACTGAAGAAAATAGCCATTTTTCAACTCCGATGGCCCCCACTCCTCAAACACAAATTTTCCACGCCGCGTAGGAAATGCACACAGTCCGGAACGAATGCATGAATGCCCGGAGGAATTAAGAAAGTCTGCGCTTTTCATTCTAAATGCTAATGGAGCTTCCCTTCTATTAGTCGCGAGTTTCGAGGGCCAGGGGTCAAGCAAACAAAAGGGCACAGAGGAAAGGCCTGTGCTGGGAGCCGCGCGCTGGGGCAGACAGCTTTGGCTGCGGCTGCGACGGACCCAGGGAGGTGCCCTGCACTCAGCGGGCGGTGTCCCCGAGGGTGGGCGGCTTCAAGGCTCCAGGCCACCCGGTGGCTCAGAGGGGGTACATTCCGGAGGGCGCCCAGAGCAGCTCCCGGGCGAAAGTCCCGGTGCACAGCCTAGTGAAACTTTGAAGTTGGAAGCGCAGCTTGACTGGCGGGGAGGAGAGCTCCAGCTGCCCCTAACTCCGGCTTATAGCGCCCCCTTTGTTCGGGGTGGGCACACCTCAAAGGTTAGGAACGTGCCCCCTCCCCCCTTGGAGGGGAACCCAACCCCCAAACTAACCAAAAGATCTCTGGTGAAAGCTGGAGCCAAGGGTGGGGTAAGTTACATCTCCTGCCACTCCCGCGCCCAGAGTTTGCTTGTAGAGAGAAAGAGGCTCGGGTTCCCCATGTCTAGGAAATTCTCGATGGCCAGGAAATGGGGGATTCCCTTGCCATCCCCAACCCGAGGTACTCCGATGGAAACCTTGCGCTCGCTGAAGCGTTGGCACGAGTGGATCTTTCCACAGCTGTAGCATGTGCTTCTCGTCCTCCCCCTCTCGCATCTTCAAAGGGGGGGGGTCTTCCAGGAACCCCACCCCCTATTCTACTGGGTTTCCTAGCCCCACTCTCTCTGGGAGCCTTTCAAGAGTAGTCTTTCTCTAAGGGGAGGCTTCTGAACTCGGGTGGGCGGGGGTCGCGCCTCCCCAGGGAAGGGGTTCCTCTCAGAGGCCGGCACACCACCCATCGTACAGCCCAGCCCAGCACCCCATCGCTCTCTCCGCCCCCCCGCCCCCCCCATCGGCCGGTTTCCTAGGTAAAGTCTCTGCGCCTGGAAACACGTTCTGTCTCTCCGGCTCGTGGCCGCTGGGGCCGGGAGCACAGAGCCTCGGGGTTGTAAATTAGGAAGAAATAACTACCTCTGTCAAAGCCCCTTTCTTTCTCCGGGGCAGACGAAGGGAACACCCCCGTGTTCCTCTCCCCGTGGTGAAGTGTGTGGAGGAAACCGTGAAACACACCATTGTGACCCGGGCTCCTCCGCGGAGTTTCCAATCGGGGAGCGGGGGCGGAGGTTGGGCGGGGGCAAGAGAGGTGGAGGAGAGACCGGCAGAAAGGGAAAGACAGAGATTCTCAGAAAGACGGAGGGAGCTGAGACAAACCCGGGGGAGAATTTCTGTGAGCGAGCGCTGGGTCCGGGATTTGGGGGGGGTGCCTGTGGGGGGAGGGAGTGGTGGCCCCCGGCAGTCTTTGGCGTTCACGGTATGCCTATCTTGCTGGGTTAAAACAACTCCAATAAAGTAATTTCATTCATTGTGTATGTGCGTTGGGCAGCTTTTCTTTCTCCAACTTGGTTCTATAAGAAACATTTCCCGATTGTTGAAAAAGGATCTCCAGAATTGGAATAGCCAAGGAATGGCTGAACCGAACCCTGTAACCTCTCTCCCAGCACCCCAAGGCCCTATGATAAAGCAGCTCGAGAGTACTAATGACCACACTCCCCGCGGCTCTTCCTCAGGAGAACCCGGTCACATAAACAAAAGGCCACCTCCAAGAACGTTCTTGGAAATCAAGGGACCAATGATCAGGAGCTCCCACATGACTGCCGGAAGCCTCCAACAGGTTCGAGAGGTGCCTTTGAAAGCCAGTCTCCGCTGGCTGCGCTCTGCTGCTCGGCTCTCCTTTTTCACCATCGAGAACTTTCCTTCCTACTAAGAATAAAGCACTCTCCGAACTTCTCCGAAAGCGCATTGAAAAGTAATACAAGCCTTTCCCACACCAGCCAAGGCCTGGAGAAGAGAGACGCCGTCCCCACGCGTGTCGGGGCGCGAGAGTCGTCAATTACACCCGATTACCTCCGTGGGGAAAAGTGTAAACCAGCAAGTCGGCGACGCCAGGCAGACGTGCCTAGTGGAGCCCCGGGCTCATTTCAATACAATAAGCCGCATTCCTACAATTACACCCTCTTTGCTGAGCTCCTCCAGCGCCTCTGCAAACTCCGGCCGCTGCTGCCCAGGCACTGTCCCTTCTAAGCTTTCTCCCAGACAACCAGCTCCGTTTCACCATTAGACACATTAACTCGGACCCACCAGAGTCCCTATTTTCAATCCCACTTAAAAGGCAGGAAAATTACTGCCGTTCATCACCGGGGCTCTAACTCTCTGCCGCAGCCGCCGCCGCCGCCGCCGAGAGCATCATTACCATGACAACTAGAGCCGAAATACCCTGAATTACAACGCTGTAGCAGCTACAGCTCAAATCCAGGTCCTCCTCTTTGTTAGAGGCTTTTCGCCTCTTTGGGTGGGGAGAGGAATCTCACAAGCTCCAGAGTCCCTGAGGACTAGCTACATGGGAAAAGTTTCCGATTGGAACCCACCGGTCTCTTGGCGAGCAAAGCCTGAGAGGGGAGGCGGCGGGAGGGGGGCACCCCACATTAAAAGTTGTCAATTTCAAGAGCGACGCTTCCCAGCGCGCCAACTTTTAAGCAAGTCCCCATATTAACTGGGCATATCGTACGTACTTGGGTGCTGTGGCGGTTCCGTCTTTAGAGCGAGTTTCTAGAGAGCGACCCCGAAATCTGGATTGGGGGAGAGTCACAGCTGCTGTCCCGGAAGGGCTGCGGTGCACAAACCCAGCGGCTCCCAGAGGCGGTGAGCGGCTGGCGGGGGATGCTGCGATCCCAACTCATGGGAGAGCGCCGCCGAGAGGTTCCGCAGGCGTCCAGTCTCCGGCTGCGACCAGGGGGTAGGATGTCGCCACGTTTCCCACCTCCACGGACACTGCCGGCTCTGTCAGCGTTGCAAAGTGAGCCCTGGAGGGGCGTCCGGCTGCGGCGCGGCGCGGCGCGACACGGGCGAGGGCGCCGGGCGAGAGGGGTGTGAGCGCGCGGGAGAGAGTGGAGTGTGTGTGCGGAGCGTGTGAGCGCGCGTGTGTCTGTGTGTGCAAGTGAAGGAGCGGGTGTGAGCGTGTCTGTGTATGGGGAGCGGAGGAGGAGCAGGCGCTGGAGGGGTGGGGGGCGGGAGGCAGGAGACTCGGCTCTCCCGGCTGCGCGTTCGCTCGCTCTCTCGGCACGTCATTTATGCCACAGGAGCCCTAGCGGCCTCTCCATAGAGTGCCTGGAATGCGAGACGTCAATGTGACGCCATGGGACGCTACGTCACCCTCCTCCTCCCTCCCCTGGCCCAGCCGGTTCCGCGTGTGCGAGGGTGTGTGTGTGTGTGTGTGTGTGCGCGCGCGCGCGTTCCCCGGCCATTCTCACGGTCGCACAATGGAAACCGCGGGGAGCTGCCGACCCCAGCCCTGAGGCTTCTCAGATTGGCGCGGCCAACCCCTCTGTACCGGAGCCGCTTGCCAGGGCGCCGGTCTACCGGAGGGTGCCGCAGCCCGCCCGCGGGTCAGGCGGGACCGCCCAGCTGTCAGGCTCCGGGTGGAGTTGAGTTGGAGGAGTGCTGCTGGCTCGCCTCCGAGGCTGCCCCGAGGCACCTAGCCAGGTCCAGGGGGTAAGAGAGAGGACAGCTCTTCCGAAAGGGAAGGCTACGCCAGCCAGCTTCACCGAGTGACCTGGCAGTCGCTGCTAAAGGAGTCTGGCACCAGCCCGAAGACTCCCTGAGGTGCAGCTGTGCTTCCCTCGTGCAATGGTTCTAAGGCTGTTTACTTCTCTCTGGCCCTCTGCGCCTAGGCATAATTTGCCTCTTCCTCCTGTCATGCTGTTGGTGTTTTTGCCCTAGGCTGCAGCCGGCTCCAGGGACAAGATTTTATTTCTTTACACTTATGGTGTGGGGTTCTTTTACTGGACACTTTATAATCCAAAGAAGTACACATCCAGCTACGCGCGCGCTGCACGAGAAACTATATATAAAACAAACATACCACACGTGTTGAACAGCTGAGTGTGTCTGACTGTTAAACAGATCCTCTCTCTACTCCTCCCCAGCACCGGGTCAGGCATGGAACTCTACTCGCACTTTCACTTTTTTGAGGGTTGTAGACGCCTCCCCTTCCATCTCTCAAATGAAATAATTCAAAACCAGTCAACAGGATTCATTAGGATGTCTCTAGGGGTTCTTTCCTATGGTCTCCTGGGGGGTACATTTGTCTTCCAAGTATGCAGAAAGTCTGGGCAACAGTGTAAGGGACAGCGATTTCTTCCTGGAAATGAATTTAGGGTGTCACTTTCTTGCTGAAAACAAAACAAACAAACAAAAGAACAAAACATGTTCAAGTTAAGAACGCTTAGTTCTAAAGGTTGCTGCTAAGTGAAAGTAACCTCTCTCAGAAATGATTTTTTTACCGAGGGAAATATGTGAATGAAACAACGCAGAAAGACGCGATCTCTAGTGGTCTACTAGAACCCCAAGTGGCATTTTCTTTTGACCTGTCCCAACACTTGAGCGTGTGGGTGGCAAAGTTGGAGGAAGAGGTTCCCCTAGTCATAGCACTTGCTTCAGAATCGAAGAAGGTTCGAACTAGGA
Source organism: Grammomys surdaster (assembly GCF_004785775.1). Taxonomy (NCBI): domain Eukaryota; kingdom Metazoa; phylum Chordata; class Mammalia; order Rodentia; family Muridae; genus Grammomys; species Grammomys surdaster. The sequence continues at coordinate 1,227,302 of NW_021604644.1, forward strand.
CCAGAAACTCGAAAAACAAAACAACACGTGCATAGAGTGTCTCTGTACGTCTACGCCTCCACTTTCACTTTAGCAGGCTGGTGTGCTTCAGACCGTGAGGGGACGCTCCGAAAGTTGTCCCAGCCCAGAGGAACCGAGCCCCCTGGCTGCGGGTGCGTTCCCATCCTAGCCCAGAAGGAAGGAGGGCGCTCCTACATTGAATCCATTCAAAGGCTGGGGGGGTTGGGGGAGCAGGACCTGGAGCCGCGCGGCGCTGACGCACGCGAGGCGCGTGATTGACGCAGGCGATGTTACTAAATTGGGCGGTTGGCCGGGCCCAGGCGGCGGCGCGCGCGGCAGATAGCGGAGTAGGTTCCCCTCGGTCACCCCCTCCCGTCTCCATTCAGCGCGGCGCGGCGTGGGGCGGGGCGGGGCGGGACGCGCGCGTCCGCGCCGGGATCCGGCGAACCAAATATAGACGGGCCCCGGCTATTTTTAGTGGGGCGTCGGGAGCGCGCGCGCGCGCTGCACGAAGGGGCGCCCCGACTCTGCCCGGAGAGCGGACTGCAGAGTCGCCATCTTGTACTTCGCTCGACCCTGTCTGGTGCCGGGCAACGTGGGGCCGAGGGTAGGGGGGCTGAAAGGGAGGCGCGGGCGTGAGCGAGGCGCGCTTCCTGGGGCGCGCGTGCCCGCAAGGCCGAGCGCGGTACTCCCGATCTGCTCGCCCGGTTTCCGCAAGCCTTTGGGCCAGGTCCTACCACCGAGCCTGCCCGGCCGGCCCTGACTCGCGAGGGGGCGGAGCTGCCTGCGGCCACCACTTCCTGAGAGCCGGGGATACCCATCCCGCACGTCACGGAGGAGTCGAGGCGGCGGTGGAGGCCCGGGGCTCAGCCTGCACTTGCATCATGGGTGCAGCAGCAGCTGCCCCGATCCTTTGTGCCTTTTTCCCCCTATTGAGTAACTGCTTTGTTAACTGAAAATACCATGACGGACCAGTGTGATCACCAGTTCCAGACCTCAAAGAAAGTGAAGCTGTCAGGCAAGAAGAGGGAGACTCCCCCAGCCGGCTGCGATGGTATCTGGTGGGTGGGTGTGTAGAGAAGCACTTGACAGTTTTCCACGTATTACTTCTTGCCTAACTCTTCACCCTTAAGAAGGTTTAAAAATAATTTTATTTCCATGCTGTAAAAATTTCATCTGTGTTCTGCACCCCACCCATTCTCCTTCAGTTTAAAATCTCATGCAGAGCTGGAATCACTCAATTCAGGAACCCTAAAATTAGGTACAATTTTTAGGAGACATGACATCTTTCCATGGAATTATAGAATACGTTCCATTTTCTAATTGAATATGTGAAAGGTCCTTGCTCACTCCGTTTATTATAAAGTCACTAACTTTGCTCATGTGAATTGGAGGGTTCCGGTGTCCTGAGTTGAGACAGAAGTAATTTACCAGATCCATGATAATGCTGCTTGCATGTGTGTTGGTAACAAAAACCAGTATCACGGACACTCCTGGATTGAAGGAGGATCTTCTCCAACTCTTAGCACTTAGGACTCTATATAAACAGTGCTTTTTTTCTGGGTGGTAGTACTGGAGAGGAAACAATTATCCTAGTTTACCTTAAAAAAATAAATTTCACCTTTGGCTAGCTGGGACTCTCCAGGAACAGATTTTGTCTTTGAGTGGGTGTGTGTTTGGGACTTATCTTGGCTAGTTTTATGTTACTCTCCTCTTGTGCTTTCTTTTATATCCTTTCAGTCCTGAGGATCACTCAGGTCACCTGCCTTAGTTCCTTACTGCTCAGTCAGGGTTAAGATAGTCTGCTGTTCCTGGCTGGAGATGCTAAGAGTGGGGATGGTCACCGCTGGAGAGTTTGCAGTGGTTATTGATACCTGACAAGTTTTTGAAACTCAGAAGAAAAGCCATGGAGGCAGAGCCAGGTCTGGGCCCTCTTATAGACACTCTCCTCTGCTTCATCAAAGGTCCCTAAAGAGAGGTAGTTCTTTCCATGAGCCAAACAGAATTTACCTGTTTTTCTAAAAAGTGTATGCTCATAGCTATTCTTTTCTGGACTATAAAGGTCAGATTAACTACAAATAGAAAATAATATTTTATGAGGCCTATACAATATTTATTTATTTTTTTTAGAAATTTAGATTACTTTTTTGATTATAATATTCTTAAGTGACATCCAGTACTGGATACAGTTGTACCTCCAATTTTGAGAAACTGAATAGAATACATGCCTTAATCTGTGGCATAATGAAGACATCCCAGGTTTGGGCCTTTTTTTCTGGAAATGACTTTCATGTATGTTCTAGTTTATAACATTAAGAAATTAATTTCTGCTTTTTCAATAGCAGTTTGTTAAAAGCTACCTATACAGTAATTATTATAGGTTTGTAAGATAACTTTCATTTATTTTATTTTGATGTCGATTTGTATCTCCAATCTGCCTGTAAGAAAGAAAGATATATTTCTCTTGAAAAATAAAATGAGGAATTTGAGGACATTTTGTGTATTTGATATAAAGCAATTATTTTTAACAATGTAGGATTCAAAACAACTGTCTAAGAAGAATGACCTGTAATCTTGTTGATTTTACTAGTGTGTAAAGAATGGTTACTGTTAAAAGTAAGGGAAGATGAAAAAAGAAATATAATCCAGGATCTGAGGAGATGGCTCAGTGGGAAAGAACACTTGGTATGCAAGGACCAGGGTTTGAATCCCCGGCATCTATGTTAAAAGACAGGTATGGTTCTGAGTCTGTAACACAGCTTTGGGAGACAGGAGATATGTAGATCTTGAGAGATTGTTGGTTAGCCAGTCTAGCCAAACCAGCTTGAAACTCTGCTTTCTACATGTATATGTACCCACACACATTCATGCACCATATACATACCTACATGCATTGTAACACACACACACACACACACACACACACACACACACACACACACACACACACATACACTGAGATTGCAAGCCAGAAGTCACCTAAGGAAAGTAGGTTTTGAATTTTAAGTCTATATTTTTTTTAAAAACCAGGGCAGAGGTTCTATACTAAACACATGCAGTCACACACACTCAAACATGTATATATAAAATTTACTGACTTCAGTTGATACACACGCACACACACACACACACACCCTTCAGTTGTTCCTAGCCCCAGAATATCTATCAGATCAATTCTATCTTTGTCAGATTAGTCTTCCTAAAATACACCTTTTGTTTTGTCACCTAGGGCCTTAACAGTCTTCAGCAGCTGATTCTGTCTCCCCAGAGCCAACGGTCTATTATTTCCAGACTCTTCCTGTGGTGGCTGAACTGTTATCCTCACTGTTCTTCACACAGCCTTCATCACATTCTCTCTCTTTTTTTATGGATAGCCTTCTCCTCCTTCTCCACTTGTTGGAATCTTCTCTCAGGTCTAAAATGAGCTTATGAAGAGCCAGCTTGTGCCGGAGTCTTCCACGACATCCTCATTCTCCTGCTTTTTAACTGTCTTTTGTCCATAGCTTACAACCACGCCGAATCTCAGGCTTCAAAATCCTGCCTCACACATCCCTGAGAATTCTGTGGGACCCAAGAATGTTCACAGATAATGAGTAGCCGTAAAATATGGCCTATCTAACTTAAACGCAGATAGATGGCAGCCATGGTATGGCAGGTATACGGATAAGGCATTTTTGGCGTGGATGGATATATTTGAGGTCACTAGCATTGTTTGCTTTACCTGAACTTTTCATATTCCTGACTGAACACAGCTTGTCAAGGTGCCCGCCAGAAGCGCAGACAGCTGCGTGGTGATACAAGGAAATGACAGTTTGGCTTGTTGCGTAGGAAGCTTTGCTATGATCTTTTCTTTTCTTTCCTGGCAGACTTTTGGTTTGACTCTTACTCTGTTCTGAGTTCTTTCCTCTCTGCTTTTTACTTTCTCTTATACTGCTTTCAACAATGAACTATGGATGCTTGAGGCTTGCAAGTGTTACTGTCTTTCTGGGGCAAACTACTTGAATACTTAGAAAACTGGGAACTATGACATGTATGTTCAGTCAGTTAGATGCAAAAAATTCTTGTATTATCTTTTCAAACGCTGAAATAAACTTGTATGCCACTCTGTTATGTGAGGAGATGAAGTGGGCAAAGATTTGGGAATTATGATTTGTTAGAAGCTCATGTAACTTAAAATGGTAAATCTTACTTTAACAAAGAAAAAAGCAAAACAATCAAGCAGGAAAGATTTCTGGTTATGTAGAACATTTTCTAAGATGTAAAAACCTGAGCTGGAAAGACTATTTTGTGATATAAGGGCTAATAATATTCTACAGTGTCATTAATGACATTAATTAATTAATTAGTCCACCTGTAATGATAATGGCCAAGATAGGCTTGTAATCTTGTTTAAAAGATTGTTTGATTTCTTAGTCATGTTCTCCCTCGGCACTGGTAGGTGGAAGACTGCAGTCCTTTAGGAGGGAAGGGTTATTGCTCATGTGTAATAAGCCAGTTTAGGTTTCACCTAGCTGCTCAATTCTTTCCCATTATCCCAGCTGTGGGAAAAAAATACTACCTCACCTGTAGAAGTTTGGTTCCTTCCATTTCTCCAAAAATGAGAGGCCGTGTGGCACAGAGGCAGGGACAGGCCTTGGCTATCCTAAAGCCACTGAACCTTGGTACATTAATCTTTTAGGGCCCTAAATGTCAGGATCTGTAAATGACAGTGTTGAGTTCCCTTTCTCATCTCATAGGTTCTAAAGTTGAATGCTTTTTTGAACCACTTAAATTCTGTGAACTATGAGCCAGCCCTCCCCCAGTCTCCTAAGTTACCACTGTGGTCAGGAGACTCATTAGCTCGTCTATGGGGCACTTTTGCTTTTGGTAGTACTGTTACATTGGTAGTAGTATTTTATTAAATTGCTTTGGCTTTCATGGTAATGAACTCTGAACTCCAGCCGTCAAATGAGTGGGATGTCAGTGGTCTGAGAGAGTTAGTGTACTGCCAACATCACAGCCCTACCCCTGTCCGCAAGCTAGAAATGAGCAGAAGCCTGGATAGTCCAAAAGTCATTTTATATTTAGCCTTGGAATTTGTCTTTGAACATTCATCTGAATATGGATGAGTCACAAATTGACTTCATACAAATTAGCAAACTTTCTTGGAGTCGATTCTGTTGTTTGCTGCTCTTCATTCCTTCCTTATCCTTCCTGCATGCTAGGCACAAGCGGGTTCTCAAGAGTAGCAGCTGGGCCAGAGTTGTCCTCTGGTTTTTTCCTAGAGAAGGATGGTGCTGAGATGGGATATATGTCTTTGCCTGTCTTGTTACTGAGTAGACTATAGAGGCAGGTCACTGGGAAGATCCAAGAGCACATGAGAGAACTATAGAAGCAGGTCACTGGGAAGATCCAAGAGCATATTGAGTGGAAGAAATGCTAGCAAGGTGATAAAGAGATGCACAGCAGACTCTGCTCGTGAACGTGTTGGTCCTGTGGTTGGATTCATATTCTGGATGAATAACCCAGCTTTGTAGGCACTGGAAAGTTCTGAAGTTTAGCAGATTGCAGGTTTCTGTGTTGTCGAAATCAAGTTTGGATAGTAAAGACCATTTGTCCATCAGAGTTATTTTTAAAGAGCCCATTCCACATATTTAGGTATCTGGTTTCCTACTTAGATCGTGTAATTAGTAACTGATTCTGATTTTTTTTTTTACCATAGTACATTTTCCAGTATTTATTCTGCATGTTTATAGTTCAGTACTGGAAAAATTCTTCCCTGACATCTGTTCTAGATTAGTTCCCTATTCCAGTTATGTTTTCCTGTTTTATCAACTGTGGTGAGGAGAATAAAAAGCCATATTTTAAAGATTTCTGCTATTTAAGTGTAGTAAAATTGAATAAATTGTCTTATTTTTTTCTAATTTCTGAAAAAAATCTAATTTTAAAATCCCCTGTTAAATCATCATTTTAAAAAGCAACAATAGAAAAACTGGATAAAAATTGCAATGTATTTACCATAGCACTACTACTTTTTTGTAGTTGTGAAGTTCACTTTTTAACCTTTCAAACATTTTTTGGGAGACTCTTGTCTCAGACCCTTTTAAAATGTCTTTTTCTAGTTGTCTTGGGCCTCTGTATTCTTTGGAATGACTATTTCTTTGGATGATTTTACTGAGCCCTCAAAACGGCTCTTTATCAGAGTATGCTCTCTGTAAAGCATTTGATGAATCTATGAAACTGGATTGTAAGAAGCTTATTCAGAATATTCTCTTTTCTTTATTCTTACCCACCTGCAGCCTTTTGGGCCTTCTGAGGTCATTTTACTCATGGTTCAGACACAAGAGGTGCAGAGAAAGTCCATTCTACACCGCCTGTGTACCATTGGGCCTACCCTACAGAGACTTCGGAGTCACTCATATTGACACCTGTGTTCAAATGTAGAACCAATCTAGCCATTCGAAGGAGTTGTTGCACTACTTTGTGTGTGCTTGCGCATGTAATTAAGTAAGGTCTATTCCTCTTATGTTGTTTTTGAGGCAGAGTAGCTGGTCAGGGAGCTTTGAGAATCCTGGTGTTTCCACCTGAGGTTCCCAGATCAGAGATTGTAGATGTGCACCATTATAGGTAGTGTGGCTTTCTACGTGGGCGTGGGGGAATCTGAACTAAAGTCCTCATGCTTCTGTGGCTTGTACTTTACAGACAGGGCCATCTTCCTCTTACCTGCACTATTTTGAAACTCCCACCCCCACTCTCAAGAATTCATCTCTGGCTGGTCTCTCTGTTTTAATGAGCCATTTGTGATGCCTTTGCAAGATTTCATTCTCCCTTCTTTTTTTCACTGACCCTGTCGTTGGTATATAAGTGTTGGCATCAGTGGCTTCCTCCCATGTAGTTGTAGACTTCCAACCACACCTCTCACTGTGCTTTCTGACCCTTTAAGCTTCTCTTCAAGGCCTTCAAGTCACTATGTATGTGCCACCCACAGGCTGAGGGTCACAGGCTGAGGGTGCCTTTTTCTCTGCTCCCATCTGCTGCCTTTCTCCCCCTCTCACCTGCTGCCCTCCCCCCGCGCCTGCGGCCCGCCCCCTCACCTGGTGCCCTTCCCCCCCCCCCCTGTTGCCCTTCCCCCCCTCACCTGCTGCCCTTCCCCCCTCTCACCTGCTGCCCTTCCCCCTTCTCACCTGCTGCCCTTCCCCCCTCACCTGCTGCCCTTCACCCCCTCACCTGCTGCCCTTCCTCCCTCACCTGCTGCCCCCCCCACCTGCTGTCACCTCTCACTTCCAGAGATTGCTTTCCCCTTGACACAGGGTCTGTCACACTGGAGCCAGGTTGGTTTCCAGGTCTTGGCAGTCCTGCGCCAGCTTTCCTAGGTTGTTGCAGCTGGGCACCGTTAAGCCCAGCTCTTCTACAGCTTTCATACATCTCAAAGCTGGTGCAGACATGAGGTCGGTTTCTTTGTTAGACAAATAGGGCATTTCCATGCTGTCCTTACCTTTTTCACTTAACAGCATATCTCGGAGTTGGCGCTCTAATAGTGGCGAGTATCGTAGATATCTTCCACTTAATAATGTGTCTTAGTGATTGCCCCCATAGGGCTGGCAGTGTATCGTCATTTACTTAGCTGGTTCTATGCTGGTAGACATTTGGAAAGTTTCAAGTCTGTAGTTAGAAGTGTTGTCACAATAAATACATTGAGGATGATTTCATACTTGTACAAATATATTTATAACATTTCTAGAAGTGGTTTGTTGGGCTAAAGAGTAAATATGGTAGAAGCTTGATAAACAAGGCCAAATGGTCCTCCACTGAAGTTGTAAAGTTTAGACCTCTATTGAAATAAAGGCAAATACCAATTAATGCATATTCTTGGCAACAAGGCACATTTTTTTAACATTGGGATTTTTTTCTGTCTGGCAAGTGAAAACTGTTGGTGTGGTTTTACTTTCTGTTACTCTTATGAGTAAGTGTGAACACCTTTTCCTATATTTAAGAGCCATTTCTCTTCCCTCTTTTGTGAAGCACCTTTTAGACCCTTTGCCATGTTTTGGGAGGTGGAGGGAATTAAACATCCCTGTGCAGTATCTGTTACAGTATAAATGTCTGTCTGTGTGACCTGAATTGCACCACATTCCCCTAGTTTTTCCTTTGCCTTGGAACTTTGTTTATGGTCTTGTGGTTACGTAGATTGTAAAATATATGGTCTTACTTGTCAGTATTCACTTCAGGGACTTCTGGAATTTGTCAGTTAGAAAACTCCACTCCACCCCAGGTTTATGAAGGATTTCATGTTGATTTGTATCCTTCTACCATTTCTATTTTAGATTTTCATAGTTGATTCATTTGTCTTGGTGTATGGCATGGAACAGTCCAGTGTAGTTGTGTTTTACTAGTGGCCATCCGGCTGCCTTGGTCCCATTTGTCAGTAGTCCGTTCTTTCCCATTTGCTGCTTCTGGAAGCAGGACTGATTCATCCACTTCCTGTTTTCACACCTTCTTTGCCGTGACTGAACATGAATACACTTCTGCTTTTCCTCCTGCTGAGCACCTCTGCAGTGGTATGGCTGTCTTTCACCATGCTGCCTCTGCCTTCCTCAACAGCCCCAACAGCCTGGCAGTCATCATATGAGTGGATCCAGGCTGCCCAGAAGGCATGCCAGGTCTCATGGTGTAGAGAATGGCTCCAAAGGAATCCTAAATATACTAAGGTTCATTCATAAGACTTCAAACCCAAGGTAGCCCCTGGCTCTTGGTCACTGAGAATCATCTCTCTAGAGGCGGAGCTACACTACCAGAGTCCTCTGCTCCTGAGGTCTGGCTTGTTTCTCTCCATGCAGAATCCCCTCTCCTGCCACCTCTGCTTTGTCTGACTGAGTGGGCTTTTACCTCCTACACTTTCCAGGGGAGCCAACATGGCAGAAAGCAGTGCTGGTGTTTCCATTCCACACTGATCAGCTCCAGGACCCTTTTCTTCCTCTACTGGAACTGTGGCTGTGGATGAACCTCTGACTGAATGAGAACCATTTTGTTTTTCACCCCAGCTTTGTCCTCCCAGGAGAGAGCATCCAGGCCACTAGAGCTAAATCCACTCCATCCTTGGCTCCTGCCGGTGCTCTTTAATAAAAGACTTTCTTCCACTTTGAACTACTGCCCCAGGCATCTTTCTTCTCCAAACCTGCCCAGGCCACTGTGCCTGTTCTTTATGATTGAGCCTTACTTTTTGATCCTGTTTGTTATCTCTGCCTTCAGACTTCCCTCTGAGGGCAGTGGTACACTCTGCCCTGTATCAGTTTGGCTTAGAAGTTATTTTGGTCAAATATATTTTATGTAAATTGATTAACTGGAAAAGTTGGTTAAAACAACATCAATTTGCTCCGAAAGGTGTCTTAAGCTATTAGGTTTTGAGTGGTATTATTAGTGCATCGTGGGAGTGGTCAAGCACTATGGCTCATTCTTGAGACTTTTTTTTTTTAATATTCTTTTCACTTTTAGCTACAGCAGCATGGTGTTGCTCGTGACATCAAAACGTTAAGGCAAGCCAGCTTAGCCTTTCAGCAGTTGGAGAGAGTTGGACAAATGTGATCTTAACTAAGGGGCAGTAGAGGCTTAGTTGGAACGGTTCAAAACATCTAGTAGCAAGATAAAAGCATGTTGGCTTGATTGTTTTCTTTTTCCTTCATTAGAAAGGTCATGCTTGTACAGTACAGGACACTCAGAAAAATATAGATAAGGAATAGAAGGACAAAAAAAAAAGAGCTGCAAATGAGTTTATGAATAACTCATGCTGTCCCTCCTTGTGATTTGAAGGCATTTCAGACATCAATTCTGCTTACTGTCATTAGTTGTCCTGACTGACCTAAGAGTCCCTCAAGTATTATTTTATCACCTTTTCCCCAGATTACGTTTCTGCTCCTTTTTGCCTCTTGTTTTACAACTGTGGGCCAGGCAGGCCACGTTCGATAAATTATGATTAGACTTAATCTGTAGGTTGCCATTCTCTTCTCTTCTGTCCGTCCTGCCTCAGCCTCGGTGCTCAGGACATTCCCATTTGCTGTAAATAGGACAGTTAATGAAGCCATTCTTCCAGACCTTTGAGTTCTCAAAGGGGACCAGTGGAGAATTCCTGTGGAATCCACCCTTCCTTCCTTTTTCCTTTCTTTCCTTCCTTTCCCCCTTCCTTCCCCTCCCCACTTTCCATATGATATTTTTGAAGTTCATGCTTGCTACATACTATTTGTATAAGTTAAAAGGTAGAAGTAGATACAAACGGATATGTTTGCCTGACAATGAATGCAGTTTGTCATGGAGAACTCCATCTCAATGGAGGGAGTTCCTGCTCTTGGAGATGGGCACTTGCTGTGGGCTCTAGGCTAGTCTTCAGCTTGAGATTCTACTGTTTTCACCTCTCAAGTGCAGGAATAACAGGTCTGTACCACTATACTCAAGCATAGAGGAAAATAACTAAAGAGATTTTCTCTAAAACAAGGTTGTCTGATATATGCTGTATACTATACCTGAGTCCTAGTTCATAGTATGTAAACTCACCAGTTACCACATCTCTCCAGATCCAAACTAATGGTGGAATGAATCATTTTCAAAATGGGGCCCTAGAAAGCTGTCCTTTTTGCAGTTGCTGTGAGTTGCTTACTGTTCTTACATTGTTGTGGTTTAAAGAATATTTATTTTATCTGTCTGTGTGTGTATGTGTGTGCATGTATTTATTTGCATGCAACTAAGTGTATGTATATGAGCCACATGTGTACACAGAGATTGGAAGAGGCATTGGAGCCCTGTATTGAGAGTTACAAAATGATTGTGAGCTGCCACATGGGTGCTGGGATCTGAAACCCATCTCTCTAGTCCTTGTTAATTTTTTTTCCCCAAAGCAGATTGATCAAGCAAGTTCCTGTGTCTTATAGCTGACATATAAGTTCATGATGGGAAGTGTGCAAATAGTAATCTCAAGGCTCAGCCATCTTAGCTATTTTCATGAAAACAGAGCAGCTGTAGACTTGGTGTGGAGTGAAAATGATGTCACAGGAATACTAAGCATCATGAGCTCCTCAGGAGTACTCAGCATTAGGAGCTCAGAAGTACTCAGCATCATGAGCTCCTCAGTTTGTGCTGTAGCGATAGGTACTCCAATACCCATTCTGTTTGAGATGATTATTTTAGACCAGCATGGGGAATCCTATTTCTTTTGCCCACAAAGCATCAAGTTAGTTATTTTGACCAATAAGACGTGGAGGACAATGTGGAGGACAGAGATGGCCAAAGGCTTTTAGGAAACACGTCTTTGACAATAAAAGAGGGGAGGGACAGGTGGCTCCTCCTCTTTAGTTTGATGTATGTGAGTATCTGGCTAGAACTATTCTGGCCATCCTGGGCTGCTGAGAAAAACCACTTGGAGATGGAGTGAATCTCAAAGATGTCTGAACAGAGGGCAGCAGAAACCCGAGCTTGACCTTGTGGAATTGCTGACCACACTGTGCCTTTCCTCTGAACTTGCAGTTCTCTGAGATAACACAGTTCCGTGAATAAGTTGGTGAGATCTGGGATCTTGCCACTTGCAGTCAAAGCATCCGGAGTCCCAGGCAGGTCCAAATCATGAGGATTTGATCTTATTTTGATAGCTTTCCTCTTATCAGAGTTTTTTTTTTTCCCCATCTATCTTCTGACTTCATAACTTGGATGCAGAGCCTATCTGGCCATTTGTTGCTTCTATCTTCTCTCAGTGCTATGTTGTAGACCAGGGTTCTTCACAGAAAACAGTAGGGAACAAGACAGCAATACTGTCTCCATAGAGCCTTTTGGCCTTAAGTATCTTATAGTGGGTCCTTCCCATTTGCCACTCAATCTTACTTTTGATTCTGATGTTGGCTTTGATCTTGGACTCCTGTGCTTGGTACCTGATGACTTGGCCTCTCTTCCTTCCCCTCCCCCTCCTCCTTTGTCTCTCACTTAGTGACTGGATGCTGTAGTAGGGACAGTGCATGTTTCTAGGAGTGAAAAGGAGTTTAAAGAAATAAGTACCCACTCAGCTGTTTAAGAGTTTAGAATCTAGACCTTTAAGGCCGGGTGGAAGTTGGTCAGTAGTTAGTCTATTTCTCACCCAGCTCTTTTTTATTCAAGGCAAAGAATGAGAGGCCCCAAAATGGTCTTTACTGTGGCCTCACTATTTGCTACCTGAAACTTTAAGCAGATCCCAGAAGACATTGAATTTCTTCTTTCAAATTTGTTACTGACTAATTTTCCTCTATTTTTGTACTTACTATGGCTTAAATGAAAGACTGTGAACTTGGTACATTTTTTAAAAAGTAAAGAAAAATCTGCTACAGCTTAGTTGGGTTTTCTGGTTATTTTCCAGTGAATTAATGTTAGGTCTTTAGGATGAGCTCTCTGTAGCCTATTAGTCTGTTTGGAAAAGACAGTGAGGATGATGTGGGGAATAATAAAAGTAGGAATTGAGATTTGTATTATTGCTTATCAAAAGTCAGGAGGAAGAAAGAGGAGGAAGAGGAGGGGGAAGAGAAAACGAAAAGACAGGGCCACACATTACAAGAGAAGTAAAGGACTGGGTGCCAGCCTTGGGTCTTAGTTTCTTGTTGGACCAGAATTTCTGGTCAGCCAAATTAGGAGATAGTGAAATACCCCCTCTAGTGGCGAGGGGCCAGATTCTACACTTGGCTGCTGTGGCGAGTGCTGGAGTGGGTGATTTCTAAGATGTCTGCTTGCTAAAAGGAATCCTGAGTCCCTGGAGTTAAGATCTTTAGCAAAAGTTTCCTTACTGGGAAGCACGTTTATTGGGATAAAAACTCACTGGGAAGCATAGAGGTTGCCATAGTGGGGAGATGTTCAGAGTCCATATTTATGAAGGTTGTGGAATGGTCCTGACTTAGACTAATATTGACAAACATTACTAGAAAGAAATGATACAGTAAGTGTCTTTCTATTCCATCCAGAGATAGAGATAGAGTTAGAGATAGAGATAGAGATAGAGATAGAGATAGAGATAGAGATAGAG
>NW_021604644.1:1240314-1257900 GCF_004785775.1 Grammomys surdaster
TAGAGATAGAGATAGAGATAGAGATAGAGATAGAGATAGAGATAGAGATAGAGATAGAGACAGAGACAGAGACGAGATAGAGATAGATAGATAGATAGAGGTCATATTTTATTAAGAGTCGTGGGTTGGGTCTTCAAGGTGGTTCAGGTGACAAAGGCACTTTCTGTCAGACCTGGTGACCTAGGCTCGATCCCTGGAACTATGTAGTAGAAAGAGAAAACCAACTCTGGCAAGTTAGCCTTTGACCCTCGCAGTTGTGCCACAGCACACTTGTGCTCACACATGCACACACACATACATGTAGTAAATATAAAAAAAATTAAAAATCACAAAGCAGGTAATGCTGTAGCATTCATCCACATTGATGTAGCTTCTGACTGTAGAGTTCCGAAGTGTGAATTTGATTGGAATTCTTTAGTGGTAATTCTGCAAACCAGATACTTAATTTTCATATTAGAAGTGATTTAACTTCTGCCTATAGAAAGGCAGTGAAGCTAAGTATACTAAATACTATAGTTCCCAAGATTTAGTGTACTTGGATGATGTCTCATGGATGTATGCTGTTGATAATAGAGACTGTGACTGTTTATAAATCTCAAAGGACAGTTCTCTTTTTATGTGCTTTACTTGTTCTGTGTGCATCTGTGTGGTGTCATGCCTCAGCATACATGTTCAGATCAGAGGACAAGTTGTGGGAGTTAGTTCTCTCCTCCTGAAGGTCCTGGGGATAAAACTCAGGTTGGCTTGAGAGCAAGTGTCACTACCCTATTGAGCCGCACTGGCTCATTTATTTTGTGATTGTTTTAATTCCTGCTTGGGAAGAATTTTTTTTTTAATGCTCATTTAAAGACTTTTGAAAAGGTAAAATTTCAGAGAATAGCATTTTTCTGACACTGTGGTATACACAAGAAGATTTAAATACTGCACTGTCTCCACTGCAGAAAAAAGTGGCTAAGGTACAGGATGATAAACTATAGTGCAGGATGTATTTATTGGCACGCCAATTATGTATGTATGTATGTATGTATGTATGCATTTGAGACAGGTTTTTATTATGTAGGTTTAGATGGTGTGGAATTCACTATGTAGACCAGACTGGCCTTGAACTAAAATAGATCCACTTGCCTGTGCATCTGGAGTGCTGGGATTAAAAGTGTATGCCCCCATGACTAGCCTCGTTTATTTTTTTTTAAATGTTAAATATTCTTATCCCCAAGAAGTTGAGGCTTGTAGAAGAGCAGCCTTTCCATACTTTTTAATATGTACAGTGGTATTTCTTATTTTTTTTTCCCCACAGGGAGGGATTTATCTTATTTCTACAGTAGTGATAATTATAAGAAAATACAAATGCACACTTTATGTGATTGTGGCCCAGGGGAGATTGTAGCGTTCTGACACAGACTTTTGTGGAGCTGGAGTGCTCAGCGTGTGTCTGTTCCCTCCCCATGGAGGTACTTGATCTCTCAGGCAAGAGGGACTAAGAGGAACTAGGTCTGGAAGGAGGTCAGGGTCACCTGGTGGGGAAACCCAGGAACTGGAGGTAGAGGTCAGCAAGGCACTCGGTAGGGTAAGTTAGGTCAGTGAGAGTGAGAATTAGGATTATGATGAGTGAGTCCACAGATAATGCAGAAAACAACTTAATTCCAAATGGTTTGTTCGTGTCTATGGAAGAAGTAAGCTGATAGGTGATGCCTACGGAATTAGTGCAGCTGTAGTAAGGCTGTGTGCAGGAAGTGACCAGATCTCAGAGGCAAAGAGAGATCACTGTGCATTAGTGACTGCTTGCTTCTATATATAAAAGTTGATATTAAGAATTGATATGATGATGGTATTGCCAAAATTAGGCATGCATTGATCTGTGCAAACATTTGCAGTAAATAGGCTTGAGTAGAGGGCCCCGGCTCCAGCTCTCATTTAACATTTCAGGTAAGTATACATAATAAGTATACATCATAGTCTATATTCACATAGATACAGCACTTTTATTTACACATTGTCATTTTTAGTGAGATCTCCGAGAGAAGGTGGTACATCTGGATATTCAGAGAGGGTAATGGAATTAGTAAGTTAAAGCTGCTAGGGTTAAAATGATAGGAAGAGGAGAGGGACCCAGGGCCCCACCAAAATGTCTCCCTCCATTCACTGTGCTTGTTTCCTGTGGTTGCTATAGCAAAGTACTGTAAGTGGGTGGAAGGGCCAGGGAAACATCTCCGCTTTCCCTAGCTCCTGCTGCAGTTAGCTCTCCTTGGCTTGTGGCAGCCTCACTCCATTCTCTACCTCTATGGTTATATAGTTACCTTCCTTTCTGTTCTGTGTTTTCTCTATGGTCTCTCTTAAATCCATTTCTGCCTTTCTACTTTATTAGATTTAGGGTCCTGTGGGGCAGTTGGGGATATTCTTATCTGTTGCTCCTCAGTGATACCTGTGAAGATGTTTTCCAAATAAGGTAATACAGCCACTGGGGATTCCAAATAAGGTAATACAGCCACTGGGGATGGATGGGCTCATAGTACTTTGATTATATGCATTTAATGATACATCTTCCGTTTGAATTGAGAAAGTAAGTTTCTGTCTGGAAAGTGGGCAAGTAGGCTAGGGAACTTTGAGTTAGAAGGTAGAGGAACATTAAGAAATTTCTGGCTGGTGCTAAGTGGCTGTTAAATTTTAAGAGGTCAACTATCTCTTCAACATAAGCTGCAGACAGGGTGATCCTGTTGGTATAGAGTGAAAAATGATCTTTTCAAAAGGCCATCACAGAAATCCTTTGTAGAGAA
Source organism: Grammomys surdaster (assembly GCF_004785775.1). Classification (NCBI taxonomy): domain Eukaryota; kingdom Metazoa; phylum Chordata; class Mammalia; order Rodentia; family Muridae; genus Grammomys; species Grammomys surdaster. The sequence continues at coordinate 1,243,089 of NW_021604644.1, forward strand.
CCGGAGGAATTCATGCAGAAGTCCCACTAAATTGTGTCAGATTAAGCAACTAAAGTATTGTTCAGTTTTGCATGACTGACAAGGTTAAAAGCTGACTCTCTTATTTCTTGTGTAATTGGGGAAAAGGAGAGATGTTTGTAACGAGTTTCAGTTGGTATGATCAGCTTCTTACGTTAGAATGTCTCATTTGGGTCCTGTGTGTCAAGATGATCCATGTATGTAAATTCTGTGACAGAGACTTGACTCTTGTATGCAGTTAGGCTCCCAGTGCAGGCATGCTCAGACAACACTTGTGTAAATGACATAACTCTGATGACACCCACACCAGATAGCCCCAAGCCTTACACTGTTTCTTTCCTGGAGACTCTTGGATGTTAGTACAGTCTATTCATTACTGGGCCATTTCTTGCTCCTTTTCTTTGCATGTAACTTGTTGTTTTTTTTTTTCTTTATGGAAGCTCAGGCTTTTCCTTTACTCTGCTACTCTAGAAATTTCTCCAGAATACATCAAGGTATGTGCTTATCTCACTAGCCCTGACCAGAGCCTTTCTGGCCTGGCACTGACTCCTTCAGGGGGTGTTCCTGTTTGTGTCGATCACCTTTCTGGCCTGGCACTGACTCCTTCAGGGGGTGTTCCTGTCTGTGTTGATCACCTTTCTCTGCTCCTCTTGGGACTTGTTTTCTCCAGCCTTGGAAGGCCTACCATCTAGTTCCCTCTCCTCTCCCTGTTCCCTCTCTCTCTCCCTCTCTCTCCCTCTTCCTTATCCCTTCCTCTTCCTCTCCCTTTCTCCCTCCTTCTCCCCCCTCCTATTTTTACTTTTGGTCTGGATAGTGTGATTTCTATTCATTGTTTTGAAAACAACAAATTTGCCCTTTAGAGAGTCTGTTATATACATTTTATTTTTCCATGGGAATTTAAAATTTATAAATGATGCCTAAAGAATTTGCCAATCTATTATTTTGATTTCTATATCTAGAATTCAATATCATATAAATAAATAAAGCATGGTTACTTCTGTAAACATGGTCTATCTACATTAGAAGTGTGATTCTGTTTATTTTGGGGGAGATATTAGTACAATAAAAACTTTAAGAGAGGGACTCCCTCTCAACCACTCAGAAAAGGCCAGTGTGGTAGCACACACCTTTAATTTCAGCACTGGAGAAGCAGGGCCAGGTGGATCTTCAAGTTCTAGGCTAGCCTGGCCTACAAAGCAAGTTCCAGGACAGCCAAAGCTACACAGAGCAACCCCATCTTGAAAAAACAGACAAACAAACAAACAAAATTAAAGAGGTTAAAGGGAAAGATCTTTTGGTCACTTCCACATATATTACAAACCTATTTGCTAAATTAATATCCATTCAAGAGAAGTTCTTGGTAATCAGGAAATGAATATTTTTAAAGAGCCAACATCATAATTAACAATTTTCAACTAACATTGAAAACTGATACTGAATTATATGAGCAAGATTCCCTAAAAATGTGTCCCCACAACTCTGGATCTGGAATTTTAGATAAAAAGGTATCTTGGTAAACAAGATCTTACAACAAGTACCGATATTTCAGTGGCCTAATACAATAGAAATGTATTCTTCCCTCAGTGATAAGTCCAAGCTGCTGCGTAGCTTTCCTCTGTGTGGTGGTTTGGGCACGCAGGTTGCTTGCCACACATGACTCCACTGTTTCCCACTGCCTTGGATTCTTCTGTTTCCAGTTGATGACGTCACAAGCTAGGGTGGAGGATGTTCAGTTTCCTTTCACGTCACCTTGGCCTCTCTGTGACATACATGCTTTCTGTTTATTGTTCCACATTCCATTGCCCAGGACTAGACACGTGACCTCACCTATGTGCAAGGTGTGTGGGTTGGGAGGCAGTGGGAAGTAGTATCTGGCTGAGCAGCCGCAGGTAAGAGAATTAACATTCTTATCTGTGGCTGGCAGGTGTGGAGTCTGGGAGCACTTTCATAGAGGCCACAGTAGTGATGCATATTGAATTTGAGAATATATACATCTTTGGTCTCAAAATTCTCCTTTCATCATTTCCCCCCAAAAGTTTCTTGCAAATATATGCATATTATATTTTAAGATACACCTAGCAATTCTGCATTAATAAAAGATCGGAAAGATCCCAAGTGTCCATTGAAAGGGCCTGGATAAACACAATGTTGTGTATCCATTGGGGGGGTACTCGGTAGCCATGAGGATGAACAAGGCAGGATATATTTTTGCTGATGATAGAAAAGTGAGGCATGAACTCTCTGCATTGTTACCACTTAATCTGAAAGGAAAAAAATATATACTTACATGCCCATATATTCATCGAGCTTATGTAGAAAGATCACAAAAAAAGCCAGGAAGAGTCACAAAAAGCTGGTGACAGTAGCCACTTGTGACTTAGTCTGAGGTACTGGAGGAGAGACTCACAGAGAGACATAGTCTCACTGTGTGTGCTTCTGGGTCTCCATCGTGTGCCTGCTCATAAACGCCAACTGTAGTAGTAGTAATTGCCGTGGAAAGATGGCTGGAGTGCACTGTTGCTTGAGAAACAACAATTTATCAAGATGTTTGCAGTGTGCTCTCAAATAAATGACACATATGAAAATGCAGTAGTTTGTGTTTTTCTGCTTATCTATGTTTTTAACCTTCCCATCATGTACATGTCACCTGTAAAAACATTTTTTAAAATTACAAAGGTAAGAGAGTCTTTAAAAAGGAGTCTTTGAGCCCTGCTGTATGGCCTCCCTCGATTTCGTCTAGTGAGACTGGCAAATGCCTCTTTTACTGGCTTGTCTACCGCGCTCAGCGTCATTGCCGTGTCCACATCCAGGGCGCATGCACTGTGTACTCCGCGCTCAGCGTCATTGCCGTGTCCACATCCAGGGCGCATGCACTGTGTACTCCTGGCATTTTTGTATCACACCCTTCATCTAGGCATTTCTCTCTATGCAACAAACAGTGCATTTTATATAAAAGGTCTGCAGAAAATACTGAGTTGGCACTTAGGGCAGGGAGCACAACAAGCAAATGTCTGTGATGTAGCCAAGTTCAACACCAAATCCCAGAGACTACCAACTCTGTGTAATGCCTGTGGTTTTAAGGTGCAGTTCAAAGCACATGTACTGAATATTTCTCTTCTAAAATGATCCCGGTGACCTGCAGGGATCTCTGTCTCGGTCTCTTAAGTTGGTCACATGGTACAGTCACAGGAGCAGATGTAGTAAGCAATGACCATGTTAAAAGTCATAGAAATAGTCCAGCTGCCAATGACAGGGTCCGCACTCTGATACTGTGAATATATATTCCAGTCTTTTTGATAGAGCAAAGTACCATTTCTTTCTGTTCTTCGCTGTGTAACTATTTTGTTTTCTCCATTTTCATTCATTTTTCTTGTATACTCAAATGTGTTTTTTTTCTTAGACTATTAGAAGTCTCTTATAAATGAATGAGAACACAAAGGAGTGGGTAGCTGGCAACATGATTCTTGAGAGTACATTTGATGGGGTCTCTCAGTTCCCAGTTTTATTGCCGATGTCATTTTCATTGTGTTTCTTCCCTGTAGTCACCTATCACAGCCTACACGTTTGCTCTAGGGACTTTCCTCAGACCTTTTCTTTTTGGGAAGTCCTCTACATATAACCATTGATCAGGGTTTTACTGTGTGATGGTAAATTTTATTTGTTAACTTGACTGGGCCACATGATGGCCAGGTTATGTGGCTAAACCTTATTTCTCCATGTGGCAGTAGGGTATTTTTGAGGGGGAGGGCGGGGAGAGAGAGTGAAAGGGAGGGGAAAAGAGAGAGAAACAGATATAGAGAGATTTGAATCTGTGGACTAAGGCAGATTATCCTCCAGCATTAATATGCATTATGAAATCTACGGGAAGCCTGAAGAGAACAACAGTATTCCAGAAGTGAGAACTGTTTCCTGCCTGCCTGCCTGGGCTGGGAGTTGGGCTTCTGGGTGGAGTGGGACACATCTTATTCTTGAGCCTTTGGACTTGAACTAGAACTCTGGGGTCTCAGGCTTAGACTTAGTAGTGAAACCACACCAGCACCTTTGCTGGGCCTCCAGCACAGTTCATAGGTCATCTCAGGCTCTACCCACATCCGCTGATTCTCACAGCTCAATCTTAATTTCTCTCCTCTTCCCTCCCTCTCTTCCTTCTCTTCCCTTTTTCCTACCTCCCCCTCCCCTCTCTTTCTTCTTTTATTGGTTTCATTTCTCAGAAGAACCCTGATATATCTATCTCCTTTAAAGGGAGCAATTCACATGCCATCCTTGTCAAAGTCATTACAATCTTAAATCTCAGTTGTTCCCCCACCACCTTTTCATGAAATCGTACTCTGTCAGAGCACTGGTCTTATTTTGATTATCCATCCTACACTGATGCTGAGTATCTACTGTACACTTATTGTGGGAGTTAGAGTAAGAAACTACTAAGAAGCTCACAGAATAATGGAGGCTGGTAAGCAGATAGTTTCAGTACCACGTTACAGGTGTCATGCGTGTGTGTGTGTGTGGGGGGGGGTTCTGTGGGAGTAGGAAGAAGTTTAGCAGGGTATGGGGAATCAGAGGGTGGGGAGGAGAGAAAGAAAGGGGGAGTAGGGGGAGTGGGGAAAGATGGGGGAAGGAGGAAGGAAAGGACTTGAATATCGGAGATGGAGGAATGCAAGAAATGAAAGTAAATGTATAGACTGGTCCAGCAAAGTTGGTCATGGAGATTAAGCATAGCTGAGTCTGGAGTGTGAACTGGGGAAGTGGCTGGAGAGAAAGACAGAAGATGAGAAAAGACAGAGCTGTGATGGGCTGCCTGTGTGAGCCAGACGTGTGCAACCTGTAAAGCAATGTAAAGCCTTTACAGGGCTTTGGCTAGAGGAACAGTATAAGGTCTAAGGAAGCTTTAGATTCTGTAGGCTTGAGGATACAAAGCAAGTTGTCTCTGTTACCCATCGCTCAACACAGGGTTAAAATGTCATCAAGGCTCAGGAAAGTTGAATTGCATTTGCTCTGGGTTTTGTTTTTGTTTTATCTAAAAATCAATTAATCTAAAATAATAACTAAGAGTTACTATTGGCATTGACCATCTTTCTAGATCGCCAAATATGTAAATGATATCTTAACCTTCGATGCTACAACTTTGATGTAGGCACGGTGGCCTGGCAGTCTGATCAGGTCTATATGCACAGTATGTGTTAATCTTAACTATTATTGAGAAACTGCTGCCATGTCACTCAAGTGACTTGTGTGGGCCTCGAGTGAGCAGTACCACCTTCAAGTTCTCAGTCTGATTACCATGCTATAAATAAGTGCACCTGTGCTTGCAGTGAGATGACTACAGAGAGATAGGTTCTGAGCCTGTGAAATAAAACAAATAAAACAAATCTCAGTCACTCTGAAGATACAGTTCGGGATAGGGAGTTTTCATAAGTGTGCTTCAGCTTCCCTAAGGAGTTCTGTGAGAAATGCATCTCTGTCCTTTAGGCAATAACATTAATTGTAGGTTCCCAATACTTGTGGCTGATAAGCCTGCCGAATATCTTATGTGGGTCACCCTTTAAGAGTTGATCTGTTAGCTTGGATATCTGTCACATCCTGCCAAAGCCTTGCTGTTCTGTCCCCCCCTTCCCCATATTCTCCATACTTTTTTCCAATTTTAAGGCCCAAGTGGGAGTCTTATGTTAGAGGATGTTGTGCAAACCACACGCATAAAGAAAATAATTTACATTTTTCCATTCTTAGCTTCTGGAACATCAGTGATTCCATCCTCCCACTTCTATTGGGCAGAAATTGAGGTATTCTCCTTATGCTCCCTCGTCTTCTCCAAAACCCACCCCCCCACCACACACACTTAAATGCACACGCACATGCTTGTATAGACACACATACACACACACACATTTGCATGTGCATGCACACACATGCTTAAATGCACACACACATGCTCCCAGACACAAACACATTTGCATGCACACACACACACACACACACACACACACACACACACCCCTTCCCTGCTGTACGTAGTATCATGGGCATGGGTCTAACATCACTACTTCTTCTATCTCTTACTCAAGGGCCCAAGAACATGCAGTATTCTTAGTAATAAGGGGATGCTCCAACTCTTGACTTTTGTTTCTATTCCCACCTTTTCCATTCATAACTGTCTGTTTGACTTTCCCTTTTTCTTGTATTTTTCTTGAATTTATGACTCTCTCTCTTATCACCTGCATAATACCTTGTATGTATAGATGTTCAATAAATAATTTCAGAAGAATAGAAGAAACACAACACACAGATTCTGTACCTCAGCATACTATGGAAAGCACAAAATCTACCTTGTTTTATTATTTTTTTTTAATGAAAGCACATTATCCTTAGAGATTCCACACCATATAATCATGTGATTACCCCAAGTGGTGAAGAGAATGCTGAAGAACTCCATACTGGAGGCTGGTCTTCTCTGTGGCATCTGCTGTTCCTCCAAGATCTCTTGCAATCCAAATGACTTCACAGTGGCAAAGTCTCCACAGGCTCAAAACCACAAGGGAAAGTAATACATTAGAAGAGACATTCTAAACAGTGGTGGGAAGGGATGGTGGAAATAATTGGACAAAGTAGAAGATAACTAAGAAATCCAAGTTTAGTTGCTCCAGTGCACTTTCTAGGTTAAGAGACTGTGAAAATCACTTACTGTAGACTTCTAACCAGCAGACAGAAAACAGAGTTCTCTTAACTTTAAAGTTTTATTTAGCTCTTGCTCACACCGTCAGCATTTTTGAAATCTTGTCTCCCAACCCTAACGTGTCCACATCTCTTTTCTTCCGTCATTGCAAATATAGTGTTAGATTTTAATTACTTCATATTGGTTGCCATCACTTGTTGAACAGTGTGCTGAAACCTACAAAATTATAGCTATAACTGTAACTGTGATTAGAATACACAAATTTCACTATTCTGACTTCTAAAGACCTTGGGCTTGTGTAGACAGTGATGCTGGGACCTCCTTGAACACTTCTGCTGGTTTTGGAAACATCACAAAACAAGCTCAAACATTAGGACCTTACCTTTTCCAAACTGTCATATCCATGTCCAGACTGGGCCACATGGGCGCATCAGTTGACTAGTTAGGCATACTCAGTGTATTGAGCCTGGCCCTTCAGAACTTTGATCGATTCTGAATCTCACTTAACCTGTTACAATGTGTGGAATCACTCAGTCTGTGTTCAGTGATGAGGAATGCCTACTTCCAAGCTTCTAGTGTGAAGGGGTGTGTCTGCAGCCTGGAGATTGGCTTCAAGATTCAAGTCAAAATGATAGCCAATGATAACCAATGATTGTGGTAGCTATGACTGCATACAGATCTGCTCCCTGCCTGCTATGTCTCTAGACCTTAACAATGTGGATAAAGATGACCAAATTAAACCAAAGTAAGTAAAGAGAGCAGAAACTAGACATGTGTAGAAGTGATAAGGTAATAGAGATTAACAAAGTGCAAGACCTGTTCTTTGTGAATGTAGTAAACTTTTCAAATCCCTTGGAACACTGAAAGAAAGAAAACAGAAATGTTTATTGTTAGCAGTGAAATATGAATATACTAATGGACCATCCTAACAGTCAAAGAATAAAGGAATGTTGTGAATATTTCATAGTGAAATTCAACAGATTATATATTTTACAATACCTTTAATCACAACTTTGTAACAGTAACTAATAAAACATGGAATAGAATAAATAGCACCATATCTTTTTAAAAATTGAATTTGTGGCTAAATCACTAGTTTTTATGAGAAAGTTTATAAGGCAAACACTACTGAACATTTTAAGAAGAAATAAAAAGAATGTTAAGCAAAATTGAGAATAGAGGGGCCTGTTTAGTGAATCAAACATTACTCAGTAATGACAATCCAAGAAAAGTATTTTAAGTATCAATATTCCTTTTGATTATAAACACAAAAATCCTTATTGCAGGGACTAGAGAGATGGCATATCAGTTAAGATCACATACTGCTCTCCGGAGGACATGATTTGGATGCTCAACCCCACATTGGGTAGCTCACAAATGTTCAGAACTCCAGTTTCAGGGGCTTTAATGTCCTCTTCTAGAATCTGGACACCTGTATTCAAGTGTATATATTATCACCCAACATACACATATAATTAAAAATAATTTAAAAAATTTTAAACAAAGCATCAATAGGTCAAAAATAGCAATCATGATCAGGTGGATTTTCTTCCAAGAATTTGAGATTGCTATTGTAAAAACCAATAACTATATTTCACATGTTAACATGCTGCTCTTCCAAGTTCAGAGACATTTTGTGCATGATACAACTCTTCTTCACTCCTTAAACTACAAATGGAAATTTAGCCTACAAAATTCCTAGAGTGGAATCATATCTGACACTGAAAAGATGAAAACCTCCCCCCTTATGGCTGAGAGTGACCTGTGGATTTCCTCTCTGCCCATTTCTACTTGAGTGCACTGGAGTTCTTGGCTCTTTCTCTTGTAGTGAGGTAAGTAACAGAATTAAAAGACACGAAACTTAGAAAGGCAGACTCCAAACCTTTATTTTCAAATAGAAACATGTCTTTACACAGAAAAATCTTATGCCACAAAACAATTAGAATAAATAAGTTAATCTAGAAAGAAAGCACATATAATACAAAGTTAATATGTGAGAAATGGTTTGTGGGGTTGGAGAGATGGCCCTGTGGTTGAGAGCACTTTGATGCTCTTTTTTAGTACCCAGGATCCACATGGTGGCTGGCTCACGACCATCTGTAACTCAAGGCGATTCAACACCCTCTTCTGATCTCTATAGGCAGCAGGCATGAACATAGTGCACATGCAGGCACATACACACACATTAAATAAATACATCTAAAATTAATTTTATGTTTCTAAGTTATTGATGAATAATTAGAAAAGACAAGAATACAATTCTTCATAAGACAACAGCATGAAATATTTAGAGATGCATCACTGACCCAGACCTGAAATTTAAACTGTAAATCTTTTAAAAGAAAACTCAGGAGAGTATTTTCACAAATTGGGGTAGGTGAAGATTTTCTTGAAAAGGTATTCGTGGAACCAAACAGAAAGAAAAAGCTTGATGAGTTGGAATTAAAAACATTGTTTGTGGATGCTACTAATTAAAAGCGTGTAGGAGGAAGTATTTGCAGTGCACGTATCTGACCTGAGGAAGGACTTATGTATATAATGGAAAACACTTTACAAATCAGCAATAAATGACAAACTATTAAAAATGGACAGGAATTTTTAACAGATTGCTCAGGAAGGAAGATATACAAGTAGTCAATAAGCACATGAAATTGTTCAATACTGTTGGTCTTTGGAAAATATATATTATAAGGAGACACTGTTTCATTAAAATAAAATGCTAAAATTAAAAAGGTCGACAACAGCAAATGGTATGGCTGTGGAGAAGCTATTGGTGGGAAGATGAAGTTGCAAATCGCTTTGAGCCCATGGGAGGTGTTGGAGGAGTCGATGTGGGCAATGAGGTCAATATAATGCTCACATACAAGATTCTCAGAGAAAGTTATATATAAAACGCTAGGACCAAGAAAGGACAGTGTATGCTCTTTCCTAATGTCCACATTAGACATTTACAATCTATATACTGAGCCAAATAGAAAATGTCTCAAAGTAGTAAATATACACAACAGTGCCTCTGACCACAGTGTTCTGACAATAGAAAAATCTCCTTATAGTGTGTGTCATAAGTAGAATTCAGAACAGATGTCTTGCCATTACATATGAAGAATGAGGAGAATGGAAGGAGAAATTAGGAACATATCTGTGAATACCACTGAGGATTAGGAAATGGGAACTAATATAATTAAATGCAAAAAATCATCGAGTTGGCAAATCTACAGAGAATGGATAATAAATCCATTTGCTACACTAAAAAGAAACATTAGACACTTTCCCCCCAGGAAAATCAAAGAAGAAAGGAAAATGGATGCTACAATGAACTGGGAAAGGACATGGTACCACAGACAGGAGTGAGTGACATGACACACATGTGTCACTAAGGGGTGGGAAAAAATGTGATTGTCCAAGAAACAAAATCACTTTTCCACAGGTGACTAAAGAAAGCATGTGCACAATGAGAGCCATCCAAGAAATCATAAAAAATGGTCAGTTATTTTTTAAAAAAGCTCTATTCCACCCAGAAAGCTGGGTTTCTTAGATGAACAGGGTTTATGTGAAGTACTGGGGATGTTCAAGGGTAAAGCATCTCTTCCAAAGGAATGAGTTTTGTATTAGGAATAAATAGAACTCCTCTCAAGTCCATTTTTTTTTTTCTGGGCAGGGTTTCACTGTGTAGCCCTGGCTGTCCTGGAACTTGATTTCTGTAGACCAGGCTGGCCTTGAACTTAGAGATCAGCCTGTCTCTGCCTCCCAAGTGCTGGGAATAAAGGTGTGTTGCTCCAGATTCGACTCAATTTACTTTTTGAAGTGTGTATAATTTAGGTTCTGAATATCACTAAGCTAGTATGCTGCCACACACAAATGTATCAAGCTCACCTATGCCTACAAAAATAGTGTAAATATTCTACAGGAATATTAGAAAACCAACACATGGGCTAGACTAAAATAATTGATCTAACATCAGAGGCCTATTTCAGGAATTTTTGATAGTTTAACACGAAATGGATTAATCCATTTTATTACTACTAAAAGAGCCACAAGAAAGGCACTCTGTGAAATATGCCTACCCACAGTTACAGAAGTTCCATGAAGGAGGACTGGAAGCAGCTTTTTCTTGACCTGTTAGGGCCCATTCATGAGAAACTAAGAGTAAAGGTTTTATTTAATGGTAAGATTTTAGATGTATTCCATTAAAAGTGCCAAATATTATTAAAATATTTAATGTTATCAGGTGGTTTCCTAACTATGGTTTTGAACTAAGAATAAGTATTGGAAAGGAAGAAATAAAAATCAACACCTGGAAAACAGTAAGAAAATATGAAGAGATCAAGAATATGAGAGAGAGAGAGAGAGAGAGAGAGAGAGAGAGAGAGAGAGAGAGAGAGAGAGACAGAGAGAGACAGAGAGGGGGGAGAAGGAGGGGGAGAGCGAAAGCCAGTCCAGATAGAAGGAACAGAGATTAGAGACAGAGACAGACATACAGATAGATAGACAAAGAGACAAGAAAGACAGAGACAGACAAAGGAAGTGTGTGTATGTACAGAAATCTGTGTTTACATAGGTACATATACATGCATGTGTTCATAATAGTATTCTTAGAGACTAATACAGATTAATCAGAAAATATAATAGAAAACATTCCTTTCATAATCACAATAAAAAAAATGCAAGACCCTGAGAATTAACAAGGAATCAACAACACTTTTAGAGAGATGGGAAGACTTAGAAATCTGGAGGGACAGAGCAAAGCTTTGAATATAAAGGTGCAAATTTGCCAAACATTCATCAAACTCACACATCAAGTCTCAAGGTAGGTTTTAGGAACTGGACAGTGTGATTCCAGAGGTTAGATGGAGCTTCAGGCTGCAGCCACAAACACGTGTGTGTGTGTGTGTGTGTGTGTGTACACACACACACACACACACACTTAAATCAAAATATGATACTCATTAGACTTATTTAAAAACCTGTCATTTACATCATGAGTAAAGCTGGAGGACATGATGTTAAGTGAAACAAGCCAGTCATACAGAAAGGCAAATACCTCAACTGAATATAGAATCTAAAGAAGTTGAACTCATACAAGTAAAGGCTTGTCAGGGTCTGGGGTGGGGGAACAGGGTTAACAGAGAAAGGACTGTGTCAATCAAAGGGTACAAAGTTTCAGTAGACATGAGGAGTGCACTTCAGTGATCTATTGCTCACAACAGTGACTATGATGATAATGTTCTATGTATTTCAAAATGGCATAAATGGCAATTTTTAAATTGCAAGAAAACCCCAAGTGTGGTGGCAGATTTGTTAGCTTGATTTGATCACTACACACTGTAAGCATATATCAAAGCACTGCATTGCACCCTATAAATATATACGATTATTATCTATGGATAAAAACAAAATGATAAACGCTTTAATAATAGAAATGTCAGAGCCAGGAGGATACAAGATGTACCTAATGAACTAGTAAAGATGCCAGATGAAACAAAGGAAACACATTTCAGGACATTGTAACTACCTCTTTATCCAGCACTGCCTTCTTGGACCTGGCTTTACCTTCTATCTTCTTAGCTTTCTTTTTTCTAAATTTTAGGCTAATAATTATCTTCCTTTTCAGTATGAGACTTCACGAGTCTTTTGGCCTAATGCCTCATCTACATGAAACCATTCTTATTTTATTGGATTGGACAAAATATTCCTTCTTGAGGGCCATTTAGGGTGGGCTTGGTGATGAATGGATTAAGTTATCAAGTAGTGGAGAGATTTCTTTTGTGGATGAAAAAAGAGATGCTGATATTTCATCATTGTTCAGATTCAGTGTTAGAGTTTGAAGTTCCACACTTGTGAACTGGCTTGCAGTTATTAAAGGTGAAGTGAAGACAATAATTTCAGACCAACTGGGCATCATTAGGGTGGCTCAGGGGCTTCCTGAGGGAGGAGGCAAAAGACATTGCAACCTGATCCAGAACACCTAAGACACAGAAGCAACCTAGATGCCCATCATAAAATGGACAAGAAAATACTATTCCATTTTAAAAAGGAAAATTCTGTCATTTGCAACATGAGTGAACTTGGAGGATATTGTTATGAAATAAACTAGGCACGGGAAGAAACATGGCAGGCAGGCTTGGCTTCTGAAGTATGCTTTAGCCATAGCAATATTTGCTTTTGCTAGTATATACAACAATGGATTTCATCATTCATGCATGCATACAATTATATATATAAAATTGTGCTCTGCTCATATTTACCCCCTCGTTATTCTCCTGCTCCCCTCAACCCTGGATATTTTGTTTCAGACAAGCTTACTAACAGGCTTTGTTCTTACATTAGGTCTTAGCTGATGAGATGTGATGAAAATCACATGCTTAATGATCTTAATGCTGAGATGTGATGAAAAACCTACTTCTTACGAAAGCAGCTCGATCTAAGTGAGAGCATATGACAGATCCCAGAACACTCACATTTATCGCAGCTGTGCTAACCACAGCCATCTTAGGTGTCTGTCAACAGAGGGGCGGATTAGGAATACCAGGCGTATATGAACAGTGGGGTTATACTCAGCCATAATGAACATTGAAATGATGTTATTTGCAAGAAAAGTTGATAGAAATAGAGGTTATCACATTAAAAGAAACAGGCCAGATTTAGACAGATATGGCTTATTTTCTCTCAGACCCAGAAGCTAGGTTTTTTTTAAAAGAGAAGAGGAAGGGACTCAATTAGAGTGGAAAGGAAGAAAAGGACAATGGGAATAGTGCGCAAGGTCAAAGTACAGTGTGTGAAAGGCTGGAAAATATCGGACTAATGCCTGTTATTGTGTATAACAAAGACATACACATGTACTTCACTCAAGCGTTTGGAAAGCCATTTGGAGAGGGGCATCCGGGACTGGAGAGTTGGTTCAGTGAGTAAAGCCCTTGCTGTACAGAGCACGAGGAAGGACCTGAGTTTAGAACCTCAGAAAAGCTGGGCATGGCAGTGTGTGTCTGTTATTCCAGTGCTTGTTGGGGCTATACTGGGTAGAGGGAGGCAGACTGGCTCCAGGGCTTGGTGGCCAGCCAGTGTAGTCAAAACAGAGCGGCTCTGCCTCAAAAGGTAGGGTAGAAAGCGATGGAGAAGATGCTCAACATTAACCTTTGTCCTCCATGCACAACTATACACACATGTGCAGGTGACATGACATACCACAAACCCCTACCACCCACACAGATAGAGAAAGTGTGTCTGAGGTAAGGCATAGGGGAAAAATTCTCCCCATGGTTTATAGAACAAACACAGATATATGTAGATCAGGGAAAACCCCCCGATCAGTAATGAAAATGTTCAACAGGCAAGAATTGATTCAAAAAGCATTATGTGAAAACGACGACCAAATAATGTGCCTAGTAGTTGTGTCTGATTCACAGGAAATGAACAACCCTACATGTTTTACTCATTTAGCAAACCATCTAGTGATTGCCTATTGATCTACGTAGAGTAGAACACACAAATTGAAAGCGGGCCAGTTAATAAGTCTTCACAGAAAGGCCACCCAGATCACAATACAGGGCATTTCTGTCACTCCAGTGAGTTCCCCCACTTCCTGGTCCCCTTGAGAACCTAGTCATTCACCAGAAGAAGTCACTAGATTAATTTTACCTGCTTTAAAGTTTCTGTTGGTTTGTGATCACTGGGGAGAGGGGTCACATTCCCCAGTCAGTAACCACTCCTAACCTGTTCTTGTTCAAGGAAGTTTCCTCTGCCTGAGCCTCTGCAGACAACTTTTAGTAAATGCAGCTTGCCACAAGCAAGCGTACAAGACATGAAGATAGATGGGGGAGTTGTGGAAAGAAGGGTGTAGTGAGAGAACGAAAGGGGTAAGAGAATGAGGGTAAATACTATCAAAGTTACCCTCCTCACTTCTAACAGAGCTATAACAAAATTGTGAAAGAATATATTTGGAAGAAAAACCTGCCTCTTCATGGACCTCTAGGGTATGTTTTGTTTTTCTTAAAATAATGTTTTTGAGGTTTATCCATTTTCTTGTGACTTCTAGTCTCTATAAAAATACTGGAAAACAGCCTGGTCTACAGAGTGAGTTTCAGGACAGCCAGGGCTACACAGAGAAACCCTGTCTCAAAAAACCAACCC
>NW_021604644.1:1258000-1260550 GCF_004785775.1 Grammomys surdaster
TCTTTCTTTCTTTCTTTCTTACAGTTGGTCTATTTACAATTTTGATTATTATGGATAAAGTAGCCGCGGGGACTGGGGAGGTGGTTTAGAAAGCGGTTGCTGTGCAAATGTGAATTGCGATCTCTAGAACCTATGTGAGAAGCTGGGTTTGGCAGCATGTATGTAATCTCCGTTCCGAGAACATGAAGACAGGAGGATCCTAGGACTTACTGGCTGGCTCAGTTGAGCTTCATGATGAGTTCCAGGTTCAGTGATAGACCCTGTCTCAAAAAAAAAAAAAAATAAGGTGGAGAGTGATATCAGGAAACAACTAACATCGATCTGTGCCTCTATGTTCATGTGTACCCTCTCCCATTCACATATGCACACACACAAGCAAGCACACACACACACACACACAAGCAAACACACACACACATGCAGGCATGCACCCATGCACACAAGAATTAAGAACAATATTATGAACAATATTTTTTGGTGGACACATTCATTTCTCTGGGGCATATACCTAGACATAAGATTCAACTTTTCAGGATTTTGCCAAATCTATCTCGCATGAATTTGCATTTCAAATTGCAGCGTGTGACAGCTACTCATACTTTTTTTTTTCCCCAGCACACAGTAAATAGACAAGGCAGTCTTTTCTCTATGGGAAGACCAAAACTCAAGAGAATGTGGCAAAACAACCTCTCATGTGATCCAGGATCTCATTCAAGAGACACATGAAGGGGACCACAGCAATTTGGTGACAGCTACTATTCTGGATTGCAGTGGAAATTTGGGTTATGAGCCTAGGAGGTATAGGGGAAGAAAGTGAGGAGTGTGGAAAGCCAGTCTTAGGAAAGGAATATTGATATCAGATAAGAGGCAGGGTGGCTATGCCTGCTGGTTGGTCTCTTAGGGAGCTAGAGGATCTTAGATCCTTGAGCTGGCCATGAGTTCTGTCCTCACATCTTCCATGTTTCCTTTGGTGTTTACTTCAACACTAGGGCTGATGCTGTTGGTTCTTCTGGGCACACAAAGTTCTTCCTGTGCCACTTCCTGTGGACTTGGACTTGCAGGTAGATCTTATGGACAGCAAGGGCAAAGTTGACACAGGGGTAATCAGTAGTCACCCTAAATGTGTAACCAAGTCCTGGAGAAGTTTACACGCCCATTTTCTAGGCAGGAAGCTGTCCAAGGAGCATGGATCAGTTGCTATCCTGTGCCTATGACCATAGTACCAGACAGAAGTTAAGGGAGGAAAGATTTATTTTGGCTCATGCTTTCAGAGGGCTCTGTCCATCATGGGGTGGCATGGTGGAGCACCTCAGTTATGGTGGCCATTGCATGTGGCAGAGGCTGTTAACATCATGGAGTTGGGAGGCTGGAGTCATGGGCTAGGATATAACCTTCAAAGGCATTCCCATACTAACATACTTCTGCAAGTATGCTACAGAGCTGGGAAAAATAACCTTCAGAACATGGGTTGTCAGGAGCCCTTCAGGTTCAAACTATTAACAGAATAGTTTAAACATTTTTTATCTCTTTACCATTAGGCTTGTTAGCATAATATAATGAAAATGGGCTAAGAAGAAATTGTTGGGGTTTTCAGTTAGAGTTAAGTCAAAGACATCCATTAATAAAGAATCTTCAAATGTGAATGCCTCAGAAATGTCCATAAGGCAGTTGATCTCAACAACTGTCTCTGTATATCACCTTACTTTGGAAGACGTTGGCAAACAGTTGAATTAAAACCTAAGAATTTTCCAAAATAAAGCCATAATTAATAAAACTACAATATATTCAAACTAAACAATTTTAATAAAATTTTCCTTTCCAAAACAATAGTAAAGGAAACAAGGCATTCTGTAAGATGTGGTGCTGAACAAATCACAGTAAAAATAAATGTCCTGGTCCAGGCCACCACTGAGGGCCATATTTGGGTCCATGGTCTTGTGGCACCTGGGGTCTGTTTTGATGTCTGTGGCCCAAGTTACCACTAAAGTCCACGTGGGTATCAATGGTATAGGCTGCCAGCAGACAATTTGAGTGCCTGAGGGCTGTGCTGCTACTGAGGGGGGCATACTGATCTGAGTGGCCTGCACTGCCACCTGAGGCCATGGTGAATGCAGGCCCATGGTTCTACTGGGGATCATATCTGGTTCCATGACCCTTTTGTAGCCAAGATCTATGTTGATGGCGGAGACCTATGTTACCACCAAAGGTCTAGTCTGCACCTGAGGCCTTGTTGATGTCCAATCACTGTGCTGAGATGGTCCCACCCCTCATTGGCCATCACATTTGGAAGAGCAGGCAGCCACCCCTAGCCTCGACAGAGCAGTAGACCTGGCCCTGTGAACATGGGAGAAATGACCCCAAGGGCATAAGAGAAGAAAAGCTGTACCTGCTTCTTGCCTGGGCAAAGTGGGAGAGCTGGCTCTGATAGTACAAGCATAGGAGACCAGGTAGGCTGAACAACTCAGTTTCCACCCAGGCCAGGATCCAGGACTTTGAGTTGGTCATCTATCTATCTATCTATCTATCTATCTATCTATCTATCTATCTATC
>NW_021604644.1:1260560-1319406 GCF_004785775.1 Grammomys surdaster
ATCTATCTATCTATCTATCTATCTATCTATCTATCTATCTATCTATCTATCACAATCCATCTATGAACTTCTGTGTGAAGGAGTGGTCCTGCAGATCCAAAGTTGCAGGATCTCCATGACACAGGGCAAGAACAGATCCTGAGAGGAGTCCTGGTGAGAGTCCAGTATTGATAGAGTAGCAGAAGCCAAAGGCCTCATACCAGACCAAGGAGTCATTGCAATGAACATTTGCAAATAAAGCAAAGGGGTATATTGTATGACACACCGTGACACACCAAAGCTTCCATAGAGATATTTTTTTATTTTATTTTATTTTATTTTTCTTTTGAGGGGAAGTTGCAAGGGTGGAGGCATGGGGAGATGAGTAGGATTTGGTTGCATGATATGAAATTCACAAAAATAAATCAGTAAAAAGTCTGCTTAGCCCATGTAATGTTCCTTGCATTTGTATGGTTTCAGGGCTGACTCCTTGGTATTAGATGAGCACTTTGGGGGCTCTTCCCTGGGGGAGACAATTTCTTCTGCTCTCAGCATTCCTTAGTTGCCTATAGTTCTGTGTCAAGAGTTGGAGCCCCATGAGCTTCCCTCCTCTCATTTTAGCATTTATATTGATACCATGTCATGTTTAGGCAGCAATATTGCTGAGATGTTATAGTTATAGCTTCTCTGGCATTTCTATGAGACACAATCTGGGTTACGTCACTCAGTGTTATTGTTTTTGAGGATATCTCACTCTGTAGCCCAGGCTTTGCTCAAGTTCCTGATTCCTTTGCCTCAGCCTTCCTAGTTTTTGGACTGCAGATGGTTGCTGTTATACCTAGCCAGGAAGCTTTCTAAGCATACTGGAAAAGCTCAGTCTATAAACACATGAGAACATTAGGTGTGCTTGTAAGCACAACTGCAACAGCTAAGTTGGTTAGGGGTATTCTAACAATGATAGTGAAAACAAGGTAAGATTTAGGTCTAACCCTGAACAGGATATCACAGCAATCTGCTGTCCAATGTGTGATCTGTAGGATAGCATACGTCCTGGGATGGTTATGAGTCCAGGTAGAACCCAGTGCATCTGTAGACAACAACACCGTTACAATGTCAAAAGGTATGACCACTCTGCAAGCTTAGGGTCTCTTTGGGTGATAGTTGACAAGTGAGATGACGGAGGCCAACCGATTCTGTTTCTTCTCTCATCAAACACTGTGAATGCTTTTGATTCTTATGACTATTATCATTATTGTAGTTGAAGCCACCAGCCTTTGTCTGTTTTTTCAGGGCTCGAGATTGAGAGATTAAGGCAGGAGGACCTCATGCATACCAGAAGGGCCCCCTACCACTGAGTTACAGCCTGAGTCCTTCACTAGCCTCTTTATTGACCTATCAACTTTGGCCTCACTCAGATTCATTCTACACAGCCTTGTGCATCTGACCTATCTTCAGATACGAACTTCTGAAGTTTCAACAATTTGTGGAGGTTTTAGAAGCATCTACCTCAAAATAGATAATGTGGATACTAGAAACTATGTTAGTTGGTCCTATTTGGAAGACTCAGGTTCTGCTTCTGGAACATTCACTAGCTAGCTCCATGATTAAGCTATCCTTCCTCTAATCTCCTCAAGTTTACATTTTCTGATCTGTGAATAAAAACATCCAACTAAATTAAGAAGTCTTCCAGGATGTGTTTAGAGAGCAACACTGTGATGTTCTGTGGAAATGGTGTAGAGGAGCTTTCTGGAGTTCTAGCTGGAGACAAGGAGTAGAAGTAGGCCTATGGAGACATTTTGGGCATCTCTCCTGTCTTTCCTCTGTGAGATGCTTGGCATCTTTAGAGATAGTTCCCATATACAGGGAGCAACCATGTGAAGTGTTCCCGGATCAGTTCCTCATTTCAGCAGGTGTGCCAGTTGGACTGATGGCTTCCAGCAGTGGAGGGGAAGTCTGTGGTTTGTTTTCCCACTACAGTGTGGATTCTGGTTAAGTTCTCTGTGCTTTACTATATACTTAGAAGCTATCTGATCCATGCCTGCTGCTAGAAGATTATGTCCGTAAGTCCCATAGAGTTATGCTGCCAATTGTATAGGATTCCAACAGAGTGGTGGGTGTAGACATTTTTACAGTTATTTTTTTTAATGCAAGAGTTATGGCATAGAACTATACATACATATTGAAAAAGTATTAGTTTCATGAGTTTTATATTGTACTTTAGGTAGGTAAGATGTTGACCATCTAGGGATATATCCCTAGTATGATGATATATCCCTAGTATAGTATGATGGGAGGGAAGGACCTCTTTATTCTACTATTGTCATATCCTGGGGGTCTTTGTTTCAAAGATTAAAAAAAAACATGTGTAAGTCTTTCAAGGCAGTTTATAAGATTCTATAAGGAGGATTCCGTAACTGTCTAAGTTGGGGTTTCCCTACTCCCCGCAAAATGCAGGTTACTTTAGTGTGCTTATTGTGCAATGGGTTCTCATGATGTTGTCTATCAAGCACATGTTGATCAGCAGCAAGGCCAGCCTTAGCAACCACACAGTGTGTGCTGATCCTTTCAGATGCCATGTTTCCAAGTCATGTTCTACTTCTCTGCTTTCAGGCTCCTCAGCCCTCCCTGCTCTGGGATGTTCAAACAAAGGGACCAAGAGTAGCCTGGCCAATGGCTTGCTTGGATTTCTAAGGGAAGTGAGCAGAATAGGATTTGGTCTTATAGTCATTGAGGACTCAGTCAGTGTAGACTCTATTCTCTAAGGGAACTTAAGGGTTGAAAATATTGAGGGTTCTGAAAGGAAGAGGAAAAACTGAGACATAACCTTTGTGGGCAGAGTAATGCACCTTATCTTCTCAAAGAATTCTGTTTCGTGCCTAGTATCTTAACATGTTCACATGGCAAAGAGAAATTAAGACTCTGATCAGCTTACACAGTACAAGAAGGTTACCATGGCCTATGCTTACACAGTACAAGAAGGTTACCATGGCCTATGCTGATGGCCCAGCATAGTCATAAGGTCTTTAAAGGTGGCAAAGAAGGGCAGAAAAAGCAGTGGGGTGACAGCTGGGTATTCCAGTACTGGCTTTGAAGGAAGAAAGGACTGTGAGTCAAAGAATGTGGGTGGCCTCTGGAAGCTAGGAAAAGAAAGGAAATGTGCTCTCTCTAAAGCCTCCAGAAAGGAGTACAGCCTGGCTGGTACCCTGATTTTAGTCAAATCACATCCATGTTGGGGTTTTGATCTATAAAAATGTAAAATAATACATTAGTGCTACTTTAAGCAATTGGATTTGTACTAATTTGTGGCAGCATAGTAGACGTCAGGTGCCATTCTGATACAAATGATAGCAAACACGCTACTGCAGCACTACTACTTTAGTAATTAAGGGAGGCCCAAGGCTTAGGAGTCAGCAAAGAGGGTCATCGGACAGAATGAAGCAAAATCTGAGGTAGTAGGTTGGCAAAGACAAGAAGCTTAAGACTTAGGGTCTTGAGGAGAAGGAATGCTGTGTTAGGGAGGAAGGAATCAAGAATCCAGTTCGGGAGCTGACAGGATGTCCCGTTAGGCAAAGACACTTGCTGCCAAGTCTGATGACCTGAGTTCAATACTCAGGATCCACATGTTGGAAGGAGAGACTTGATTTTTACAAGCTGTCCTCTGACCTTCCCATACATGCCATGGCACACATGTACCCACACATATCCATACATAATATAAATAAATAAATAAATAAATAAATAACTAAATAAATAAATGCTATTAAAAGAACTCTTTAAACAGAAAAAGAATCTTAGAAGCATTTTAGGGATTTGGGACAGAGGAGTTATTCGCATAGAGATGAAACTTGGATGGGAAAGTATACATGACAACGGAAGGTTTGTAATGGGTTAGGGATACAGAAAGGCTGTGGAAGAATGGGGTGTTTGCATTTATATCTAAATGCTTTGGCAGGGGCAGATGCTGAGAATTTCTCATCTTAACTTTTCCCACGTGTAAAATAGGGGTACAGAGCACTGCTATTCCTTTGCGGAGTGGAACGAGGCCCATGAGACTTAATAAAGGTCTCCAGTTAGGTCTTCAGGAATAATGTGATTGTGACTACAGCATTTCAGTAGTATGAGGTCAGATTCTTGGACTCAGCCCCATCTAGAACCTGTGGTCAACAGTGGAGTATGGTGTTCCCATCAGCAGAGGAACTGTGTCCCACCTGTGAGTATTCATCATCGTTCTTAAATGTAGAAGTGATGACCATAGCAGGTGCCAGTGCTCATTGGTTAGACTATTTGGTAGAGTTGTGGGTATCTGATATATTTCATGGCTTCGGATTCAAAGTCTTTCCTAATTGCTAAAAGCCATGGGGTGTGGGTGAAGGGAATCAGGGGACTATAGACCCCCAACCTCTCAATTCTGAAGCATTAAGCATTCCAGAAACCTAAAACACTGAATTCAGTAAAAATGCCTTTGCATTCTGTTTGATTTTGTACACTTTTCAGTTTCTCACAAACCTTTCCTGACAGAGCATTGTAGCATCTGCCAGTGATAGGGCAACCAGAGGGTTTGGCAGCTTGTGGGTGGGAGTTTCAGGGTTTGGGGACTTGGCTGCAGTTAGATTGGGCTGTCGGAGTGGGCGGACGAAACTGTGTATTGATGATGGTCTTTGCTTTTCCTAAATCACAATTGCATCACATGAGAGAGCTGGGTTTATGTTGAGCATTGCAAAAGCCTCCTGGGAAAAGGGCAAAACTGGTTTGAGTGCGTAAGAAATTTATTTATGGCAATCATGGTATCAAACTGAGATGGGAGACTGTTGAGAATCTGGACCATTTTATGGTGGAACAGAAAGAAAGATCCATTTTAGTTTTGTAAGTAAGAAACATATAGTAGAGTCACATTGTAGTTAGAATGATTTTTTGAGCCTTAGTGTGCTTTTCATAGGGCAGCAGATAGGATATTCTTATTATGCTAATTCAAATAGGGATGGATTCTGGGAAGAAATATCAGTGAGAACAGAAGAAGAAAGCTGAGCAGAAAGCAAGGGGCCAGCTTCCCAGGAGGGGTGAGAGGCTGTCAAGCATAGCTGGCCAGGTTTCTTGTGACTCATCTGCACTGTGGTACAATATGGCTGACTCTCCTGGAGAGAGGGTCACAGCTCTCTGCAGGTTTAAGATGACTCACACGTTAGGTCCCTTCGGAGGCTTACGTGCCATGCTGAAATATGGCTTCATTCTTTGGTTTGACTTTAGTTTTTAACTTGTGGTGGTTTCTAGTGATTGTATTAAGTGGTAGAAAGGAAACTGTACCAGTTTTTTTTCCTGGATAAGATTAGAAAACCAGAGTTAACTCTTCGTTTTTGCACACTGCCCTTTAATGTGGGTCACTTAGGGGAAGGTTCAGAAACACATGCATGCAGTGTTGTGCGTTGAGACTATCTGCTGACAACTCAGATGGAGTATGTAAAGGAGTTTACCTCCCACATCCGAGCTCGCCACCCTCTTCCTGTGAAATCTGTTGCTTTCTTTCACAGCATCTTTAATAGTTTGAGTCTTAATTGAGGTCCAGCTGACACACAAGAAGCTGCACATGTCTAGAGAGTGCAACTGGATGGATTTGACATAGTATATAGCTGTGAACAATGATGCTCTCCAGTTTCCCCGTGTGCTTTATAGTCTGTGTGTCCCTTCCCCCTTTTCCCCAGACTTCCGGGCTGCCTCTTGTTACTAGAAATGAGTTTATATTTTCTGGACTTTCATAGAAATTGAAGCACAAAACATGCATCACTCAAAATCTGGCTCGTTTCATTTCCTATACTTAGCTTGAGATCAGTGTTTGCAGTTATGCATATCCATAGTCCATTCCTTTTGACCTGATGTCACTTTACTGAAGTTAACCAGACAGAACTATTGTTTTTGATTAATTCTTACATACAAGGTACCTATTTTGGAAACATAAATTGGGTGCCAATCATGCACCAGGTTATTTTCCTCTGCACCATATTATGATTATTATTATTATAATTTGAGATTTTAAAGCTTATTTTTACTTTCTGAGTATGAATGCTTTGTCTGAAAGTATGTTTATGTTTGTGTACCACATGTGTGCAGTACCTGTGGAGACCAAGAGAGGGCGTTAGATGCCTTGGGACTGGAGTTACAGATGGTTGTGGGCTACCCTGTGGAGACTAAGATCTGAACCTGGGTCCTTTGGAAGAGAAGCCAGTGCTCTTAACATCTGAGCCATCTCTCTAGCCCTACTTTACTATATTTAAATCAATTTCCTATGTGTCCCCTGAGCTCACAAAATGCATTACTTTCCTCACAATCAGCATCCTCCATGGAAGTGGCACATGTTTTAGAACCAGTAAGCCTGTGCTGACATGAACACACCCAGAAGCCACTCCTGGTGGTGTGCATTCTCTGGGTTTGGACAAATATAATGGGATACTCATCTGAGTATCATTTCAATATAGAATCTTTCTCTGCCCCCAACCTCTCATCCTCTGTACTTCTATCCTTAACCAGCCTGTATCCACCAATATCCTGATCAATGTCATCTCTCAGACAATGTGAAATTCTTCCCTTGGTTTATTGCTGGAGGGATCCAGAGAATGAACTAGAGGGAAAAAAATGGAGGAAAAGATGGAGAAGAGGGAAATGGAGAAAGAAGAAGAGTAGGGGTGGAAGAGAAGAGAGGGAGAGAAGGAAGGGCAGGGTACAGAAGAGAGCAGGCAAGGAAAGGAGAGGGGAAGGAGGAAAGGAAAGGAAAACACAGTTTCTCAAACCTATCCTCCTGTTTTCTCTATACTCTAGGCCGTGGAGGATGGAGGATTGGAGAGGAATTACTTGGATATACGGGGTAACAATGGCTCACATACTTACCCACCTGCTGGTCTGCAGGTGCCTTTGCCTGGATTTGGTCACCTGGTTCTGCTGATACAATGGCCTCCAACTTCTAATTTGAGCTTCCTAGAGAAGGTTAGGGGACGGTCTGCCATGACACAGAGACCCCTGTTGAGCAGGGCATCACTTCATCTTTCCTGGCTGCGTACATAGCAGTGCCCACCCATTTCCCCTTCCTCTGTAATAGAAGCCACAGAGATTTGCTTCTGCTACTGTGGGGTGGGAAGGGCAGAGGCGCCTGCCACCAGGGTGTCTCTTCTTTTGGGGAACTGTTATGTTAAAGTGTTGCCTTCAGAAATCTGCAGTGTAAAGTGGGTTCAAGTCTTAGGGATCAAGAACTCCCCAGAACTCCTTTACTAAGCTCTACTGTGTCCACTCTGGGCAGAGGGATGCCTAGTTTCTCTCTTACAGCCTTACCTGGCTCTGCATGGAATTGTTTGAGAGTGGCAATGCCCCACCTCCTCAGGGAATTTGGCTTTGTGGAATAGGGTAAAGGCAATGTCCTCACTGTGAATAAGGCACTCCAAGAGGTTTGGGTTCTATTATACCCAGGTGGACTACAACAAAGGGGTGGGTTGGAAGTATGGTTGTTTTATCCTCTGGGGACCAAGGAAGGTGTCTGACCTCTGTATATGGAGAGTTATTGTGTGGAGTTTCATCTGTAAATTCTAAATTCTAATCTCCATCTTTGGACCACAGAGATCTCACCCTGACACACACACACACACACACACACACACACACACACACACACACACATACTTGACTGTGCTTACCCGTCTGTTAATGGCCATTCAGTGTTATGGGATGGGATGACTTTTTTGTTTGTTTGATTTTGTTTTAACCTGTCAACTCCTATTCCTAAAAAGGTCATAGAAAATAATGGTTCATAAAAATAATATCAAGCTCTGTTTGCTTTAGTATTGACTGGTTTCCCAGGAAATATTTGATTGTCCTAGCTAGATGCTATAAAAGCAGTAAGACTTTATATTTGTATTGTTTGTTATAATAAAGATTTATTCTGTAAATAAAAGCACAGCTTTTGGATTTGTTGTGTATAATCAAAGCTCTAGGTTTGATTATATGGGGGAAGGAGGGGAGAACATTTTGGAGTCAAAATGTTGTGGGCTGCAATCAGCAGCTATGTGAGGCTGGGAAGTACCTTTCCATCTTCCCCACAGGTAGAACAGAAATGACGCTTCTCACGGGTCTCAGAAACTGTGAGCACTCCATTGAATAATGTGTGATGCTGGGCCAGAGACAGTATACAGTAGGGTTGGCTGCTTTTGTCCCCTCTATGATATAGATTAATGTCCTACTACAACATGTCAATATTGGACAGAGGAGGCCAGAACGGGGCATTCTACCAGATAGAAAGAGCATATATCAATGTCATAAGCAGGAAAGAGTTCAAATTCTGAAGATTCAGCAGAAGCTAGCAACTCTTAAGTAAGAGACAAGGAGGTACAAGCTCAGGAGTTGAGGTCAAACTAAAGATTAGTATAAGTACAGTATGGCTAAAAT
The DNA here is from genome assembly GCF_004785775.1 of Grammomys surdaster. NCBI lineage: Eukaryota > Metazoa > Chordata > Mammalia > Rodentia > Muridae > Grammomys > Grammomys surdaster. The sequence continues at coordinate 1,268,961 of NW_021604644.1, forward strand.
TTGTACTTGAAAGCTGAGTTCTACAATCATCTGGAGAGTCCTGGCAAGACATAGGACTGCAGGTTGGAATGAGGGAGAGCCTCTGACCACAGTGCTGCCTCAGGAAAGGAGGATAAGTGACAGGTCCCTACAGCTTCCTTATGACCACAAGTCTCACTCTCTTTATCTCCTTTCTACTGATCTGGGCAGGGATGGTGTATAAGTATTGTTGAAAAAAAGTATTGTTAGTTGGGTAAGCAAAAAAAAACTTATTCGAATTAGTTTTTTTTATGGGGGGGCAGTAAGTGGGATTTAACATGTTTCTGTGATTGTGAGTGACTTTGCTACTTTGGTGAAGTATTTACTTATGGCATTGATAGCTTGTTTATAAATCTGTGCATTCTCTAGCCATATTGATTCTTTGTCAGTTATGTTTACTCTATCTTTTCCCATTTGTGTTTGTCTTTTACATTTTCATTTTCTTCTGCTTTAAAAACTTTCATAAACTCTAAGATTACTTATCATTATTTTTTCCCATTGTACATTTTTCTGCCCTTTACTTTTATATTTAATTGTAGGCATGCTTGGTATCTTAAACTCTGCTATCCCCCTGAAACTTATTTGTGAGGCCCAGATACATTTGCGAGGCCTCCTTATTGTGTTCTAGTTCCACAGCGCACTGATTGAAGGTCTGCTCTGATCATGTATGAAACTCATGCGTAATGAACTCTGGTTATGTGTCGCTTCCATTTACTGGTTTCAAGAACACCTAAGAGATCCTCCCGGTGCTCTGGAGTGTTGAAATGTGAATATTGCATTTCTGGGTTGAGCATTTACCTATAGCATCTCTTTTAGGCATGTTGGTCATCTCCTGAAAATATAAACTCAGTTTTTCTGTAAGGGGTCAAAGTATAACACCGTGGGTGTTGAGAAGAAACAATGGATGTTCTGTTTAGTCTCATCAGTGAGGCGAGTGAATTGAAGAGAACACCTGCTTCTGTACCCTTTCTAGAGCTGTTAGTTGGTATCACGCTGCTGCATTTGTTCTTGCAAGTAGTGTAATGTTTGTGTTTCCCATCCAATGGGCTGGTGGCTGCTAATTCAGCAAATTCGATTTTCCAAGTGAAAAATGTTGCCCTTTTACCCAGTTTGTAATTCACCTATTATCAGCTTCATCTATCACATCAAGGCAAGGGGCCAGAACTGTGAGGCTGAACATGATGAAGCCTGGTAAGGATATGTCTTCCTTAATTTCACTAATAGAATTTCTCTTCTCACTTTAACAATGATGTATCTGTCTACACACGAGACTGTATTTAGCCAGCATGCATGGTCAAAATTAAGCCATTTCAGATCTGTGCTAGGAAGTCTAATTTTTCTAGACATTATTTTAAAAGTGACTCCTTTCAGTCCAGCATGCTGATCTCTGGACAAAGATCCTGCTTGCCTCGTGATACTCAATGTGAATTTTGTAACTGTTAAGTCATGCTGGTGGCTCAACCTTACAGAAGAATGCTCTAACTAGCTTTTTCAGCTTTTGATCAACGTATCCGATCTCTGCCTTCATTTGGATCCTGGGTCTGCCTATTGCAGATGACTCAAAGGAAGCAATGATTTATTGCTAGAGAGTAGAGCATCAACAATTAGTTTCATAAATTTCTCTGAGCAAAGTTTAGGGATTTTTTTTTTCTGCCAGCTCCTGGGTCTCCTGGTGTGATAGGCATGGAATGTTTGTCACCTCAAGTCACCAAACTGCTACACTTCGGATTTCATTCAACACAACTAGGAATGCCAATCCCATTGAGTTAACATGTTCAGCTGCGGCTTGATTCTCAGATACTGTGGAAAAAAGAAACTTATTAGAATCAATGGATTCAGACTTGTTGAGGTTACAGGACTAACCATTGAAGGTTTGTGTGAAAAACAGGCAGATTTTGTGTTATCTGGGGACCAGACATAGTAAGGATTCCCTGAGCAGGCACCTAGGGATTTAGGGAGAATTAGACACTCATTTATGGAGTTTTGACATTCCCAGGATTTGTGAAATGGAGAGATTTTTGATAGCTTTACCTAAGATAGCAGAGGTTTCTTTAGTAGGTTTAGGACAGGATGGAAAATAGGCAGTACTTGTTTCCAAAGCCCAGTAACATGGGGATCATAGACTGACTACCCAGAAGGCTCAGTTCCCAGCTTCTGGAGATGTCCCAGTGGCTGGACTTTCAAGCCCTGGTAAAGAGCTACCCAGGAAGAGGGTAAACAAGTAAGAAGAAGGCTGAACATAGTTAAGCTTCTCTTGTTAGTTTAAATCTTGTGTTCTGTAAAACACATAGAGCACATAGAACACATAGAACTTCTGGAAAGTGCAGGCTTTCATTCTCTGCTTTGCTTGTTTGCTCAACCCTGCTCAGCCAGGGGAGAAGTTTACTGGGACTCTTGCAACATTCAAAGATGATCAGTTGAAGCTGAGAGGTCCAGGTCTTGGATGGTGACAAGTTCCAACAGAGAAACAGTTGAGTAGCGAACCCACAGCTGAGTGCAAGAAATAAGGCTGTGAAGAAGAAAGGGATGCAGAGGCTCAACTAGCTCTTGGAATCAGGCAAGATGGTAGGGCAGTGAGAGCTGGGCTTTGGCAAACACAGGCTTTATTCAGATCTTAATTTTTCAAAGAAAGGAGCAGCGTGTATTATATGACATAAACACAAATGTGAACTAAAATCTGTAATCTGGGGGTTTTAATTAATATAAGATAAAAGAAAAATACATTATTAGCAATTTAAAAAAATATTCCCTGTAAACTTTTCTCAAATTTTAGATGTATAAGCATGTCTTAATTAAATCTATGCATCTGTCTTAAGATCTCTCTCTTTTTCTCTCTCCCTCTCTCTCTGTGTAAACATATACACTAAAGACTATATATAACAAATCTATTCAGACATATAAATATGGAGAGAGAAAGAGGGGAGGGAAGGGGAAGATAGATCCTGTTTTTCTGGAAATCAATATATATATATATATATATATATACACACACACACACACACACACACACACACACACACATATACACATATATATATTTTACAAAATTAGCTTGATTCCCTTCCCAATTGTGTGCTTTTATTTTGGGACTGCTATTTGCAATAAATGACTCAGAAACGGAAGTGAAAAATCAGTTTACAGTTTGACTAGAGATTTTTTTTTCCTGGTAGGATTGTTGTAATTCTTACATAATTTGAGTACAAACCTCTCTGTGTTTATTAGATGTCTAACGCTAGGTCTCTGTGTGAAACAGCCACAGCAGCCCCCAACTTCCATGCCTCTGTAATTACATGTGAACTCGTAAGAGCAGCAAGTACAATGATTCATCACCCCAAGGTGCTCTGCTAAAGGCAACATTGTTACAAGACTATTGTTCCTTGATGAATATATTTATTTTGAGCCTTGGTTAATTTTTTTTAATTTTAAAAATAAGCTCTAGATCTCAATCTGTACTTATTACATAAGGGATGATAAACACTTGAGTGCATTTGTCTACTTTTAAGTTATTGCATCTGATAAAAACAAAGGCAACCGAATTCTTAACAATGTCTCTTTAGATGTATTGTTATCAGTGTTATCACCACTGTCCCTACCATAGTCAGCATCTGGTCAGTGTTGGTAGCTAATTATTTCATTCAAGGACTACCATAAGTTTGATCCAATAACATTTAAATATCATGGATTGAATAATAAGAGTTTTTGATTTTAGAAAAACAGAGAAAAGGGATTAGTAGTCAACATTATAGGAGCTCTTAACTTTCTTTTATTCATTTATTTATTTATTAATCTTTTTTTAATAGTCCAGACTTTCTCCCCCTCCTCTCTCCTCCCACTGTTCTGAATCCCACACCTCCCCCACCCCAGGAGGATATCCCACCTACCAGACCTCTCCACTCCCTGGGGCCCCAAGTCCCTCGAGGGTTAGGTGCTATCTTCTCTGGCTGAGTCCAGACTCAGCAGTCCTCTGCTGTATATGTGTTGGGGGCCTCATATCAGCTGGTGTATGCTGCCTGGTTGGTGGCTCAATGTTTGAGAGATGTCTAGGTCCAGGTTAATTGAGACTGCTGGTCTTCCTATGGAATCACCCTCCTCCTCAGCTTCTTCCAGCTTTTTCCTAATTCAACCACAGGGGTCACCAGCTTCTGTCCATTGTTTGGGTGTAAGTATCTGTATCTGATTCTTTCAGCTGCTTGTTGGGCCTTTCGGAGGGCAGTCATGGTAGGCTCCTGTCTGTAAGCACACTATAGCATCAGTAATAGTGTCAGGCCTTGGGGCCTCCCTCTGTGCTGGATCTCAATTTGGGCCTGTCACTGGACCTCCTTTTCCTAGGCTCTTATCCATTTTTGTTCCTGCAGTTCTTTCAGACAGGAGCAATTCTGGGTCAGAGTTTTTAACTGTGGGATGGCAAATGGCCTAATTGTCAAATTTTGTTTGTAAGGGAGTTTGCTTGACTCATCCATCCATCCATCCATCCATCCATCCATCCATCCATCCATCCATCCATCGAGACAGATGGGTCTTACTGTGTAGCCCTAACTGGCCTGGAACTCAGTGAAGATCAGACTGGCCTTGATGTCACAGAGCTCTACTTGTCTATGTTTCCTGGGTGCTGGGATTAAAGGCCTGCAACCCCACATGCAGTTTAGACCCTTTAAAAAACTGACTAATAAGAAGTAAAAAATGTAATATATAGGTGATTATTCACTGTTTTTATCTCCTAAGCCCATTAAAAGGCTATAAGTCTATGTGTTTAACCTTCACCTTATGAGAGAGTTTTTGAGGTCTACTGGTAAAATCTACTGACTCACCAGAGTCTTCCACTAGGGTTGGGAACATGTGTCTACATTCTCTTTCTGTAGTCTTTGCCCTTATCCTTCAGGAAGACATGCAGATGTATTCATAGCTGCCATTGTGAGTCAAATGGTCTCTCCCCATAAGTTTTGAAATCCCTATTCTTGAAACCAGTGAACATGACCTTGTTTAAAGAGGCGGGTCTTTGTAAATGCAAATAATTTAGGATGAGATGAGTTTGGATTGGGTGGAATCCTGTGTCCTCAAAGAGGAGGGAAATTTGTACACAGATATAAGGAGAAAACCACATAACAATAGAGGCAAAGATTGGGTATGGGGGTCAAGAATCAAGGAGAGCCCCAAATTGTTGGGAATTACCAAAAGTTAGAAAGAGGCATGACAAGATCCTTCCTGAAGCCTTCAACAAGAACATGGTCCTGCTGCCACTTTGAGTTTGGACTTCCAGCCTTAGGAACCGTAAGACAGTATATTTCTGTTGTTTTAACCCACCTCATTCTATGATAATTTATTATGGCAGTCCTAGGAAACAAATATTTCTTGGTGAACAATATGTGACTATTTGTGTGTGGTGGCCTAGGCCTGTAATTCTAGCCCGAGATTCAAGGCCTGCTTTGTCTCAAAGAGATTTTTGTTTTTAATTTTTTTAAATTTCATATGAGTATATAACGTATTTTTGGTCATTTTTCACCTCCCATTTTCTGCTCTCACAGTCCTCTCTTTCCTGCTAAAACTCTTCCCTTTCCCGACGAGCAACCCTCCTACTTTCATTTCTAAATTTTGTCACTTGACTCACTGAGTATAACTGTTGTGCTCGCATGAGCAGGAGTGGGAGGATATTTACTAGAGCATGGGCAATTTCTCAGCGGGGCCAACTACTTACAACAACGGTTCTCAACCTGTGGGTCATAACCCCCTTGAGGGGTTCACATACCAGATATCCTGCATATCAGATATTTACAATATAATTCATAACAGTAGCAAAATTGTGCTTACGAAGTAGCAATGAAATAATTTGATGGTTGGAGGTCACAACATGAGGAACTGTATTAAAGTTCCTCGTGGCAGCAGGAAGGTTGAAAACCATTGACATAAGAGTATACACTTTCCTCCAGCAACCATTAATTTCCAGTAATCCTTCTGGGAAGAATGGGCCTCCAAACCCCTCTTCCATGCATGCTGAAATGGTGACAGGCCCAGCCTTATGCATGTTTTGTGTAGTGGTCGCAGTGGCAGTGAGTTCTTGGGTACAACAGCCAGCACACCCAGAAGGCAGTTTTGCAGTACTCTTCCCTGGCCTCTGACTCTGTCCACCCACCCCTTCCGTGTTATTCTCAGAGTTTTGGGTGAGTTAATATGGGCGTCCTGTCATTTATTCTTAGCACTTGTTGGCCAACTGTGGATCTTTGTTATAACTGCTGATCACTACAGAGTGGAGCTTTTCTGATCAAGGCTGAGAACGCACTAGTCTATGTGCATAAGCATAAGTTATTTAGAAGATGGTTTGGCACTGTGTCCAGTTGCCAAGACAACAGTCACAGGTTTACCCTCCAGGGCCTCTGATCTCCCCAGCTGTTGGCTCTCAACTAGGAATTCCTGCCTGTGGAGTGGGCCTCATCCAATCAAAAGGTGGTTGGTTACATCTGTAATAGTCACCCATTACTGTACCAGTGGACACATGCCCTGAAACCTGCTATTACGGTTGGTGAGGTTCACAGCTGATTGTGACCATTAGTGACTTCTCCCCACCAGCTTGCATAGCACCTTCTAGTACTGTGAAAGCCACCCAGCAGGGAGGACATTTCCAGCTCAGTTTCAGTCTGATTTGTTTATGTTCTGCAACCAAAATGTGTGATGTCTTCAGCCATGGGGTCTTATCATCTAGTCTGGAGGACAAACAACAATGGCAATTATCTATATTGTATTGGGGTATCTGGGGCCTTCTTTACCAACCCCTTGTGTGGAGGAAAAATGTTTTGATATTGTTCTAGTTAGGGTTGCTATTGCACAGCTGATCCTTTGTCAACTTGACACCCAAGCACATCACTGTTAAGCCACAACCGTACGAATTCAAATACTTCCAAAGTTGTCTCTTTAAAAATATCTACTCTCTTTTAAAATACAAAAAAAATTCTTTTTAAATGAAGTCTCTCAACTGTGGGCTCTTATAAAATAGAAAACAAATTACTTTTTTACTTTGAGAAGGGAAGGACCAAGGCACAGTCATGATCTGAACAGAGCAAAACCAAACAGTGTAAGTCACTCAGTGTCCAATGTCTGGGATTTACTCACAATCTTCTGGGCTTCTCCAAAGGCCTTGGGTCACTTGGCAGGCTCAATCCTCTGTAACACACACAGCTTGTCTTCTAGGCACAGGCCAGCTGTACCCATGACTACTGCCTTCTTTGTTGTTATCCTGTGGTAGTGGCATCTCCAAAGTACTGAGTCTTTGCTGCAACTGGGCTGCACTTTCGCCAGTAAGCCTCTCATGGGCTCTCTTCATGGTGCCAACGAGGCTTATCTTCTCTGTATGACTCCTTCAATCATGGGCTTTCAACTACTGTTGAGGCTGCAGCTTCACCAGTAATCGTTTTTGTCCTCTCAAGTGCCAAACCTCAAGTGATCTTCATGACTTCTTCATGCCTTCAAAATCACTATCACATGGGTGACTCTTACACTACCAAGTTTGGCTTCCAGTTCATGGTACAACCTTGGTTTCCCCTGGAACACAGCCTCTGTGTGCCGACTCTTGGGAAACCCTTTCCAAAAAGATTTTACCTCAAAGATAATCTCTTCTTAATCACCCCTAATTTCTCAGCTCCAGCTGACCAGCATTGATTGAGTCAACAAAGCAAAAGTTTCACTATTAAAGTTTCACACTAGTAGTTGATCAGAACCACGCATTCTGAACTCAAAATATGCAATGGCTATTGTAGAGTCTTTATGTGCCTCCCAAAACTCCCCTCTGGAACTTCTCAAGCCAAGCTCTGTTGCTTCCACTTCTCTCAACTTTTAGCTCCCAAGCACTCTTAGAGCAACCCACCAAGCTTTTGAATACTCAATTGCTTTTCTACTCCAAAGTTCCAAAGACTTTTACAATCCTTCCCAAAACGACATGGTCAGGTCTGTCACAGCAATATCTCACTCTCTTGTTAACCAATTTCTGTCCTAGTCAGGGTTACTACTATTGCTGTGATGAAACACCATGACCAAACCAACTCTAAGAGGAAAGGGTTTGTGTGACTTCCACATTCCACACTTCCACATCACTGTTCATCATCCAAGGAAGTCAGGGCAGAAACTCAAACAAGAAAAGGACCTAGAGACAGAAGTTGATGCAGAGGCCATGGAGAAGTACTGCTTAATGGCTTGCTCCTCTTGGCTTGCTCACCCTGCTTTCTAATAGAACCCAGGATCACTAGTTCAGAGATGGCACTACCCACAATGGGCTGAGATCTCTTCCATTAATCACAATTAAGAAGTACTGTTCAGGCTTGTCTATAGCCTGGTCTAAGGAAGGCATTTTCTCAATTGAGGTTTCTTCCTCTCAGATGACTATAGCTAGTGTTAAATTGATGAAAATTAGCTAGGACAACTATTAAAATTTGCCATATGTCTATCAGCCCCGTGATAACTTTTAAAATAGCCTTATTGAGACAAAACTTGGTGAGTATTTAGTGTGCTATATTAGAGTACAGTTATGAAGGCAATATTTAAATGACTTTGACATTAGCATTTTAAAAATGTGAATCTGTTAGTTCATTACTAGTTTTAAGATATATGATAATACATAATCAGTCTTAAAATTTGTAGAATTATTGACAAGACAAGAATATATCAAAAGCACTAGAGACTGTATAACTGGGGCCATTTTAAACAGAGAACACATATTAAGTAAACTATGTACACCTAATTTCAGAGATTTTATTATTATTATTTTCTTCTATTCCTCATTGAAATACGGTTTAATTTCAAGTTTCTGGAGTAGCAATAGTATCGTATCCTTTGGCTCCCCACCCTCTCAAATGGTCTAAGTATCCAGGGACCTTAATGAATTCAAAGAGACCAGCTATTTTTCCAAAGATCTCACAGAAAAAGAAAAAGGATGGAAATTTGCTTTATTTTTAATTTTTGTGCTAGGAATTGGACTCATAACTTCAAGCATGCTAAATACAGGTTCTCTCGGCAAGTCCCAGCAATGGAAAACTTTACCAGCCTTCTGTTTGGTCTTGTAGTTCCTGTCATCTACAGGTTACTGGTCATTACTGGACCATCTCCATTTTTTTTTTGTTGCAATCTTTCTCAGCCCTGTCAATCTTACTGCAGTAGTATGTCCCACACTCAGACCACAGATCTTTTTAAAATTTTCTCTGTAATTTATTATGGATTATTTTATAATGCAGACCTATTTCATTTCTAGAAGTAACTCACAAAAACCACTCCAATAAAAGGGTAATTTTCATGTTTATGTTCCCTTCAGATCTTTGTAACATTTCTTTCTTTCTCTTATCCCTTTGGGTTGAATCAACCATCCAACGCTAATGAACTCATCTTTTTAAAAAAATTATTCCCATGCATCTGCTTTCCTCCTAAACTGCTACATAGGCTACATTTCTCAGAGCCAGCCCAACTGTCACTAGATTCCTTCCAGACCACAGATCTTTAAGACACACACACACACACACACACACAAACAGGGTAGGTTTTTAAAATCTGAAAATCCTGAACCCTACTATGTGACTTACTAGCAGTGAGAGCTTGGAAAAGTAACTCTAGTTGAAGGGGCATCTCTGTTCAATCCTATAAATAGCATACCCAGCACTAGCCTATGTGTCTTCCTCATAGGCTAATTATATGCATTAAATGAGAAATGCATGTTAGGTCCTCATGAAAACACATAGCAGAAAGCAACATTTCTTTTCATTTTTTCCAACATAATATTTTTTAATTGATTATTTGGGAATTTCATATCATGTACCCTGATTACACTCACTCTCCAGTCTTCCCAGCTCTGACCCCCAACCTTGTGACCTTCCCATCAAAAATGAAGGAGGAGCAAGAAGAAAACAAACAAACAAGAAAACAAACAAGGATGTTTGAGGTGAAGATCAGCTCATTTCCTGGATTGCAACTCCTCAAAAGACCTCTGTGGTCCATGCTGCCCCTGAAGGCCATGTTGGTATCCAATGTCCTCTGTCCCAGGACCTGTTGAAGCTGGAGGTTCATGTAGATGTCTGTGGTCTGGAATGTCACTGGAGGCTATGTGGATGTCTGGGGCCTGGTGCAACCACTGGAGGCTGTCGAAGAAAACAAAGTTTGTAGCAATCAGTGACTTGATAGCAGAAGGCTGTCCCTATGTGCTTATGAAGAGATTTAATTATGGGTGTGTGGGAAGCCTGTGAGAAAAACACTTAAGGAAGAGAGGAATGAAGTTGTTCATGTGGCGTGGTTTACTGTGCGTGCATGGCAAGGAGAGCAGCACTCACTAAGAATCCAACTCTCGGTCTTTAACATTCGCTATCTCCCTTCGCCTGCCCTTACATCAGTAGCTCTAGCTCATGAACTGTGGTGGAGGTAAGGAACCTCATTCTAGGATGGACCACAGAAGGGTAATGAACCCTTAAGCTGTTCTTGGGTCTTACAGCTACATTAGCATCTTGTGGAGTGTACATTAGCCTAGGTCTTGAGGATTAAACTCATACTAGCTAGCCAGGTAGACAGGTAGTAAGAGAGTAAATATGCTTTGTAGAGTTAGGTCACTGGGATTTGGAGGTTAATTCGATACCTTGTTTTTCACTTTTTTTTTTTTTAAATACAAAAGGTCTCATTTGGTCCAGACCCTCACACTTACTCTTTCTGTCTCCATCTTCAAGTGCTGGCAGAATTACATGTGTACTCTGTCACACTCAGTCATGTGCAGCATTGGGGATCGAATGGAAGGCTTCATGAATGGTAGGCAAGAACTTTGCCAACTGACCTACTGACCCAGCTCCTTAGTAAAGATAGAATGAAGTATGAATAACGAGATTCGGAGATAGTTCACAGGTCTTGTAGTAATGGCTATTGATTTCTAGTCTGTGTTTCAGGTTTTTCTTCCTCGAAGCTCTTCTGTGACAGGGACTCACTGTTTGGTCTAGGCTCGCCCAGAGCTCTCCGTTCTTATGCTTTAGTGCCCAGGTGGGTTTACCTAATGTTTACAATGTGTTTTTCTGTGTTAGAATGGTTAAATCAAAAGGGATGTTTTTAGTTCATTTTAGTTTTGATCAAGTTGGCTAAATAATAAACAATGTCTCTGAAAGGATCAAAAGTAATTGTTTGTAGTCAATATTAGTGACAAGTTCTTTATACTCTAGCACTGATAACTGGAACTTTCTGTAGGTTAGGGGTTGGAAAGCTATCTAGCCTGTGGGCCAGAAGTTGATATCCAGAGGAGAAATTAGAAAACTTGTGAGTGACAGAAGCCAGTCCACTATTCTGTTAGAAGGTAAAACTGTCTAACCTTGAAGTTTAGCACCAAGCATCTTCATCAGTCTCTGTAGTCACCAAACCCTGCTGGTGATGAATTTGTCTTGGCTGTGTGGCTACCACCCTAATTCATAGAACTGTTTTAATGTGCTTCTTTGGAACTTATTATACTTTAAGCATAATTTTGAACAATTTTTTTTCAATTTTTTTGTCTGGAAAGACTTGCTTGTGTAATGTAACTACTTCTAGCATCTTCACCATCCCTTGGCTAATGTATTCATGAGGTAGTCTAATCTTGTTCTTGTCAGTTTCTATCCAGACTGGAGATGGACCCTTTACTCCAAAAGTCAGATCTACACCATAGCAAGGCCTAGAGGTGTCTGACTCTCATCCCAGCACATGGGAGGCTAAGGCACCAACCAGCCAACCAACTAAGCTAATGCAAATGCAAGGTTTGCCTTGATTCTAAGTCACATATTTTTAAAATGCAGGTTATCATTTTGACTTACTTAATATGGTGTTTAGATATAGCTGCTCCCAAGAAATTCACATTATATTGTTTCCTCATTGGCCCAGAAACAAATGTCAATCAGGAGAGTACTGGATGAGACTAGGGAAAAGCCACCTTTTTCTTCCAAATCCCTGCTCTTTGCAAGAGATAAGCAGACAAGTAAACACTGTGGAATAGATGTTGAAGGTACAGAATAGTTAACATTTTTATTTTAGCCTGTGTATGTGTGTATGTTTGTGTGTCTATATATGTTCGTATGTCTGTTTGTGTGTATGTTTGTGTGTGTGTGTTTGCATGTCTATGTGTGTCTCTGTGTGTATGTTTGTATGTCTCTCTGTGTGTATGTGTGTCAGTATGTCTGTGTATGTTTGTATGTCTGTGTGTGTGTGTATGTTTGTGTGTGTGTGTTTACATGTCTATGTGTGTCTGTGTGTGTATGTTTGTATGTCTTTGGGTGTGTGTATGTTTGTGTGTGTGTGTTTACATGTCTATGTGTGTCTGTGTGTGTATGTTTGTATGTCTTTGGGTGTGTATGTGTGTGTGTGTGTCTGTGTGTTTGAAGCAGTGTCCTAATGTAACCCAGGCTGGCCCCAAACTTTCAGTTCCTTCTACCTGAGCTATCAGAGTGCTGGGATAATAGATGTGTACCCAACATGCTCTGCTTAGACAAAACATTGCAAAGGGAATTTGACAAATACAGAAATAGATAATGTAATAGAGGTAGTTTACCACTGAGAATAAAAGCAATATACCCAACTATCCAATGTACCCAAATGTACATATTTGAATGCAAGAACACTGCTATACAATGCTCACCAACTTTCTAATAATTTAGCCAAAGTAATATTTACACACTAGGTGGTCTCAGTTACTTGCCTTCATGTCTAATTTTATTGCCCCATGTTCAAAAACAAAACAAAACAAAGCAAAACAAAACAAAACAGTAAAATAATGGTTCATTTAGGGAAATCCTGGAAGAACAGAAACATTCTTCTTCATCATTTTACCTCTGTGACACAGATTCCATGGAAATCTGAGAGTTGGAGCAGAAAGGGGGCAACCGGAAATGAGGTTTCAGGGGAGTAAGAAGCAGTGAGAACGGGGAGGGGACTGAAGGAGAGATGCTTGGTGGAGGGAGAGGAGACTTGAGGATGGAGCAGGGCAGCCAGGAGGACAGAGATCTGGGGGCAGATCTAAGAACTAAGGTTCCAGTACAGCATCTATTCCTCTGATGACACCAGCTTCCCCATGTCTGTTTGCTTGTTATTTTTTCTTTTCAAGGTGTGACACATTTTGCTGAGGATTATCTCCAACATGCCCTGGAGTATGTGGAAAATGAGAAGGTTTTCTGAAGAAAAAAAAAATCACCACTCTGAAACTTGACTTGAGGAATTAGTGTCTTTTTCCGCCAACAATATTTTTATTGGTTTTTTAAAAGGAATTTCACATCATACACCCTGATCACACAGATTCCCAGTCTTCCCAGGTCCATCCCCATCCTTGTGACCCTCTCTCCCCCAAAAAAGAAGAAAAAAGAAAAAATATACCAAGTCCGATTTGTGTTGCTCCTATACTCACTGTAGCATGGTCAAACTCTCAATGTCTTTTTAACCTCTTAATGAAAATGGCGTCCCTGCCCCATCCCCCTCTCCCACCCTTCTCCTGTTGCCAGTTTCCAAAGCCACTGGCTGTGAAGAGCTACACTTAGGCATCCTTATCACAATTTTTAAGAGTTCTCTTAAATGAATTCCTGTCTAGAGTTTCTTTCCTTGTGGTGGAGGCAGGGTAGGGATGGGGTGAGGCTGGGGAAGGGGTGGGGATGGAGTGAGGCTAGGGGTGGGGGTGGGCAGAGATTGTCACAGAAACCTTCTATGTCTCATGCTTTTCTTATTTTTGGTTGCTTGTTTGTTTTTGTTTTATCTTGTTTTGTTTTTAATCAATTTGTGAGGAAGAATTTGAAGGTGCTCGGCACAATTTTCTAACATGCCCTGGCTGAGAAGTGTGGAGGGAATATTTCCTTTCTGGAGAAAGTAAAATATAGGGTGCTTTTAAGTGTCTATAAAAGTATCTAGCCTCATGCTTTGTTCACATGGATTTGTAGTGAAAACTCATTATATTATTAAGCTTCTTGTAGCTCATGTCCTATGCATGACATTTTTTTCTTACCTGATAGGAGAATTGTGGGTTTTTAGACAAAAACATATGTGTGTTATATTTTATATCATCTTTAAAAGATGTATTTTATTTTCATTCATGTATGTATGAACGTGTTTGTGCCTTTGTGTGTAATTTGTATATCTGAGTGCCTGAGATGACTATAAGACTATGTTGAACTCCCCAGAGCTAGAGTTACAAGCAGTTGTAGGCTGACCAATTAGTGTCAGCACTGAGAATCGAACTCTGGTCTTCTGGAAGAATAACAAGCATTCTTAAGAGTTGAGCCATTGCTCCAGCCCATTTTATACCCAAATTTTACTGCTGGTTTGAGTTTTTAAACTTAATTTGTATCTTCTAAAATGCATCTAAAATGTCAGGTCGAAAATTCAAACAGAACAAGCCTTAACGAAGAACACAGCATGCCCTGTACCTGGTTTTCCATGTAGGGTTCTTATTCATTTTTCTATTTTGTCAGCTGTACATAACGAGCTTACACTAACTTTTTATGTGTTTTATATGTTAGTGACTTCCTACTATGGGGATTGGCCTTTAGGTTTTTGTTACCATCTTTTCCTTCAGTCTTTTCCTATTGTGTTAAAGAGAATGCCAGTCAAAGTTTTGGTTAAACTGATATTTAGGCAAGACACATTTTTATGTGTGGTTCTGGAGAGAAAGTCCCTGGCAACATGTATGCTACACAAGCACCAGACCTTGAGTCCCTATATTAGCATTTGGAAGTCCTTGAAAAAATTTTTTTTAAGTTGTTCTGTTCTTTTCTGGAACTTTTTTTTGGAGAGACTATAGAGGCATGTAAGATATTTATATGTATAGATTATCCTTATAGTCTATGAGTTCTTATAAAAACATAGGCTGGCATTAAAAAACCAACACTAAAAGGTTTTTTGCTGTTAATAATCTAGCCCCAGCTTCTCAGGAACGGGATATAGGTGGGCTGCTAAAACTCAGGTGTCAGAGGTCAGCCTGGGCAGCACAGCAAATGTCTATCCTCAAAGCCCACCCAACCCCAAATCGTAACTGTTCCTACTTCAAACCATTAAAAATACTATTTTTGAAGTGATATTAATAGAAGCAAAAGCTTAAGCTAGCTTAAAAATTAATAAAGTGATTAGCTGTGGACTTAGTTTGATTCAGGTCGCACTGACAGAAGGGAAAGAAACAAAGCATCGACGTAGTAAGAGAGAGAGTGGAAATATTGAGAGTGGCTTTCTCTAGATGTCCAGATTGCAGAGTGATTTTGTTTCCCTTTTCAGGTTTTTCCATGTTTTCTAAAATGAAACATGCCAGGGGAGTGCTGTTTAAATGGACTTCATTCTTTTCCAACGCCAGCAGCCACGTCCAAGGACAGCAGCCTTCATGGACTGGCAACACTGCTTTGTGTGGCCTATTGTTTTAAAAATTCTTGGTGTCAGGTGTACTTCTTCTCCTAAAATGTGTATTTGGACATAACTGTGGAATTTTGACATGGATTAAACACACTTGCTCTCCACTATGGATGGGTTTTCACAGAAAATCACCATAGTGTACATACAACCTGAACTGACACACGTGTGCTTTATTTTCAGTTTTCTTTCTCTGTGCGCAGGTGATTTTTGATGGCTTTCATTTCTTGTTGTGCACCAGCTTTTATTGTGGATTGTTTCATGTTCACTCATGCCCTTGGTTAGTGGATTTTGACCTCACCAGATTTTGGTAGAGATTATTCTAGGTGTGAGCAGAAGTGTAGATCAAAATAACAAAGCTGTGTAACGAGTTCATGAAAGAGCAATTCATTTTGTCAGGATTGTGATGGACACCTACATAGACCAGGCAAGACAAAGTAATGGTTTAGAGGTTGAAGTTCTTAAATCTATTTCAATTGTACGGATTTATAGAATAAGTGTGACAATCTGAGATGTAAAGATTGTGTGTAATGATAAAATCAGAGTAGCTAACATTTCTGTCTTCTAAATTTTTTCTTTTTCTTTTATTTTGATTAATACACCATCACATATTTTTAGGGAAGGCAAGATATTTCAATGAATGTAAACCTCAGGGTACTGGTCTGTGAGAATCCAGTCTTGTCTGTCCTCCATATCATAAAAACCCTTCTGCCCATAGAGTTACCTCAGGAATCTGCTTCTTGAGCATTCTCTCCTGTCTTTCCCCCCAGTCAGCGGCAATCACAGCTGAGATCAGCTGAGCATGTGACATGAGTGGATGACTGTCCACAGGTTGTGAAGTGACATTTCAGTGATCAACAGTGAACATATGCAGTCTTTAGAATTTGTGATTGGGAAATTGTAAGAGCAAACTGGTGAAGAGCATAGACAGAAACCATGAGGAAGAAACATCAGATCTCCTGGCTCAGAAGGTGTGGGGAATAGCTCAGCTGTGCTGAACAGAAACTGAAACCTGGGCTTGGAAACCCAGCCACAGAGGAAGCTAGATGCAGAGAAGAGAAACTCAGCAGTAGAGCGACAGTTCCAGCCCTCGGTGAGTCAAAGGTTGAGTTGTAAAGCTTTCGTATGTTCTGAAAGTTGTCATAGTTCTTTTTCCCCTTCCTAATGGCATTAGATTTCTGGCCTATAGGTACCTGGGGCCACATTGTGAGGAACTTTAGAGTTTGATAAGCAAGGGATAAACAATCACGGTTTTGAGGTGTGGAATCATTTAAGTCTTAAGTGGAGATTAATCCAGCAGTAGTTTGGAGGAGAGATGAGAAATTGATTCGAGGAATTATTAAGGTAATGAATGTGGGAGATGGGTAAGGCTAACTGAAGGTATTTGGGGTGTGGGAAACCTGGAAGATGTTTAGTTTTCTGTCCCTCGACTTTCAGATGTTGTATTAAAGACTATTTAGTTCAGTTTAAAAGGCTTTTGCTGTGTTTCTGCTACCCTGACTCTAGCTCTTTATGGTAGATAAATGAGTCAGATGGCCAGTGCCTTTGAAGAGGTCCTCCATTTGTACTTAGGAGGGAATGTTTAGATGAGAGATCTGTGGACCAGCAGAACCTCGAAGAAGTGAGGTGTTAGAGGATAGAGCGGGGTAGTGTATAGAGACAGGGGCTGAGAGTAAAGCAATAGGGCACCTTAAAGGAGGACTAGAAGTGGGTCAGGACAGTCTCAGAAGGAACAGAGTAGGCACAAGGCCATCTGTAATCTTTTTTTTCATAGTATTTTTATTGATTATTGGGAATTTCACATCATGAACCCTGGTCACACTTCCCAGTCCTCCCAGGTCTGTCCACACCCTTGTATCCCTCTTCAAAAGAAGTCTAAGAAGAAAAAAACGAATCCAGTTTGTGTTGCCCATATACTCACTGGAACATGGTCAAACTCCCAGTGGCCAGCTCCTTAAAGAAAACTGAGACCTTCCACACTTTTGCACCTGCGCAGAAGCCATTGAAGCCATTGACCTGGAGAGCTTCAGTATTCTCATTATATTTTTAAAGAGTTCCCTTCACTGTTTTTCTGTCTAAGCTGTTACTTTTTGAGGGGTTGGGGTAGGAGTTATCACAAAAGCCTTCTATTTCTCTCTTTCTCAACTATGAGTCTGGAGTCATCAACACCACTGCAAAAGTAGCTTCTTTGCCCCTTTACAGTAAGCAGAAGTATGGATCATGGACTTCCTAGTGGTTTCTGCTGACAGCATGGACCAAGGGCATTCACATGGACTATGGCATCAGCTCATGCCAAACACTGAAGCCTGGGTGGCAGTAAAGGCCACGGACATCAACACAAGCCACTTATATCAACAGGCCATCTGTAATTTTAAGTGCTGTAGAAAGCTTGGGAGAAGGTAGAAAGTTTGCTATGTAATAGATCATTCATAATCCTAGGAGGAATTATGAGTAAGGGGCCATGGAGGAAATAAACAAAGATCATTATAGCAATCTGGTTATTGAAGAGATAAATGAAGGCAAGCACAGCGAGGCCAAAAGAGTACTCTGGGGAGTTAGCTTTGAACACTGGTGCAGCCAACAAGGCAGAAGAACGACCAAGGGTTCGGGAAAGACTTGAAGAAACAGGATTCGAGGAGACAGGAGTTTGTTTTCTTTCTCAGATCCACCTGGGAGGATGGGTGCCCACCTCGCCTGCCCTGATTTCTCTCTAAATAAATGTCAAAGAGATAAGCTTATTAAGAGAGATACTTGGACATGGAGCCAAAGACAGAAAGGAGGATAATGCACAGTACAGAGGAATTCAGAGAGGAAGAGAAAGGAAGTGAAAAAAATCCCTCAGAACAGTAGCAAGCTACAAAGTAGGGTCTTGTGATTGGGGATTTTGGACACCTAGAGGAAGAGAAAGTTTTGCAAGGCCACAAAAGGGATGGAATAGATTTTGATCAGAGGCAAAAGAGGCATTCACAGGGACAGACACAGCTAGGAATTCA
The DNA here is from genome assembly GCF_004785775.1 of Grammomys surdaster. Lineage (NCBI taxonomy): Eukaryota > Metazoa > Chordata > Mammalia > Rodentia > Muridae > Grammomys > Grammomys surdaster. The sequence continues at coordinate 1,287,314 of NW_021604644.1, forward strand.
GAGATGAATCAAGAAATGAAAGCCCAACTTTACAGCTTACCCCTCCCCCACCCACACTGGTTTACTAAGAATTGAATTCCAAAGCATTTCAGCACCTTACTCATGAATCTGTTGGTGTTCTAAATCCTGGCCCCTACTTTCTGAATGAAAATAGGTATGATGATTGCTTTTAAAATTAATTTAGGGAGCTGGTTAAATCAGAAATGTGACCCACTCAAGAGCTCAGTGCCTGTGCATGTTGGACAAACATCCGTGGAAGTAAGTGAGCAAATGAGTCATGAGAAATGATTCTGGAGTATTCTGTATCTCAGAGTGTGTGGTATGGGTAAGAATATTTTGTAAAATGTTTAAACAATTACAGTTTTGCATATGAAAGTTGAGTGTGTGACTTATATGTAATTTCTGCCAGTTCACTAATTTTTGAAGAGAAAGTCATTGCTACCATGACCATTTTGGAATGAAACTCCAGGGCTTGCTTCCTAGGCATGGCTCAGCAGTTAAGAGCACTGGCTGCTGCTCTTCCAGGGCACCCAGGTTCAATTCCCAGCACCCACTTAGAAACTCACAACTCAACTCAACTGTGTATAACTCTAGTTCCAAAGGATTTGACACCGTACACAGACATATAAGCAGGCAAAACATCTATGCATATAAAAATAAATCAACCTGAAAAAAAAGAAAGAGAAAATCTACAACTTTGCTATGGAAATCACAGGTTCAGAGGAATTGGTCATTTCTGGTAACAGAATGAAAACATTTAAAGTGTTTATAACATTGTTTAATGTATTCTCAGATCTCAAGGTTTAGTTCCTTAAATTTCTGTGCCATCTTACAGATGAAGTTTTGAATTTCTGAGGACTCATTTCTCAGAAGAGTTTGGGGAAGGTTGAATCCCCTCAGAGGTAGCTCTGGAGTGATATTCTCATTTGTATGTAGCCAGCATCAAATAATAATTTAAAAAAATAAATTTATTTATTTATTTATTTATTTATTTATTTATTTATTTTACTTACTCACTTTACACCGTACTCACTGCTCCTCTCCTGCTCGTCACCTCCCACAATCCTTTCCCTGTCCCCTTCTCCTCTGATCAGGTGGGGACCCCCTGGGTATGCCCCTCACCCTGGCACCTTAAGTCTCTGCGAGGCTGGGTGTTTCCTCTCCCACCTTTCAGAAGTGACCACTGGGGGCAAATAAAATAGATTGAAGCCCCTGATATGCCATTTCCATATGCAGCAGGGTAGTCACAGAACAGGCAGCTGCAGCACTAACCTGTATGATGATACTATTACTTCTGACTACAAAAGCCTCCAGATTACGATTATTTTTTATTTTCATTAGTTCTTTGAGATTTTCACAGTGTATTTTGATGATCTTTGTCTCCTTCCTGCAGCTCCTCCCAGGTCCACACCTATTTTTCTCTACTTACCTGACTTTGAATCCACCCTTTTTTGTTTCTAAAACCTATCAAGAGCAATTTGTGCAGCCTGTGTGTTCTTGGGTATGTGGTCCCTCACTGGAGGGTGCTTTACCTCCCAGAGGCCACACTCTTAAAGAAAACTTGTTCTTCCTCTCTAGCTGTGGATTGCCAGTACTCCCTGAGCTAGGGGTGGGACTTTGTGGCCAACTCCCACAGCCATATTGGGATTTTGTCTGGTTTGATCTTGCACGGGTCTTGTGCACGCTGTCATAACCACTGTGAGTTTATGTATGCAACTACCCTGTTGTGTCCAGATTTTTGCTTGCTTGCTTTTCCATTTTTGGTTGCTGAAACTAAAGAGAATGAGATTCCAGAAAAAAAGAAGAAAGTCTTTGACATTTTGTGTTTTCAAAGTACATTGTGCTCACTGGTTATTTCTTGTCCTGCTGGGACAGCAGATGGGCATGTCATCCGTGATGTCCATGGGCTTCAGCGTGAGGTGGGGTCGAAGAATGTCCTGGCTGCTCGCCCAGGAGGTGGAAAGGAATGACTCAGAGCTTCTGGCTGAGCTCCAGGGAGACCTCAGGAGAGCCTTCCCGCTGAGTCGGTGCTGAAACCTGTAACATTTTTCTGAACTAGCAGACCTTCTCCTTAGAGTAGATTCAGTGCTCATGATACCCATGTCTACGTGGGTGTGACCCACACACATGCATATGCGTGTTAATCTACTGCTGCTGCCTTTCCTGATTTATAATTGCACAGAGAACAGTGGATTTCCTCCCCTCCCTTATCTCTTACGTTTCAGCTTAGGAAGGGGTAGTCTGTATTTCAGAGGTATTCCTAATTAAGGAGTGTAACTTCTGCCAGGAGGCATTGGAGGTCTCTGTGTGTGAACCTCTGTTTGGGCTTACTAAGCTCTATGATCCACCTAAAATTCTAGTAACTACCCACAGACAGTCTTATTCTTATGTCTTTCTCATGTTGCCTTTGAAAAACAAGTCAAGAGTGGCTACTTTTTAACTATATGCTCAAGCTAAGTTGGCTTTCTCCAAGTCTGTATGGACCTCTTGTAATTCCCTTAATACTTTTAGCATAAACATTTGTTTGCTCCCCATTGATAAGTCAGTAGTAAGAACTCCAAACAATATCCTCACAGACAAAAGAGAATTCTCAGCGGAAAGACAGAAGGTCTACCTTGGGTCCAATGTCCATCACCAGAATAACAAGCAATGGTGCTGGAGCTTGATGGTTCTGCTGCCCCAGACTCAAGGCTGTTCCTTCTCATGAGCTCAACATTAGGGTGGTTTATCAGGTCTCACAGTGGTGATCTTCCTTTTCTTGTAAGAAATGATTATTTTTTAAAATCAGTTTTGGAAAGACATCTGGTACTTCAGCATGGTCACTGTGTGTGGCCCCCTGACTGGCCATTAGTACACAGGGAAAAACCATGGGCTCTGGAGCCAATGACATCTGGCGTTGTGTTTTAGATCTATATGGCTTTCTGTCATACACTCAGGCTTGGATATAAAATGTCTCTTCAGAAGGCTTGTAAGTTGAAAATCTTGGTTTCCAAAGCAATGTTCCAATATTGGGCTTTTGAGAAATGATTGGATTGTGGTCTGTGGGTGGGAGCCCTGACCTAATCAGCATGTCAGTACCTAGATGGATTCACAATTGGATGTTGTTGTTTTTTGCAAGGGGTGTCCTCTTTGGAGGAAGTAGGTCACATGAGGTATATTTTGGAAGGGTTTGTCTTGTCTATAGCACCTTCTCTATCTCTTGGTTTCTCTCTGTACTTCCTGGCCACCACAGGGTAAACTACTCTTCCTTACACATCCTCATGTTCTAATGTTCTACTTCACTGTGGCCCAAGAACAATGAAGCCAACTGACAATGGACTGAAACCACTGAAGCCAGGAACCAACACAAATCTTCCCTTTTTAAATTGCTTTCTCAGGCATTTTGTCACAGGGATAAAAGACTGCTAACACAGCATGTAACCTCACTATACAGAGACTGCAGTGAGTTTTACTCTTAGTGACAGATGGTACATACTCCATAGAACTACACCAATGACACCTATTATCATTGTTTCCCTGGGCAGGGGTGGCATGTAAGGGTTGATAGCATTCTTCCTGGAATACTTTGAAGAATTTGACTATATTCCGAGTCTGGCAACCACATCCAACAACTAGCTTCCTGGATGACAATGCACGGACTGAAGAAGCATGGTTTTCTTAGGTGACCTGATTTGTGTCTCTGGTTTGTATACGTTCCACAAGTTTCCTGCAGTATCTCTAGGTCAAATGAAAAGAAAAAGTGCATTATTTGAGAATCCAAGGACACAACTCATTTAACTCTTAAATTTGTCAAGTTCAAGTTCATTGTGCCCATAAGAGGGCAGTTGTTTTTATGTTCACACACAAGTTCTATCACTGCCACTCTGTCTGATCACTCCAGCCATTGATATGGATCTGCAGGACATCCTCAGGTCTGCCTTTCTACCTGCTGTAGAGTTTCTTGTCACATCTTCCCATTCTCACAGCATTCAGTACCTTCAGAGCAAGGGCTTGCAGCTCCCTGTTTCCTAGTTCATTATGGCTGCCTTTCATGAGCTAGGCATAGTGCAATCCATTCATAGGACCCTCTAGGCATTCTCTGTCTACTCAAGTACTAGTAGAGGCCCTTCATCTAACACATGGCTGCCAGGGAGAACTTCCACACAAAAGTTCTTTGCTCCTCCCATACCTACTACCCATTTGAGCTGAGTGTTCTCACTCATGATTTTTGTAAAATAGGTGCTCCGTTAACTATAGTTACTCCATTTTATGTGAAGCACCCATTGCATGTGTATAAGTTCTTAGCTCTTCATATAAATTTATATTTGTCATGTGATAAATTACCCTTTTGTAAGCTTCTGGCTTAGTCTCTTCAATTTATATCCTCAATCCTTTTATCATGATTTAATTTTGTTTTGTTATTTTTAAGTATATGGGTGTTTTGCCTGTAAATATGTCTGTGTGCCACATGTGTGCTTGGTGTCTGTGGAGGCCAGATGAAGGCACTGGATCTGGAGTTGTAGATTATTGTTATTCACCATGTGGGTTCTGGGAATCAAACCTAGGTCCTCTGGAAGAGCAGCCAGAGCTCTTAACAGATAAGTCATCTCTTCAGCTTCTCAGCATGATTTTTTTTTAACAAAATGTAAAAATTGCAAATATGGTTACTGCCCCCCTTCTCATCAACTCACAACTTTAAAACGTTCAGAACCCCTTCATCACTTGTTAGTGTGCAGCTCTTGCGAGTCTCCCTCCACCAGCATTTCTACCTTCAGATCTCACTGCTCTTGTGTCTGTTCTCCCTGCCATTTTGCAGAGAGCTCATTGGCATCTCGTGCTTATTCAGATTTCATGGTCTTCCCTTAGCTCCTCAGCTTGCCTTGTTACCTTGATGAACTCAAAAGCCTTTGTCTTGTCTTAGGGAAGAAAAGATTCATTTTCTTTCTGCTTCCATGAGTCCTGAATTTTTTATATAGTAATTGTTTATTGAAGATGTGGAATATAATAGAAACATTGAGGGCCTGAGCACTGAGCAGATCCTGGGCGGCAGCTCTGCACCCAATCTCATAGAATCCAGAGGAAGAAGGGCTCCCAGGAGCTCTAACCCAGGCAGTATCTTAGGTAAGGAGACAGCAACACCTGCCCCAAACAGGGGGTAACTGGGACCTACTGGGACCAAGGAATTCACTCCTGGGCCTGAGCAGTGGTTCCTTCTGGTCTGGGCCAGAGCACTGAGCAGACCTTGGGCCTCAGCTCTAACCCCAGTAGCAACACTGACCCCATACAGTTCTGACACAACCAAGATAATAGGAAAGACAGGCTTTAGTCAGAGACAGGGCAGGTAGCACTAAGGAGATCCAGATGGCAAAAGGCAAGCACAAGAACATAAGCATTAGCAACCCAGGGTACTTGGCATCATCAGAACCTAGTTCTCTCACACTAGAAAGTCCTGAATTCCCCATATCACAGGAAATTCAGGAAAAGCAATATACAGATTTAAAATCACTTTTAATGATGATGATAGACGACTTTAAGAAGGACATAAATAACACTCTCAACAAAATTGAGGAGAACACAGGTAAACAGGTAGAAGCCCTTAAAGAGGAAACACAAAAATCCCTTAAAGAATTACAAGAGAACACAACCAAACAGGTGAAGGAATTGAACAAAACCATCCAGGACATAAAAATGGAAGTAGAAACAATAAAGAAATCTCAAAGGGAGACTACCCTGGAGATAGAAAACGTAGGAAGAAAATCAGGAGTCATAGACGCAAGCATCACCAACAGAATACAAGAGATAGAAGAGAGAATCTCAGGTGCAGAAGATACCATAGAAAACATTGACATAGCTGTCAAAGAAAATGCAAAATTCAAAAAGTTCTTAACACAAAACGTTCAGGAAATCCAGGAAATAATGAGAAGACCAAACCTAAGGATAATATGTATAGATGAGAATGAAGATTCCCAACTTAAAGGGCCAGTAAATATCTTCAACAAAATTATAGAAGAAAATTTCCATAACCTAAAGAACAAGATGCCCATAAACATACAAGAAGCCTACAGAACGCCAAATAGATGAGACCAGAAAAGAAATTCCTTCCGTCACATAATAATCAAGACACCAAATGCACAAAACAAAGAAAGAATATTAAATGCAGTAAGGGAAAAAGGCCAAGTAACATATAAAGGCAGACCTATCAGAATTACACCTGATTTCTAACCAGATACTATAAAAGCCAGAAGCTCCTGGACAGATGTCATACAGATCCTAAGAGAACACAAATGCCAGTCCAGGCTACTATACCCAGCAAAACCCTCAATTACCATAGATGGAGAAACCAAGATATTCCATGACAAAACCAAATTTACACAATATCTTTCCACAAACCCAGCACTGCAAAGGATAATAGCGGGAAAGCTCCATTACAAGAAGGGAAATTATACCCTAGAAAGAGCAAGAAAGTAATGCTTTTCCAGAAAATCCAAAAGAAGATAGACACATAAACAATGCTACTGCTAATAACAAAAATAACAGGAAGCAACGATCTCCTCTCCTTAATATTGCTTGACATCAATGGACTCAATTCCCAATAAAAAGACACAGGCTAATGGACTGGATACATAAACAGGACCCAGCATTTTGCTGCATACAGGAAACCCACCTCAGTGACAAAGACAGACACTACCTTAGAGTAAAAGATTGGAAAACAATTTTTCAAGCAAATGGTCCTAAGAAATAAGCTAAAGTAGCCATTTTTAAACCTTCAGCCTAAGAAAACAAAGGGAGGGACTCATGACTCCACCTGAATAGGTAGTTGAGGGTGGCCTTGTCAGGCATCAGTGGAAGTGGAGGGCCTTGGTGCTTGAAAGTTTGGATTCCCTAGTGTTGGGGAATTTGGATCAGGGAGGCTGGAATGGGAGGATGGTGGGAACACATCCTCATAGAAATAGGAGGAGGGGGGATGGGATAAGGGGTTTGGGGGGACAGGAGAGGAGATAACATTGAAAGACAAATAAAATATCCAATTGAAAAAAAACACCCTTTCCGATCCACCATCGTTGGTGGAGCTGCAGCCACGATGCAGATTCATCCTTATGGGGAAGACCATCACGCTCGAGGTTGAACCCTTGGACACTATAGAAAATGTAAAGGCCAAGATCCAGGATAAGGAAGGAATTTCTCCTGAGCAGCAGAGGTTGATCTTTGCTGGTAAGCAGCTGGAAGATGGCTGTATTTTGTCTGACTACAACATTCAAAAGGAGTCTACCCTTCATCTTGTGTTGAGACTTCGTGGTGGTACTAAGAAAAGGAAGAAGAAGTCTTACACCACTCCCAAGAAGAATAAGCATAAGAGGAAGAATGTTAAGTTGGCTGTGCTGAAATATTATAAGGTGGATGAAAAATGGCAAAATCAACGGACTTCGTCGAGAGTGTCCTTCTGATGAATGTGGTGCTGGAGTTTTCATGGGTAGCCACTTTGGCAGGCATTACTGTGGCAAGTGTTGTCTGACTTACTGCTTCAACAAACCAGAAGACAAGTAGTTGTGTATGAGTTAATAAAAAGAAGGAACTGGAAAAAAAACAGATAATGGGTCTAGCAATTGTAGTTGAGCAGTTGAGACTTTTTGTCAACAATTTATTACAGGGATTTTATACAATTCTTAAAGACAAGGTATTGTGAAAGAGGCCCAAGGAACTTTAAAAATATTGGTGAGACACACCGTTGCTGAGACAAAGAATGATGCCGACCTGTGAGCTTGCTGAGTGCCCTGACAAGGGTGACTAGGGAGCTGTATTGGATATATGTTCCTGACCCACCTTTACCTAACTGTATCCCAGATGGGACTTGCCTCAAAGTTTTTAGACCTTGTGGGATAGAGAATCAAAAAGTGAAAGTATGTCTCTTGTATTTTTCTTAAAGGCACCCAGCTATTCGGACTCAATCATGTAGTGGTCTAGAAATCAATCCAATGTGGGAAATAACAGTCTACTTTTTGAAGACTGGATCTGGACTTTGTCAGAGACATATTTGGAAGCTAGCTGTAGCTCACTATGATGTTAGGATAGCAAGAGATAATGTTGGGACAGGATCTGGGTTTCAAACAAGGGTTAGTGCATGTTTTAAGGCTCTTTTAATTGTCAAGCTAAAATTGGTTTTGTCTCTTCTACAGCATTTATTGTAAGTTGTATTGACTACATAATTTCCAATTATGTTAGTGTGTTGAAACCTGGCATGTCTGTTACAGGGGTCTATCAACCAGCTTTCGTCCCACTGCCTTGACTAGAAAACCTTGATTCTCCGAAAAAAGCTTGAAAGTTCTGGAAGAAGTGAGTTAGGCTTTAAGCAGAAGCAAGAGAGTAGCAGGCTTGATTATTGCTGGTATAACAGCTTTAATTTCATTAATTGCTAGCACCACTGCTTCTGCAATAACATTGACACAAGGAGTTAAGACAACTATTTTTGTTAACCATCTGGCAAAAAATTTTTTACTAATGTATTGAGTATACAAAAGGATTTATATAGGTATCTGGAACAGTGGATGATGCTCTATAACCCATTCAAATTATCTGAAGGAGGTTCAGGGTTCAAGAGTTAGGAGCCATTCCAAGTGTCATGACAAATACCACTGGAGTAGTGTTACTTTTGAAATTCATGATGATTGTCATTATAATCAGAAAAAAGTTTAAAGACACCTGTAGGATATTTGGCATAATCCTAACACCTCTCTGGGTGTGTTAACTTTGCATAGTGAACTTATGAATTTAAAGAATGCTGCTCTGTTGAGCTTTGATGCTGCAGATAATGCCGATAAAATTATCCATCTCCTGAGGTCAGTATTTCCATTTTGGTCAAACCTCAGGAATGGCATATATAGCTTGATCAGGCTAGCCCTTCTTGTCCTGGGAATACTTTTATTCCTGCCCATCGTGTTAAAGCTTGTCTCTAATGACATCAACAGGCTGGCAGTCAAAGTACATGACTTGAAACTGATAATGGACCCCCAGACAGAGTTATTAATTTAACAGGCTGGCAAGTCATTGAGGGGTAAGATTCTGCATAGAGCCTTACTAACCTAAGACAGAAGTGCATTGCTTTTGATAATGCATATTCCATGATGGGTAAGGAAGGCATTCTTGTCAGAATGACCTAAGACAGGCTCAGTCTTGTTAATGAAATAAAAAAGGGGGAGAGGTGGAGAGCCTTTGGGGTTGCTTGGCAAGAAGCTGACATGGGCCAAGGACAAGGAAATGGGCTGCATGGCAGGAATATGACATTGGCCAAGGACAAGGAAGTAGGCTTCAGGCAGGAATCTGAGATTAGGCTAGAACAAAGAAGTAATTTCAGGTAGGAATCTAAATCTTAAGCTACAACAAATAAGTAATCTCAGGCAGGAATCTAAATATTAGGCTAGAACAAAGAAATAATTTCAGGTAGAAATCTAAATCTTAAGCTACAACAAAGAAGTAATCTCAGGCAGGAATCTAAAGTTTAGGCTAGAACAAGGAAGTAGGTGTCAGACATGAAATTGACCTTGGGCTAGGACAGGGAAGTAGGCTCAAATACTTTGGTCATCCTGATAAGCCTTTAGAAATAGCGATCATGGGAGTGTTCATGGAATTTTGTTTATTGCCTTGCTTTTTCTTTGACTATTTGTGTTTATTGTCTTGCTTGTTCCTCAACTATTTGCATCTATTGTATTGCTAGACCCTCAACCTAGAACTGACCTTTATACATGCATGTAATTAAAATGGTATAAAAGCATAAAGGAAGAGGGGGGTATAGGAAAGGGGGTTCTAGGGAGGGGAAATGGGGAAAGGGGATAACATCTGTATTGTAAATAAATAAAATATTCAATAAAAAAGATTTAACAAAAAATAATAGAAACATTGTATTAAAAACTAAATAGTAAACATTTTTTGACTTCAGCATATGAATACTTTTATTTTGATAAAAATTTCACTTACCTACTTAAAATGAGATGAGGTAAATTACTAAGTTTTACCCAAAGAATAGCTTGATTTAGCTGTTTCTGTGTTTCTCTCCTTCATATAGTGCATGGTATGTGTATTCATGTGATTGGAGGGTGACTACACCCCACAATAAAGGGAGTCAGTTATCATTGTTTTCAGCAACAATGGGTCAAATTATGACTTATTTCCCCTCTACATGTTGATCTCTTTTGCCTTCACCCATGAGAGTCATTTGGTAACTCTGGTCATATAATTTATAGGGAATCTCTATTACTTGTCTGCTTCATCATATTCATTCACGTTTCTTCCACCCTCATGAGCAATATTTCTCTCAGCAGTTCTGTTAACTGATTTGGCTGTGAGCTATCACGTTCCTACAGACTTTGCACCTGGACTCAGCTGATGGCTAGGAGCGTCAGATGTTATCATGTGTGCTTCTGAATTGGGTTCAGGGAAACCATGTTGTGTTTTTATCTTGGGAGGGTGGTAATAGTAGCCCCTTCCACCATTGCCTGACCGTATGCTTGCAGATGGTGTGAAAGAATCAGACAGACTTGAAGAAAAAAAATCAGCAAGGATTTAGGAAGTCCTAGTAGAACTTAGCTTCCTGGTTGTGAAGTTGCTTATACTCAAGGCTCTGTTTTTGAGGCCCAACTGTGATCTTGTTCTTTCTGTGACACTCAGACCAATACATCCTCGCCTTCATATAATACAGGTCACCCATTTGAAAAGCAAAGAATCCCAGGTCTTCCAGTCTTCTCATCTGTTCCTCTGTATAACCAGCTCTGTGGTTTTTGTTACTATTATTTTATTCATCCCTTTATGATGTTGTTGAGTTGCACTTATCACGTGTCTGCTGATGTGTGATGTTGGATGGTGTGATGTAGACTGTGTCCAAAGTGAGTTATATTGGAAAATCAGAGAGCACAAGTGAGATGATTCCAAAATACCAAAATTAGTTAGGAGGATTGAGTCACGTAGACAGATCAGTCAAGACTTGCTCTTTGGAAGACAGGAAATCTAGGAGATAGCAGGATGCTTTAGTGGGAAAGAGTGCTTGCTGCTTCATTAAAGGAGTGGAGTTTATGCTGTAAGGCCCCAGATCAGGCTGCTCACAGCTGCTTACAACAACAGCTCCAGGAGATCTGCTGCTCTCTTCTGCCTTTCATGGTCACCTGCACTCACTCGAGAGCAGCACACACACACACACACACACACACACACACACACGAAGAAAGAGGCAGGCAAGCAGACAGACAGACAGACAGACAGACAGACAGAATTGGAATAAAATCTCTGAAATTCCAAGAGCCCAGAACAACAGAAATAAAATGTAGAGACTTTAAAAAATTAGAAGCATGGATTTATAACTATGTCTAGTTTTACAGAATATTTATGTGGAACATGAAATTTAACAGTTCAACATGTATACACATCTAGCTCATAAGTTCTGTGAAGGTTTAGTACAAGGAAATTTAAACTTGTTTTCTTTTTTTTTTAAATTGGTGAAAAATTGGGGCTTTAGTTTCTTAACAGGCTATTAAATTTCTATTAATCTGTGTGCTAACATGAGGGCTAATGACTGTGACCTCAGGCAGCCAGTGTATATATTTTGCTTTGTGCACTTGAAAGACTTCTTTTAATTTAATTCTTATTAACGTATTATGACAATAGAACAATCTAATAACAATGAATAGAAGATTTGAAAGATATTTCATATTTCATAGACTGTGCAAATGCCCAATGATAAGGACACTAAAATATCCTCAAGAACAATGCTTATCTGAGAAATGTACTTTAGAAGTGTAACTTGGGATGGTGAGACAGCTTATTAATTAAAACCATGCACTGCTGTTGCAGGGAACCTCAGTTCAGCTCTCAGCACGCATGTGGCAGCTCTGGTACATATATAGCTCCAGCTCCTGGGGAGACAGTGTCCTCTTCTGGCCTCCACAGTTACCTGAAGTCATGTGCGCGCACACACATAGACACACGTAACTGAAATTTGAAAAAATAAACTTAAAAAAAACCCCAGTGAATAATATCTATATAACAGAATGGGTAAATAAAGGTCTGGTCTCATCAGATGCCGGCCAGGATGGAGAGCAGTTAGAAAGCTTGTTTATTATTGGAGGCTGTTTAAAATGGTTTAACCCCTTAGGAAAGTAGTCAGAAAATTCTTTACTAGCAAAACGTGGACTTTATTTTTTATCCAACAATGGCACTGAACTCCATTTTTGTATTTTCCCAAGAAGAGTGAAATATAATCCACAAAGCCCTAGCACACAGGTGCTCATTACAGCTGAAGTCGTAATAAATAAAGGTGGGAAGCAGCCTAGCTGGCCATCTACAAGTGAGTGGGTAAAGAAATGATGGTAAAAATGATGAAAGCCTCTCAGCAATCAGGATTACAAGTTACGCATGTATGCAGGAGCATGAAAAAAAAATCTCAAACTCAAGACGTATTCCCAGTGGGAAAAAATGTAGACTAAGCTAGTATTTTATGGTTCCATTTTTATAAAGTTTCTAGAGAAATAAAAAGTTACCTGTGATGACAAACTGAAAAAAAAAAGAGTGATTATCTCTGGGGGAGTGTGGGTTGAGAGACGATGGAAAGGAACACAAGGGAACTTTTCTATGCGATAGGAATATTATATAACTTGATTAGGATTGGATTCATCAGACAGGCTGTCGTCAGGCTCTTCCGTGTTGCACTGGAGACTTTGTATTTCACCAAACAGGTATTTTTGTCTCAAGGAGGAGCTGCAAATAAGTGCTAAACTCCAGTTAATGACGTGCACGGTAGAGTACAGGAGTGGAGAAGGCTCTGATACTGCAGGCTACTTTATAAAGCATTGATAGGGTGGATTGACAATAGGGTGGACTGACAAGGAGAACTTTGGACAGATGGATAGGTGTGAGAAGGTAAGTAAAGGACATGCTAGGGTTTGGGTCCAGCAGGTGGGAGTTGGGATCTCCTCCTACGCTTTCTCCAATTTTATTGTATTTTTGAAATTTCACACAGTAAAATATTGGAAGAATAAGCAGCAAGAAAAGATATCCAATATATTCATTAATTTGACCTGATTTATTGAATGCTTCTCATCAACCAACTTAAGTATAATTTTATTGCCAACTCATAGTAAGTGACAAACAATATATTGGCCCCAGAGAGTGCTGATATCGAATAGTGATATCTCATATATCTTCTACATTAAAATGTGTATGTGTGGGTACACATGGTATCACTAGAAAGTATGGTAATATAGACCACTCTTCTGATTTGTCAGTAAGTGCAGCATATTGAGACCCATCAACAGCTCACAATCAGCCACAGACTTGTTTGGTCTCAAGGGATGATGGTTAAGGCAAGCCTGTGGAAGTACAGAAAGCGCCAGCAGCATATTTGTGTAGATGTGGAAGAGGCTGATTTTCTGCTGTGAGCATCTCAGGTCAAAGAGGTGAATGATAAATCCCAGTCATCCAACAGGACTTGCTGGAAATTTTTTAAATAGAAGGTGGTGAGGCTGCAGAGATGGCCTGGTCAGCAGAGTCAGTTGTATGAGTGTGAAGACCTGTGTTCAGTTCTTCAGCATTCATGTTAAAAGCTGGCAGCACACAGGTGTAACACTAACAGTGGGAGGCAGGAGGCAGAAGGATCCCTGAACCTAATTGGACAGCTAGTCAAGTTGATGAGCTTCATGTCCAGTGAGAGACCCTGTCTCAAAAGATAAAGTTAGGGAGTCTGGGAATGTTCATTCATCCCTTTGATCCCAACACTCTGTAGGTAGAGGTGAGTGGACCTCTGTGAGTTTGAGGCCTGCCTGTTTTGTAGAGGGAGTCCCAGACCTGTCAGAGCTACAGAACAAGAGAGGTTAAAGAAATACAGAAAAGAAAAATGACTGACATTGCCTCCCAGCCTCCACACTTGCACATATGTATGTGCACACATGTATATGCATGTTTACATGCATATACCCACTCTGACACAGTCACATACACACATACACAAAGGTGAAGAGAACAGGTGTGGAAGCCCACGCTTGTTCCTCCTTGTCCGGTGGCTAACTTGCTGTGTTCCTCTAGGCAAATTAAGAAATCTCTCAACTCACTTTCTTCATTCATAAAAGTGGGTATCACCACAGGGTTTATTTCACAGAGCTATGCCACCAAAGTCATTTAGAATATGAAATGTGTTCATAGCTAATATCTGTAGCATGACTCCTCTGTACTTAGCAAAGAGTTAATCAATGTAACCACATCACTGTTTTGGTGAATAGCATTATATACATCAGCGAGTAAAGGAGGAAGTATTTGACAGATGTCCTAACAGTGTGGTTAAGAAGTTATGGCCACAGACATGTCAGGGTCTTGGAAAGGAATGAAACTCCATTTTCCAATTTACTATGTCCTACTTTATGAAAAGACTACATTTTCCAGGAATGCATTCTGCTTTCTTGTTGAACAGGGTCAACTTGGTATGGTAGTCCTCCTTATGAAACTTGGGTGGGCCTCCTGTAGACAGGAGGCAGGTTCTAAGCCTGCTGTAGATCTTTTTTTTATCAGATCATGACTTTGTAGAAAACACTATGTTGCGATTCTCTAGCATTCTGCCTCTTCTTTTCTATGTCTGTGTCTCAGAGAGAAGCAGGGCCCATTACAAAGACAAAGCCCTCAAGCATTTGCTCTTTCTTTTTACTTGGCCGCAGCCCCAGCCGCTCCTGCTGGAGAGTTGGAATCTTCAAGGTGTTGTCTAAAAAAGCAGGGATATAGTAAGGTTTCCTGAGGTCCTGGTGGTGGCTACGCACGCAGCTGCCAGTGGTGGCTACATAAGCATTTTTAGCAGAGCCCCCAGGCTTCACTCTGTGGTAGAACCTGCTGTGGCAATGAGGTTCAGAAGTGATGCCTCAGAATTCAGCAGGGAGGACCCAAGATCTGAGATGCTCCTTATATGCGGTCTTGGCAGGACTTCTGGTCACCTTTCTTGATTTCTGTTTGCATTTTGAGCCCATTTCTTTAGCTGTTGCATTGATTCTCTGAGTTGTTGTAGGCTTGGCTTTCATTGAAATTATTTTTTTACTGAAACTGGCCAGGGTTGGCTTGCATTGATTGACATCTGGAAGTTTTTCTGGTGCACTGATTTTCTGAGAGCCCCTTATCCTGCTCTGTCTTGGCCACAGAGGGGTCTTGTAGTCTCTGCAGATGCACTGACTGTAGTGAATTCCCTCTGTTGTTCTTTGCAGTCCTTTAAGCTTCAGTTTTAAAAGTCTAGGCTTTACATACCCAGCTGCCATTGACTGCATTTTTGAATCAGAAGTTTGATGTATAAATATCTCTTGATCATTTACTTTGTGCTAGCTAGGTCATGGTTTGAAGATACAAAGTTAACTAGGTGATAAGTTTATGAAGATTCAAACTTAACTAGGTGATGGTTGGGCTTTGAAGATATAAAGTTAGATAGAATTTGGTGCTTCTGGTGCATAACAGTTATTTTGTAGGTATCAGGGATTGGTTCCAGGACTTCACACACTCAATTTACAAATCTTGAGTCCATTGGGTTCAATAAAAACATGGTATTGGCCTACAACATAGGTGCACCCTCTTATAAAATTTAAATCATCTCTAAATTTGTCATACTAGTTAATGCAATGTAAACTCTATGTAGTGTTTATTATGGCTTTTCAGTTCAGACACAAATTTGAGAATAATTTTAATTTTATTTCTTTATTTATTTTATTGGACTTGTGAACATGGAGGACTGATGTACTTAGAATTATAGCCACTTGATAGAGAACTTGACATTTAGTCACAAGAATTATAGTCATTTATCTTTTTATACATAGTGAGATGCAGCCAGATGATCCAGCAACATAGTGTTCGGCCATAGGGAGGAAGCATTTCACCTAACAGCTGGCTAGCACCGAGGAGGAAAAGGTAGCATGACACAGAGACCTTCTCTCTCTTCCCCTACCTGCATGCTCAAGACAACCCCCCTTTTACTTTTCTTCTTTACCCTCTAAGTTGCAGATACCAGAAAAACATGCTTAGTTATCTCAGCAAGCCAGGTGTAGCAGGGCCAGATGGCAGTTGTGTCCACAGTTTCTTGAAAAACTTCCATACTGATTTTCATAGTGGCTGGGTTACTTTACATATCCACCAAGACTGTAAAGGAAAGATCCCTTTTCTCACAGATTCTTACCAGTATTTGTTGCTGCTTGTTATCTTGATGACAGCCATGCTGACTGGGTGAGGTGGGACCCTCATGTAGTCCCATCCTCATGTAGTCCCTCATTCTTTGCATTTTCCAGACGGCTCAAGATGGTGAACATTTTTCATATATTGCCATTTGCTCTTCTTTATTTGAGAACACGTTTGGCAGGTCTAGCAGGAAGCAGAGCTACTTGTATGCCTTTGACTGAATGAGGGCTAGGCCTCCTTTGTTTGGGATAGGGTAGCTTTGAGGAGGGAGGGGGATGTATATGGGACAGAGGGAGGAAGGAGACAGCAGCCTAACAAGCCAGGCCAGCTGAATCAACCTCCGAAAGGGTGACAGGTGTCACTCTGATCATCCTTACATCCAGTCATTATTTGAGAAGTGTCTGTTCTATTCATCTGCCTATCCATTGATCCTTGCTTGCTCTTTGGTTTTGTTTTGTTTTTTAGTTTTCTATGTATTCTGGATATTAATCCTCTGTTGGACACATAGCTGGAGAAGAATTTTCTCCTGTCCTGTAGGTTGTTTTTCTACTCTAAGTGTCCTGTTTGCTCTGTAGGGATGCCGTAATTTGATGCATTCCCATTACTCAGCTATGCCCATTACTCACTGCTATTTCTTGAAGAACTTCAGTCCTATTCAGCAAAGCATTGCTTATGCCTGGCTCCGAATGCTCCCCCTAAGCCTTCTGCTCATAGGGCCCAGGGGTCTTATGTGAAGTCGTTTGGTTTATTATGGGTAGAAAGAGATCTACTTTTAGTTTTCTATACATTAAATCCAATTTCCCCAGCACCACTTGTAAACGAAGCTCATGTTTTCAGGTATATAGCAAAATCCTCTTTCACAGACTGAACTGGAATCCCAGAAGTTTCTCTCTCTCTCTCCCCCCACTTCTTTTTTCCTTCCTTTCTTCCTTCCTTTTTTTCATTTTTTTTGAGACAGCATTTTTTTTGTATAGCCCTGGCTGTCCTGGTACCCACTCTGTAGACCAGGTTGGACTCAACCGCACAGAGATCTGCCTGCTTCTGCATGCCAGCAGTGCTCAGCTGGAACACCAGAAGTTTTCCTAACATCTTAGATTAGCATAACTTTCAAGAAAGTGTCTTGATATTCTACATTCCCTTCACGTTCCTTCTGACTACTTTAGCTCTCCTCTGTTTTGCCTTTTCTTGTCCAGTACTTTTAAGTTATTACTAAAATAAGTAGGCAGAGATGAGTTTCCCCCTAGAATGGAATTTGGCAGTGTTTTCTGCCCACCTCCAGCACCATGCTTGATGCTAGTTAGCAGTATTTTAATTGGAATTTGGGCTGCTGTATTCTATGCCAATAGTGACAAGGCATTTTTCTGTCCTGGACGGAAGTGGTCTCATAATATAGGTCTGAGAATAGTTTCCTCTTAGTGGCACAGATATGTATATTACACGTATTGCTCACTCTTAACCAGGTTCCTGCCCACTTATGGACATTTGCACCTCTTGACACAGAAGTAGGCTTCAAAACCCACTAAAAACACTCAAAAAGCTTCATGACTCTTCCTGGATTAAACCCACCACCCCCCACCTACCACAGGATGACCAAGAAAAATGATTAATGAACTCAACTTCTTATTTGATGGGTTTTCCTGTGTGTACTTGTTTTAGACCAGAATTATTAAATCATTATGCAGACTCTTCAGCCCGTTTTGTGCTTTAAAAATGTGTCATAAAAAGTATTTTTATTACCTTTGGAGTCTTTTTCAAAGTATCCTCAAGTGTTATTTGTTCTGGATTTCAGTTTACAGCCAACCTGCTGCATTCTGCCGGTTTATGTGTTTTCCTTATATGGACTAATTTTCTATCACTAAAAACTGATTTTTATCCCTAGAGTTATCATTTTGGCCATCAGTCATTCAGAGTGAGTTTTGTTTGTTTGTTCCTGGAAGAGTTTTAGTTGGTTTTGGAGTGGATGCCCTCTCATCCCAGTCTTATGAACAACTGTGCTTTTGATTCTGTAACTTCTGATCAGGTGATAAGAACAGTCCCCGAAGCAGCTTGTATGTTATTTTGCTATTCATTTACATCTAGCCCCACCCCAATACATTTGCCTATGTTGAATCCAATGGTGGCCATGACACCAAATAAGGGATGGTGGATTGATGTGATCTGCTACAAAATCATCCTGTGGCTTACATTATATCATTCCATTGCTTAGGGGTTCCAATCTCCTTGTCTGAAAAATTAGAAGAGATAACTTACCTAACAAATGTTTTTAAGGTAGTGTCACGTGATTGGCACTATGCCACGCTGGGAAAATGTGTGGTCTAGCTTTAAATCACCAACTCTAAGGCCCTTTATATATGTACATGTATGTATGTATGTATGTATGTATGTATGTATGTCACAGCACTGTATATATAATAATCTGTCCACTTACTTCCAATCATCTTTTGAGAAGAATAGAAAAAAATCCCACAGTATAACTGAAGTTTGTTTCTGGGTTTGGGGGCTTCCTTTGACTTCTAACAAACACTTCGGTGTTAGTCAGGATTCTCTAAAGTCACAGCATTTATAGAATGTCTCTCTATATTAAGGGGATTTATGGGAATGACATACAGTCCAACTAACCCAACAGTCAGCAGCTGTGAATGGGAAGTTCAAGAATCTAGCCGTTGCTCAGTCCCACAAGGCTAGGTGTTTCAGCTGGTCTTTTGTATAAGTTGGAATCCTGAAGAAATAGGCTCCAATAGATGTATTGGCAAGTAAGTGCAAGCAGGCAAAGAAGAGTGAGCCTTCCTTTTTCCAATGTTCTTATGTTGGCCTCCAGCAGAAGATATGGCCCAGATTAAAGGTGTGTATCACCACACTTGAATTTGCTCTGTCCCAGGCTGGCCTTGAACTCAGAGATCTGTTTGCCTCTGTCTCCTGGGATTAAAGGTTTGTTCTACCTTTTGTGGGCCTAAGCTTTTCATGGCCACTATAACTCAAGATCTATATCAAAAGTTTATGTCTTCCCATGTCAAGATTCAGGTCAGAAGCCTGTGTCTTCCAGGCTCAAGATCTAGTTACAAGTGTGCCCTCCACTTCTGGGTTGTAGTTCATTCTAGATGTAGTCAAGTTGACAACTAGGAATAGCCACCATATACTTCTAATTTGCTTCATTAAAGAGTTTTGTTAGACACCCTGTGTAGAAAGGATTCAGGACCAAAAGCTGCATCCCATTTGATAGCTTGTCTCTCAACACTTTTGGGAACATACTTTGGATCTCAGCTTTGAAAGCACTTTTTTATTTTAAAGAGAAGAATTAAAACAATTGCCACTGATCTTCATTTAGGCCTGGGAGTCAGTATTGAGACAATAGTTACTGAATTATAAGGCTATATGTCGACTGTGACTTTGGCTCAGTCAGTAAAAGTGCTTTTAGCACAAGGCTGGGGAGCTGAGCTCTGAACCCCTTACCCACACAAAAATCCAGGTATGGTGGCGTAGGCCTGTGTTCTTCATACTGGAGAGGTGGAGACAAGAGATCCCAGGTGGATCAATTCGATCTAGGCTCAGTGAGAGACTATGTATCCAAAAGTAAGAGGGAGAGAGCTCGAGGGGCACACCCAGAGCTTACGTAT
The DNA here is from genome assembly GCF_004785775.1 of Grammomys surdaster. Lineage (NCBI taxonomy): Eukaryota > Metazoa > Chordata > Mammalia > Rodentia > Muridae > Grammomys > Grammomys surdaster. The sequence goes on from NW_021604644.1 coordinate 1,307,080, forward strand.
CCGTGGTTTATTAGTGTTTCCAGAGTCCTTAAAATCTTTAATCCAAGCATTCTGCTTCTTTTCCTTTGCATTTCATTTACTCTAAAGTGGGACATTTGTTGAGATGCCGTAGGGCAGGGAGTAAGAGAAAGCTGGAATTACACTGAGGTCATTTTGGGTCTACTACAGATGGGAGCCAACCAGGAGGACTGTTTATAACAGGTAATGGCTATCAAGGAAGATAAAATAGAAGGAATGACGTAGGCTGCATGGCAGAAAGTGACCATGGAGCTAGTAGGAAATTCAGAGGACATTCTGTATGGAAATCAACTTCTAACAAGGTTTTGCTTGGTTTTTAGGAGAAGTAATAAAATAGTAAATGTTAATTTTTGTCTGTTTCTCAGACTCTTACCGGGGATAATAGGTTTTGTTTCAATTCTTAAAGATCACACTTGCCTTTCTTTTCTGTTCATGAATATTCACATTGAGATTTCTTACTGCCATGCCTCTAATTCTACTTGTCTCTTTAGATCAATCTTCTAAGGATTGAAGAACAATAAGCAGCTGCTGGAAGGAAGTGGGATCTGGTCTGAGGCGCAGGCGCACTGACACACGCGCAAGGAGGTGGAGATTGGGCCCAAGCAAAACCTGGCGAGATCGGAGAGCGGGTACAGCATTTCAGGAGAGGAGAAAGTTCTGTATTTTCCTTAAAAGATAGTGAAATTAGGGCACATGGAAATGTAGGGAAGGGAAAACGTTACTACGTGGTAGAAAATATATTTGGTTAGGAATGAACTGAATTTTGGTTCAATTTTCTCTAATTCCTATTTCATCTGTAAAATGTGGGATGCTTGCAGCAGAACCTTGCTTCAGGCTCCTTGGAGGTTACAAAGGATTAATCAAATGCAAATGACCTGCCTGGCTCCTGGGTGGATGAAGTGTCTTCCTCTAGCACATGTGTGCAGAAGACATTGGCGACAAAACTAAGCAGTGTGCTGAAGATTTCATCCTGATTCTATTATTTATTAGTTGGTTGAGAAAGTTTTCAAAACTTGCTCATAGTTATTTCATAGTTATCAACAGGGATGCTTATGGAATGTGTGGTTTGGAGTATGTGCTTTTAATGACCACTACTGATGTCAAATGGTTAATAGAGCTTTCGGCTCTTGCAGAGACACATTATTTGGTTCCTACCATGGATATCAAGTGGCCCACAGCATCCTATAACTTTATTTCCAGGGGATACTGTGTCGTCTTCTGCCTCTGAGCGTACCTGCCCACATGCACACATGTTGTATACATACAGGCATACACTTAGGCACACATCCACATAAAATAAAATGGAAATGATTAAAAATAGCATTTTAAAATTAAATCTCTCTCTCTCTCTTTCTCTCTCTCTTTCTCTCTCTCTTTCTCTCTCTCTCTCTCTCTCTCTCTCTCTCTCTGTGTATAGAGGTCAGAGGTCAATGTCTGGTATCTTCTTCAATTGCTCTCTACCTTATTTTTGAGACAGTCTTTGAACCTGGAGCTAGCTGACTGCCTAGACTGTCCAGCCAACAGTCTCCGAGACCCTCCTATTTCAGCATCCCTAGAGCTGGGGGACTGACGATAAGCCCATGCTTATCCATGATCTTTCCATGTGGATGGTGGAGATCAAACTGCTCCTCCTATTTTCCAGGCAGACACTTCATCAACTGAGCCATCTCTCCAACCCTTACGATGACTTTTAGCAGGTACAGAAGATCTAGTGGTAACCTTGAGTGGAAGGTGATGGGTTGGCCGAAAGGTGGGGTGAGGAACCGGTGTGGTAGAGTGACTCTAATCTGTCTGTGGTTTCCAAATAGGAATTGAGTGGTGAAGGACTGAGGAGAGACCAGAAGTGAATAAGACTCTCACTAGCACATCAGCAAACGACTCTGGTTCAAGACTTGAGGGCCCGATGAGCAAGAGTGGTAGGAGGGGTGGAAAAAACTACTAATTTACACTGGAGAGGTAGTTTTCAAACTCCCACGTGCACAAATAACCTAGTGAACCAGAATGTGATTTCTTGTTTGATTAGTCTGGATGGACCCAGAGATGCTGCCACCAGTAACAAGATCTCAAGCAGCACAGATGATGCCATGGGTCACACCTGAAAGTGTTTGACGTCTCACTGGTCATGAGAGAAGAGAGGCGCAAAGTTTTTGTTTGTTTTGTTGTGATATTTTTTCAAGGAACTAAATTAGGAAGAAAAATAATGAGTTTACCTGGCATAATGGGCTGTAGAACATCATAATGATAAAAGGTTAAATTCATTTCAGGAGATCACAGCTAACCCTTTCTGCACCATTATTAGAAAGATGACTCTGGAGTTTAACGGTTGCTCTCCAGTCTCTAAATGGGAGGTCACAGAGACTAGGTCACAGGACTGCTGCAGAGACTAATGGAGATTCTTTGTTGTGAAAACAGGGGTGGTGCTGACTAAATGAATAAAAATCCTCTGTATAGATTTCGCAGAACGTAAAGTACCACAGCTCCTGGTGAGGCCCATCTGGGCCTTTTTATATACGACTTTTCTGTCAGGGTGTACTGATACCTCAGACGAGTCTGTATTTTGACAGCCTTCTGAACTTTGTGTTTTCTAATTATTCATTAGCTGACATAATTTCAGGGGACTTGAGAGCCAGAATTGGTAGCAGTTCCACTAGGGCAGCATCCATTAGGAAACTGCAGTAGTTAGATTCTTCCTTTTAAGGTACTTCTCCAGGAATGACCGTCTGAATGAAAGAGGAAAATATCTGGTCAAACTCACTTATAATCACAATCCAATAAAGGCAACTGGCAGGCTGTGGGGCAGTCTCTGAGCTCTCATTTTCAACCAGGGGCAGCGTTGTGCTGATTTGGAGAATTAGTTCTTTGGAACTTATCTTCATCTTTGTGTTGAATATAAAACGACTGGTTGAGAATAAACAATTTTCCTTAAACTTGATCTGAACTTTCAAAATTGTCCTTGCCTCTGTCCCCTGTGTAACTTTCTGGTGTATGTGTGGTGTTAGGGATTGAATCCGAAGGCCCCACACACGCCAGGCAAGGGCTCAATCACTGAACTACATAGACTCTCACCCACATCTGCCCCTATATGCAATTAAGTCTGTGAGATCTTAGGGATAAAGTTAAGTTAAAGGGAACACATTTATTACCTACAAAAATTTATGGAAACATATTTTATTCTGAAGGTTTCACTAATAACTCTTTACAGTCCTAACAAATGGTGATTATACTGCCATGTCGCTGGACTATCCAAGAACAACCTTTTATCTCTTGCTTCATAAAAGAGATCAGAAAGCAACAAAAATAAATAAATTCCAGGTCATATTATCAAGATGTTATCTCAGATATAACGGAGATCAAGACATCTAAGGACTCATTAAGTTATAACTGTTTCAAAAACAATTCATCTTTCCCCAAAATTAAATTACATAAACTATTCTTTTATTTGTTCTGGGCTCAACTATGGGGACACTAGTGATGCAGATTTGGAGAATTTACTTCCTTGCTATCATATGTGTCCAAAGACATTCAGAATCACATATGTGAATCCGTTACTGAACACACCATCTACGTTTCTACCCTACCTCTCTGCATTTTTCTATCTTCAGCTTTATTCATTGCTACAACCCAATATTTTCATTCACCCTAAAATTATTCCATCTTTGGAGGCTCCGGAAGGAAATCTCTGCTGCCAAAATTATTTTAACTTTGCTTGAGTAGTTGGCTGAAGCCTTTGCCAACCTATTTACCTTAATTAACTCCACAGGTATGGTTCCCTTAAGAGAAACTCTAAGTGGAGTTGACTCCAGATTCAAAAAGGGAAACCCTCTATCTTGTAAAGTTATAGAACCATTAAGGCTTTTCGAGACCTCCTCAAAAGAAATGCCAAATTTCTTCTTCAACTGAAAAGTTAAGTCTCCGTCTCTATGCAAGATATGCATCATAGGAAGCTAATCACAGTGAGGTGCAAACCGCTAACCATTGATTGTTGCTAGTACAGTACTTGTTGACTGCATGGATTCTGTCATCTAGTTGTTTCCTCCAAAGAATTCCTGAGACATCTGTGAAATTTCTGTCTAGGTGCCTTATACTCGCACCTCAACCTTCCCCTTCTTGTGTTCCTTGCCTCTAAACATACTCTAACCAAAAATGTGAGAAACCTGGGAGTTATTCAGCAGTTTTCCATGCCCTCCCCACAGCGAGTCATTTTCCAGCACCTGCTGGTTTTCATGTCTTACATACGTGTTGACTTCTGGGGACCCTTTTTAGCTGAGGTTTGTCAGTTCTCTCTGGGTACCCCTAGCCACATGCTAAGGGATTTTGCAGCATCTACTCAGCCTCCTCTGATTTAGTTTTCAGTGTGTCTGAAGAAAATCTAAGTTTTATCGTGGCTTCAATGACTCTTCACCAACACTCCTAGCTCCCTGGCATAAAACCCAAGGCTTCCCACGATCCAGTCTTAATCAGGTTTGTTTCCTACCTGCTGCTCAGTGTGTCTCCTACCTGCATGCCTCAGTGTGGAGCAGGGTTCCTCGGCCTCAGCATGCTTGACATTGTGAGTCAGGTAACTGTTCGTAGTAGGTGCTTACCTGTGCATTGTGGGGTGTTTTAGCCATACCCCTGGCCTGTCCCTGATGCCTTTCCATGCTAACCCCTTCTTCTAGCTTTGGGAACTGAAAGCAAAATCAGAACACAGGACTTGGATGATTTGAGCTAGATCTGGTCTGAAAGCCTTTCCTAAGGTCTAGCTTCAAGTCATGTCCTTGGGGGGTGGGAGTAAAACGCCCCAGAACTTATAAACTGTGTGTGGGTGGTGAATCCTAACTTTCTGCACACACTAGGCTATCAAGTACCTCTATTACTTTGTTTCTGATTGCCCCATATTGTTTTAATTATTTTTCTCTGTTTTTCACTGTTTTTCCTGAAGAAGGATGAACAATCTGATTGACCAAGATCTAAGGATGCCGATTGGAACCAAGTGTGAAGGAGGGAGGTCCATTTCTCTGAAAAGCCAATCCATAAGTGTACAACCTACTCTTCAATTGCTTGATTAGTGAGTGAATCCTGTATTTGAAAAAAAAAACCCAAAACCAAAAGAACAAACAGTACAGAATATAGCATTAAAAGTCAAAGTGTCCTAGAGGCAAAGTGTTGTGATTAAAACCAAGTTGATATTACCCGAACATCATCCCCCTTTGGAGCCCTGGGTGTTGGTTCTTAGGGTTGCATATAGAAGACTGAGGTTAGGCTACTCATCAAAACATGGGGGCACTCTTGACTTCAGGATTACCGTGCAGGTGATTTGCACTTCATGTCTGCCTAGCTCCAAGAGATGCCAATACCGCTCACAGCTGTCACACCCTTCTCTCACTGCCCCCCCCCCCACGTCCTCCAGTTCTTTTTCCTTCCTTTACTTTGAAAGGCACAACTCATAATAATCAGAGATATTATCAGGAAGGAGAGACTTCTGACATTTTGTGACATGTTATCAGTCATGGATGTGTCTGAGATTCTACTTTACAAGGTCAAGGGTGAGTGTAGGGAGTAGGGGAAGCCATCAGAACATGAAGTCCTGAGTGAATGTATGTTATCTGATATGAGCATGGTCAAGTCAAGGACCCAGGTCTCAGGCCCATGGGAAAATGGCAAAGCTTCCCTTCTGTCCATCCCGGGGTGAGGCTTAGAGAGAAATGGTAAAGCCTTCCCTTCTGGTTCATGTGTGGATGTTGCTAGTGTGTGCAGTAAATGTCCTCTGTAACCACATGCTCATATTCATGCCTGAAGACTACTCACTTATAAAGGCTACTCTGTCTCCTTGATCCAGGTGTATGCCATTAACCCCGCCTTCTTGTTTGTTAACCCTCCGCCTTGTCTAGTGACATCCAATAATATCCCCTCTCTGTTCAACTCTATACTCCCATATTGAGCTTCTGTGGTGCTGTGTCTTCTTCATCTAAGATCCCAATCTACCCCACCTCAGAGTTATGTTCTCTCTGTGTGTCTGTCTTTTCTCTTTCTTGCTCCTGTCTGCAAGTACAACAGAGCATCATTAGTAGTGTGAAAGATTGGTCCCTGCTCATGGGATGGGTCTCAAAATGGAGTGATCACGAGTCTGCTGTTCCTTCAGTCTCTGCTCCATCTTTGTCCCTGCATTTCTTTTAGACAGGACCAATTTTGGGTCAAAAGTTTTGTAGGTGGGTTGATGTCCTCATCCCTACACTAGAGGTTCTATATGGCTACTAGAGGTGGTCTCTTCAGGTACCATATCCCCACTGTTGGGTATTTTGGCTAAGGTCGCCTGCATTGACTCTTGGGAGCCTCCCTTATCCCTTGTCTCTGGAACTTCCTATAGAATTCCTTCACTGCCCCATCCCCGGCAGCTGTGTATATCCATTCATTCTCCTGGCCCACTGGGCCTCTCTTCTGTCTCTCCCCATACTTGATCCAGTCTCCCTATTCCTCTTCCCTTCCACTTTCCATGAAGGTCCCTCTTTCCCTCTACCTCCCATGACTATTTTGTTCCCCCTTCCAAGTGGGATTCAAGGATCCTCACTTGGGCCTTCCTTCTTGTTTAACTTCTTTGGGTCTGTGGGGTGTATCATGGGTATTCTGAACTTTTGGGCTAATATCCACTTATCACTGAGTACATACCATGCATGTCCTTTAGGATCTGGGTTACCTCACTCAGGATGATATTTTCTAGTTCCATCCATTTGCCTGCAAAATTCATGGTATCCTTGTTTTTAATAGCTGGATAGTATTCCATTGTATAAATGAACCACATTTTCTGTATCTATTCTTTGGTTGAGGGACATCTAGGTTGCTTCCAGTTTCTGGCTTTTATGAATAAAGCTGCTATGAACATAGTGGAACACATGTCCTTGTGGCATGATGGGGCATCTTTTGAGTATATGCCCAGGAGCAATATAGCTGGGTCTTCAGGTAGATCTATTTCCAATCTGTTGCTCTTCTCTTTATTCCTTTCTGCCCCAGGAGATCTGTCCCTGACACTATGCAAGAATATGATGGGTGAAGTCTGTGGTTTTGAGCCTTCTGGACCTGGAGTCTGATGTGCTGCATATTAAAATGTGAAGCATTTGGGTTCCTGACTCGTCGACAGTGTGACACAGCACCTCAAAGTCACCGGGCATAGCATCTAGGACCTACCCTTTGAAATCCCAAGTTACATAGATCCTTTAGGGAAGATGCAAGGAAAGATGTCTCTATGTGTGAATGACCTAGATATTGAAAAGGAATTTCAAAATGAAGCCCTTGAAAAGAAAAACACGAGCAAGAACACTTTCTTAAGGCAACAAAGCCATTCTTGACACTGGAGAAAAGAAAAAAATATTTATAAAGATTTCCAGATAGGAGAACAAAGGGTGTGAGGAATCCTTTCCATTCAGATTTAATTCTAGAGATGCTATCCTTTCAACCGGGAATTTAAAAATAGTTCTTGTTCTGTTGATGGTTCTTTTAAACCCATCACCACCCCTTGAGATCTTACAGGAGTCATTAAGAATGGTAAAGTGTTCACAGCCCCAGAATCAACAGTGACAACACACACTGTAAAAAACCAAAAAGCTTTAAAAACTCTAATGGAAACAGACCTGAACACCAAATGTATCTGTGCTAAGATCACAACTAAAAATTCTGTCTGCATATGGACAGGGACTGCAAAGGAACAGGGGGAAATACTGTCAACAGTTTGGTTTGTAGGATGGCAGGATTTTGGGCGATTTTTTCCTTTTTTTAATTTTGAGTTTTGTTAATGTTTCTGTAATGTTTGTAATAAACAAAACTGTAAGAGAGGCAGCTGAACCTGCTGACTAACTATTGTTAGAAAGAGCAGCTTTGCATCAGCTCTCTCAGAACAGGAACTGTTGACTGCGGCGGACACTCGCCAATATTCCAGTTGACGTCAGATAACCTTGGCTGTGAAGTCAGCTCCTTCCAGTCCATATGAAGATTTCTCTTTTCACCACTGTTAACTCATTCTGATAGATATAACAGGAGTTCAGCTGAGCCCATAATGAGAGTTTGGGGTGATTTTGTTGTTTTAATTTGAAAAATTTTATGTGGTTGATTGGCCACACTCAACTCAAGAAAAGCATAAGATGAAATCGTTTCCCGAGTCCTGTGAAGAGGGTTAGTCAGTGTGGGAGTGTGCTGGAATCCATCTTGAGGGAAGCATTGGCACTGTCCGTGAGAACCCCTGGAGCTTACCTCTGTGCACAAATATGATGGCAAGAGCACAAGGCAGGTTCCCAGAGACGTGCCAGTAGCATGCCAGCCTCTCCTCCTGCACATCTGCTGTTTCAAGCATGTGCATAATCAGCAGAGCAGGCGAACGGCACTTCAGGCACTTGTCACAGAATCCCACCCTCAAGTGCCTTGTGTCTGTGTGCCCTCCAAAGGCTCACCTGAGATTCAGGATGCGGCAGGGAGACCATTTAATAGACAGTCTCCATTCTGTATCTCTGCACTGTAGTAATTTGGTGTAGTGTCAGGAAGTAAGACACGGGATTGTCTCTGTCCCTGACAGAGATGCTCTCTCATGGAGCCACACGTTAGTATTATATAGCATCATCTCTGAACCTCTTTGAGAATCAGTGTAGAAATTGTCTTTTGGAATAAATACCCTCCTTCTTTTCCTGTTTTTTTCCCCCCAAATATGATTGCTGTGGATGTTTTATATTGTATCACCTAAAAATCTATCCTTTAAAAAATGATGTGAAGGCTGGTTGTGGTAATGCCCACTTTTAATCCCTGCACTGGGGATGCAGAGATAGGTGGATCTCTGTGAGTTCAAGGCCAGCCTGTTCTACATAGTGAATTCCAGCTCACCCACGGATATGTCATAAGACCTTGTGTTAAAAAAAAAAAGATAAGAAGCTCTTTCTGGATTGAGGACATTAGCTTGTTAAATTGTATTTCTCTTTATGCTTCACTTACTGTGAAACTCACGCTTAACCATCCTTCTCTTCTGAGGACAGCTTCTCACGTAGAGACACTGATGGACAGAAAGAGGAAGAGCCCACTGATACCTGTTCAGTTGCAACACATACGCTGGCCTAGGAGATATGTTTTTCAACTTTAATGATCTCATTAGAATTTTTTCCTCCAAGAATTTGTTGTTACTAAAGTGCTAGATTTTTTTTAAAGGAAAAAAAGATGCATTTCGTTTCCTATAAATATCAAAATTAATTACTCATCGGTATAACTATTCATTAAAATTTAAAATTAGATAAGGATGTTCTTCGTGGATTTTTGAGTCTTGAAGAGATTCATTTTATTATAGCATCTAGAGCATTACTATTTAAGGAAATCATGACATAAGGTTCACAACTGAATTAAAGTCAATACCTTCAGCCAAATCCCAGGAAGAAATTAGTGAATGATGGTAGGTGAGTATTATGAAGGAAAACCGTGAACAACTGTGGAGAATCTGCAGAGAATCATTTCTATGTCTCATCTTTATAAACATACTGGGAACAGAATTCATTCATTTACTCTTTCATTCATTCAGCAAAAAATCCTAATATCATATAGAGATCATTTTAGGCACCTAGAATACACCAAATAGAACAGGTTGACCCCTACCCTTTGTCCTTACAGAATGTGTATTTTAGAGAGGGAAGACAGTCAGTAATAAAAATAAATTAAGAATTATATGGGCTGACAGTTGGTGTTCATTGCTATGGAAAAAAGTCAAGTAGGTAAGGGAGAGGGTAAATGGCGTGGGGGTGGAATTTTCTATTTTAAACAGCATGATCAGTTCGCATCTGAGCAGAGATAGGAAGGAGAGACACAAGTGTCTCAGGAAGAGTTTCCATGCTGAGGGAACAGTTTGTACAAAACTTGTAAAGCAGGTGTGTGCTTGGTGCATTTGAGGAAAGCGGGAGACAGGTACAGCAGGAGCAGAGTTGTGAGGTGGCCTCGGGAGTTCATTCTCTTCCTTCCTCTCTGTTCCATGTACCACACGCCACTGTGAACATCCTAAGTACTATGTCTTCAAAATTCATCAGTCTATAGCTTCCTCCTAAGTTAGATCGTCAAACCCTTGAGGACAGGGATGCCTTATCTTCTGTATTCCCAGAAGTACTCAACACAGGCTTTGTACATTGTGTAGAGCCAGTACTCAGAGAAAGATTGCCGGTTGGGAAATTTTGCTCCTAAGGTATCTATCTTTCTCCAAACCACGAGCACACCACTGAGATGGGAAACTCATACTCAGCTTAACCCTTTAGAGTGCCCGAGTTAACAGAGCTGGGTTCAGTCTTGATATTCTCAGAGAATGAAGTGTCATGAGAAGACAATGTCCACATCACATCTTTCTCCATCGTGAGTCTACTTATGTAAGAAGTCCAACCAACAAGTCTAAAGCATATACTCACCGAGTATAGTGATATTAGAATGTTAAGAATGTCACATTGGTGACTTCAAAACGATGGAACACTATCAAAGATCAGTCCTGTTTTCCTAAAGTACTTCCAATAATGAGAAAATCACATAAATTTATGTCTATTATGTGTATAGACTTCACAGGCTGCTAGAAACAGCAGTTCAATGAGTTCCTTGTCACAGCAACTTAGAGGTTTAATAATATGTCTCCATTCATCCATCCATCCATTCATTGATCCACCCCCACCCCCACCCACCCACCCACCCACCCACCCAACAAATGTATAATGAATACATACTTTGGACTAAGCGCTATGAAAGTTCAGTGAAGGATTATGAACTTCAGAGGCTCACAGCTGAATCTAAGAACTAATGTAACAATATAGTATTCTTTCCTAAATTCTTCATAGTGGCAAAACAAAGCTCAAAGAACTTCAACAGGAAATGGCAGCTAGTTTCTTGGAAAGCTGTGAGAGCTTTCTTGTGTGTGTGTGTGTGTGTGTGTGTGTGTATTTTTGTGTGTGTATGTCTGTAAATATGTATATATTTATATGTGTGTATTTGCGTGTGTTTGTGTATATGTATTTATCTGCGTGTATGTGTTTGCGGTTTTTTTTTGGTGTCTGTGCATTTTTCTGTGTGTATATGTGTGTGTGTGTGTGTATGTATGTATGTATGTATGTATGTATTTGTGTATGTATTTGTGTATGTATTTGTCTCTCTCTGGGTGTTTCTGTTGTTTTGTGTGTGTTTGTGCTTTTCTGTGTCTATCTCTGTGTGTGTTTGTGTATATGTTTGTGTGTTTCTTTCTCACAACCCCTCCCCCACAATGAGGCAGTTTCTTTTCCTCTGCTGATTTTCCATTCCACCATCTTATAGCAGCACCTCTTTTATTATAATGCTTTATGGCCTGCCCTGGCTGACATAGACCCTCCCAGGGCAGAGGTTATATCTCTGAGGTTCATTGGTATCCTCACAGATTCCAACATAGGTCAAAAGAAGTTAGCAGACTTGAGAGGAGTGAATCTTGATGAATGAGTTGAAAATTTCCAGGCCAAGCAGGATAAAACATCCAAGATAGAACACATGAGCTTGTGAGAAAGTTATGGGGCAGCAAAGAGCACTGTGTGTTCTGAAGGTGGTGAGTGCTGAGGTGGAGGAATCCTGGTAAGGGAGTGGGAGTTGTTTCTGTTCTGGTGAAGGACATGTTGATGGATCCATTGAAAGCAGTCACATGAAAACACTTAGTCAAAAGGCAAAATCACTTGAAAAATTACTTACAAATATGTGACACAGCATCCCTAGGTCTACATGTGACACAGCATCCCCAGGTCTACATGTGACACAGCATCCCCAGGTCTACATGAGATACAGCATCCCCAGGTCTACATGTGACACAGCATCCCCAGGTCTACATGTGACACAGCATCCCCAGGTCTACATGTGACACAGCATCCCTAGGTCTACATGTGACACAGCATCCCCAGGTCTACATGTGACACAGCATCCCCAGGTCTACATGTGACACAGCATCCCCAGGTCTACATGAGATACAGCATCCCCAGGTCTACATGTGACACAGCATCCCCAGGTCTACATGTGACACAGCATCCCAAGGTCTACATGTGACACAGCATCCCCAGGTCTACATGAGATACAGCATCCCCAGGTCTACATGTGACACAGCATCCCCAGGTCTACATGTAACACAGAATCCCCAGGTCTACATGTGACACAGCATCCCCAGGTCTACATGTGACACGGCATCCCCAGGTCTACATGTGACACAGCATCCCCAGGTCTACATGAGATACAGCATCCCCAGGTCTACATGTGACACAGCATCCCCAGGTCTACATGAGATACAGCATCCCCAGGTCTACATGTGACACAGCATCCCCAGGTCTACAT
>NW_021604644.1:1319806-1368133 GCF_004785775.1 Grammomys surdaster
AGGTCTACATGTGACACAGCATCCCCAGGTCTATATGTGACACAGCATCCCCAGGTCTCAGCCTGATCTATGAGCTTAGTCCCATCTATGGTCTTGTTGACTTCCCTTTGAAGGTTCACAAGGCAAATTTGAATTCTAGTTCTAGCCTGAACTGTGTCCAATTTTTATTATTTATGTTGCAAAATTCTTTATTCAAATGACAGAACTTCATCCACTTTCAGAATGATTCCATGAGAAATTGGACTTTTTCCCCCACTCACTCATTCTTCTAGTGGCTGGATTCAGTCACCATCCATCTAGTTTCTGGGCCAGAAATATGGACTTTATCCTTTTTCTTGTAATGTTACAGCCTAAAGGAATCTCAGCGTTATTCCTTTCTCTTTATTTATATATAGCCTGTGTTCAAGTAATTTTTATCTGTCCTATAATTATAAGAACTACTAATGGACTCCCTCTTTCTCTCTAGACAGATAGATCAACCCAGCAGCTGCAATGATATCTCTTTTCTTATAAAACATAAAACTTGTGATAAAACTTGAATACCATAAAACGTAATCATTTTCAGGGCCCAATTCAGTAGCATCGAGTACATTCCTGTTGTTGGCCAGCCATCACCACTGTCTCAAACTATGAACACATTTCAACAGTAATTCCTCAGACTCTGAAAATTACAATTTGACTCAGTCTCTTTGAGTTAAAATTCTTTACATATAATACAAGTAAAATCATACAATACTTGTTTTTTTCCATGACTGGCTTATTTCATTAACACAATGTTCTCAAGGTTTGTCTGTGTTGGGGAATAGATTAGATAACTCTCTTCCTTTTTAAGACCAAATGATAGTTGAGTTACAGAAACGTGTTCGCATTGCATTGTTCTCTGTATGGTAAAAACCCCCATGGACACTAGCTTTTACCCTATTTATTCTTCTCATTCAGTTTCCAATTGATGTTGCCAGACTTTTCCAGATTTTTCTCTACCCAAAGGTTCTTCACTGATTTATAATGTTTTTTATTTATATTTATCTGTTATTTTATTTTTCCAGGATAAGTCCAATTTGAAGTTCAGACTTTGCTTCAAATGTCATCTTCTCCAGAAGGCTTTCCACACTCCACCCCCTGGGTTAGGTATCTCCTCTTTGTGCTTCTAGAACATGTCAAACATATTTCTACCAATGTGTCTGGAAAGTACCCAGAAGTTGGCATACCCAGACACTTAAAAGAGTTTTGTTAAGTGAATGAATGAATGAATAATGGGATGGAAAGCATGACCAGTCATGGATGAGGTAGGTAGTGACAGAGTGCCTTGTGGGAAAAACAAAATTCAGGTCACAGCAAGTACGAAGAGGCAGTCCTATACACTACACTGGCCAGGGACTTCATCTGTGCCCATGAAACAGTGGACTTGCTTGCTGTGCGCACACAGCAGTAGACATGCAGTGTGAACATTTATTTTCTCCAGGGCTCGATTTCTTTGTAGGTGTTTTGGGACTGCTAAGGCCATCTTAATCATTTTCTAATCTGTAAATGATGTCACACCCTTCCCGCCTTCGTTCTTTACTGATTTTTCCCTTTTACTCTCTTGCTACTCTGAAGAAATAAATCATGCTTAGGTCACTTCAACTCAAGTGAGACTTTATTCTGTGAAGTGTGTAGTTTGTAAAAGGCTCAATGGGTTATTTTGGATCAAATAACTCTGTTTTCTTTAGCCATTTAAAATGGTCTATTTTCATTTTTTTCAGCCACTGCCTCATGAAAGGACCTAAGAATATCCCCAACTTAGTGTTAGATCCCGTAATTACATTTTCCCATTTTGAAAGCAGTTATGCAGTCCTTACAATAGAGTCAGCCCTGCTAAAAATAAACGCCAGGCAGTTCATATTAACTGTGTAATAATAACAGGCAACAAGGAGGCTCGGTGTCCAAATATGATGAAAACAGGAAGTTCGTTACACAAGCTGTTCTTTCCTGATAGATCTGAATTCTTAAAGCCTTAACTCAAAAATAATCCCTTCAGGTTATAAATAAAATCAGAGAATCGTCTCTTCTTTGTGGCTTAATGGGGATGAAACATCACAGCTAAATAAATCTACTGTTATGGATGGCTTGACGTGCCAGAACAGCCGGCTTTGGGGGGAGGAAGGAGTCTGTGTGGAGACCCTTGTCCTCACCCCTGGCTGCTGGAGGCATCTGCCTCAGGCTTTCCTCCGTTCTTAACCCAGGAACAAGTTGCCAAGGAGACTCTGCTTTCCTAGGATACGATGGCAGCGAAGCAGAGCGCCTTCAGGTGTGGAGATTTTAATTTTTCTCTAGAGAGAAAAATATCCCGAGAGAACAAACAGAACTCCAAAGGCCGGTCAGATATCATCCTGCCTCTTCTGGGTCACGGTGCGGTTCCAAGGTATGTCTATTCTTCCCTTCCCTTAACGCACTTCTCTTCCTTAGTGAGTGGCGTTGGTTGCCAGGATTCACATGAGGTGAGCTACAAGGAAGATTGTCACCAAGGCAGCCAGAGCAGCCTCCCTTCCTGTATACAAACTCCAACCCTCCAGGGTGCCTATGGCTTGATGAGGAGGGATTTGGGACTCTGCCATCCACCTCCTCCTTGGGAACTTTTCATTGCCCATTGTCGTGGCTGTAAAAAGTACCACACTGGCCCAGACAGCCATTCCAGCTTCCCTTCATTTTCTGTCACACAACAGAGACCAGGCTGGAAAGTCTAACCAAGGCTTGCCTACAAGATGGGGTTTAAGTAGGGAAAGGGATAGCAAAATGTGTCCACAGTGGAGAGCAGACCTGACCCAGCAAATATGGTTTCCTCTCCGAGGAGTGGATCAGCTGAGTCAGAGTTTCCCAGCAGCAGAACAGCGTGGTTAAGGGACTGCTGCCTTCAGTGATTCCAGCTGTCTGCTTGCGTAGGGGTTGCATACCTCTTCTTTGGGAGTATGAATTTTTCTTTCACTACTCTGGTCCAGAAGCACATTCATGGAAGGGTATACTTTGTGTTTTCAGAGTAATGACGGTCACATTGTTGTCTCACATTTGGCAACAGCCTTAAAATTTTGGCTTTTGATATACTTTCCAAATGGGGTTAGGTATCAACTGGATCTAATTGAAAACAAAACCGTCACACTTGACTCGAAACATTTGCCCCTTGACAGGATAACAGTAGCTACTGGGTGCTGTGAATTTTGTAATTTATACACTTGTGTATACCCATGCTTCTGTATCTACGTATCAATTTATCTATTCATATTAACCATTTAGGATATATCATCAGTTTTTTGTAACGCAGTTTGGACATCTCGTCATTTCCTAAAATACTGGTGTTCTCAGAAACTGGACACAATTTGACCTTTACATGACCCCAAGCCTGACCTTCTCTATACAGGAGGAGTGGTGACCTCTGGGACAGAAGTAGGGGCAGTGGAGATGCTCCCTCATGGTGGACGGGTACACATCCTTAAACTTACTCATGCTGCAAACTCTCCCAGGCAGCTTGTTAGAATCTCTGCCCAGACCTAGTCTCTTGGCTCAGGGAGTCTGGGACTATTCTTTGGAAAATACTGCAACAGATTGTAGAGGGAATTGTTGGGAGAAGTTAAAGAGAGAGAGAGGCCCCCTTGGGGAAGCAATACTGATTCTCTCTGGGAGTGGCGAGGAATCTGTCCGTCATGGAGAAGTTTCCCCCACTAGGATCACTAAAGAACAAAGGGACCTGGTGTGTGAGAGCAGAAGGCAGGTGGCAGGGGATATCACTTCTCCAGGACACTGGGGAAGCATTTGAGGAAGCAGCCTGTGAGGGCGAGCAGTTATACCAGGGGGCTGTAGAGAGAGGTGGCCTTTGGGGACCTCACTGTGGGAGATTATGATGCCTCAGGGTAGAGCTGAACTCCAAGAAGTGGAAGATCTGTGGGGCCTGGTGTGGGAAGCAGCCCACGCTTACCCACCATCTTTAGTAACAGCAAACACTAGTTCCGCTACAGTTGCTTACAAGTGTGTGCGTCGTGCAGACTGACTTCTAGAAGCCTTGACTTACTTTTTTAACAAAGAAGAAATATTAACAGTTCTTAGAGAAGGGAGGGAGCTATCCTAAATATGGGGGAAGGGCTGTTGTACTAGAATGCTGAGCTAAGTAGAGGGTGGTATCTCTCTACAAGTCAACCGTGCCTGCCTTCTCCAGTCCTGCTGCCGAAGGGGAAGTTCTGTATGTGTAAAGATGGAGAGATATGCACATTGGCTTCATTTCCGTGGTCCACTGATCCCTCCCAGAACTACAGATCCAACACTCTTCCCTCTCACTTTTTGTACACTCCAAAACTTGTCACAAAGCCCTTCCTGTGGGCACAGAAACCTGTCTACTTTCTGTATGACTGAGGAGTTATCAGGCTTTCGTTGGTTCTAAATATCAACGGTTTCTGTTACACAAAATTTTCTCGACTTTAAATTTCATTTCTTGAGTTTTCACTAATGATAGCAACTGTGCTCCATATTTTGGAGATTTCTGCCTAGCAACCTGACGAGGAGCCATTTGAGCAAGCAGCACAATCCTCAAGCTTTCTGGATGGCAAAGCTCTATTGTTTCTTGACTTCCGCATATTATCCGCAGTTTTCCACCTCCTTTATGTCAGTGGCAAATGTAAGAGAGCAAAGTCATAACAACTCAATTTCTATTTTGCTTCTGTTGTTTCTCTCCCAGGTGAGGGATCCCAAGGTATATAATAATAATAGTAATAATAATAATAATAAACAAATCAGAATAAACATTGCTTGCAGAACTTGTGCCTGTGTGTTTTGTATCCAGAGACTCAAAAGATAGTTTGTTGGAATAAGACAATGCTTTAAAAAATTATGAGCATATATTAGTTATGAATAGTGGGTTCTTTATGACATTTTCATACATGTGTATGATATACTTAAATTATATTCAACACCCAATACCTTTTCTTCCCCAAATATTTTTAATGCCTAATGTATGTAGGACCAGTTTTATGTTCTGAGGAGTCAAGGGTATCCAGAGCAATGCTCCTGTTCTTAGGGGACTAATGTCCTCATGGCAGGAAGAGACAGATCATGGAGAAAAAGTGACACAAAATTGGTGTGTGAGCTGCTTATACTAGGTACAGAAAGCATCTACAGCAAATGACGTTTAAACAGAGATTTGAGAGACATGTACTAGGCAAGTGCATCCACACGAAGAGCTTTCTTGGTGGAGGAAACTCTTGTACCAAGATGTTGATAGGGGTGACTGCCTTGTGTTTTGAGGAACATCATGGCAGCCATGAGAGTAGAGCAGAATGGATGCCAGGGAGAATGAAAGGAGGTGAAGCAGATGCTTGATGGGGAAGGTCATGCAGCTTCCTCTGGCTGCAGTGAAGACTGAATACTTATTTCAAAAATATTTATCTTATGTGGATGTGTGTTTGCCGGCATGTATGTGTGCGTACCACGTGCAGTGCCCACATAAGCCAGAAGAGGGCGTTGAATCCCCCCAGGTCTGTAGTTACAGATGGTTACGAATCGCCATGTTGATATCCAAGTTCTCTTCAGGAGCAGCTAGTCATTGTCCAATCCTTAGAGATTTATTTTATTACTGAGAAGATACTGATGGAGGATTTTCAGCAGAGAAATGATGTGAACATTCCGATAGGGTCGCTGTGGCTACATGAGTATAATTTATGCAGGGAGCGCTGTAGTAGGCGAGGGGAGTTGGTCGGCAGATGGGAAGGGGAGAGATAAGGAGTGGTGCGTGGTGATGGGAAGCTTCAGCCTGATGAAGAAATGATTTCCAGGGTGGTTCAACAGTCAAGAGCTTTTATCTTCAGTCTGGATATTGGCTAAAGACTCCTAGGATCCTGTTTGGACAGTATAAATCCCAGGTACCTCTGGGAGCAGTGGTCTCCATTGCTTGTGGATAAGTCTTACAAGCGCATACTGAGCAGCTGTGTGTGGTTCTCCCCGATGCTCTTGGTCCCTGAGGGCAGTGGGAGCAGAGATGTTGAATAGGGGGTTCGGAAGCCCCGTGTGTACATACAGTGAATGACCACACCGGGACAGCTTGTCAGTAGGCAGATCAACTTTACTTAGGGTGATTGAAGTCTTATAAAGTTTTGAAGGACTGGGGCAGAGGTATCCAGGATGGGCAAGGGTCATTGGCTGGGGTCTTAGGGTACCTGACATATTTCATTAGCCTGGGAAAGTAAAGGAATCCCAGTTGCTGGCTGAACAGGTTTTGTCAGGAGAAAGGAAATTGATCCTACAAACTAACTGAAGCTATGTGACATTCCTCAGGTAGAGGCAAGTGTGGGGGCTTAGAATTCCCTGGACATGATCAGAGAAGGAGAAAACCTGCCAACAAGGGAGTCTCCCATATTGCCCCAAGTCAGAGGCTATCCAGTCTTGATAGACTTTGATCTTTGCCACAGCTGGGGGAAGGGCTCACCTACCAACTGGGATTCCAGCAGCAGTACCATATGATCTGTGGGTGGAAGCCCAGATCCACTAGTCCAGAAGATTAGTGACACTGGCTTGGACAAGAATGTAGCAGGGGGGTTCAGAAATGGTCTTGTTCTGGATGTATTTTGAAGGCAAAACCTACAGGATTTTCAAATGGATTACCCACAGAATCTAAGAGGAGAATAAGGATGACTCATTACCTTGTCACTTATTGAGGTTGGGAAGACTGTGGGAGGGGCAGATTTAGGAACAGGTTGACAATTTGAAGCACTGTTTGAAACGTAAATTGGAAATACTTTGTCAATGCCTAAATAAAGATCTCAAGCAGGTAATTGGAGGTAATTGTCTGAAGTTGTAAAAGTAGGTCTTAGTTCTTAGACTCAACTGTGTGATGTGAACATTGGGCAGTGGAGGTCAGTAAGTCTCAGGGCCTCTTTCAGTAGCGTTTCCAAATAAAGAGCTCAACAGGTGGTTTTTGAGTAGCCTACTGCTGCAATAAAAGTAGCATGGGCTCACAAAGAGTCTCTTCATTTGTTGTTGACTGGCGGTCCAGGTAGATAATATTTAAGAGCTCTTCACTCTTGGTATGCCCTGGTTTTATACCATGTCTGTTAAACTTATTTATCACAGGGCTGGAGGGATGGCTTAGCCATGAGGAGTGTGTGGTGCTCTCGAAGAGAACTTGAATTCAGTTGCCACACCTACATCAGGTAGCTCATAACCACCCATGACACCAGCTCCAGGGGATGCAAACCGTCTTCTCCTGGCCTTGTTGGGTACCTGTGCTAATGTGTATCTGTCCAAAGAGATATTACACATACACAAAATTTAAAAACAGTATTGTTTAAACAGTTACATGGATGCGTGTGAGTGTTTTGCATGCACATTTACATGCAGTGCCCACGGAGGCCAGAAGTGCATCTTAGAGCTCCCTGGAACTACAGTTGCAGGTGGCTGTGAGCGCCAACGTAGGTGCTAGGAATCAAGCAGAGGTCCCCAGCAAGAGCAGTAAGTTCTCTTAACCATGGAGCCACCTCTCTAGCCCCCATAAAATCAGTGTTTGAAAATGTATGTATCATATCTTTCTAGCAAAATAGATATAGGCCAGAAAATGGGTTAGTTAAGAAGCTTCTCAAATTGGCTAAACAAGAAAAACAACAAACCAAACCAAACAAAAACAAAGCTCCAAAAATCAGCCTTATACGTTTCCCCTTGTTGATCAAGCTATTAGCCATATTTTTAAAATCAGAAACTTAAATGAGCATTTAGAAAAAACAATGTCCTATCTGCAGGTGTCATAGCCTTAGGAAAAGCAGCTAATATGCTGGATTACATAGGACAGAACTTCGAGACAAGAAGACAGTAAACTCAAACTCATGATCTGAAATTCAAGAGGGGTGGATGCGAAGTACACAGAAGACCCCCCCTCCTCCTCACAGCTTGCAAGAGATCTCCTTGCAGCAGTGAATAGAATTAGCAAATTTTAAAAGAGAACTTTTATTTTTCATTAAGCTGGCTGCGGCATGAAGACTGCAGGCTTCGAGACCATCTGCCTTGGTCAGAATTCTGGCGCTGCCATTTGTTGCTATGTGATCTTGACTGAGTTTGTTAAAATCTGCTCCGTTTTCCTTACCTGTGAGACAAGGAGCTGACACTAGCTCCAGCTAATATTGTCAGAATTATTAGGATTAAGCTGAGATATTCAAAGCACCCAGAGCAGGGCCTGACACAGTAACACTGGCTAATAAATATTAACAGGACGACAAAGCAGGGCAAGTGCCTACTGTACAAGCATGAGGTTGGAGTTTGATTCATACTGAGGAACACCAGACAGGGCATCATATAACCTGAAATCCCAGCACTGGGGTGGAGGGGACATAGAGGGTTCTTGGTGGTCTTTGACCAATTGATCAGTTGGCGAGACCTAGGTTCAAGGAGACACCCTGCTTGTAAAAAGGAGGCAGGGATGCCTGAGAGTGACACTGGACATCAGCTTCTTCAATATGCAGATGTGCACATGCAATCCGACTTCTCACCACACACACACACACACACACACACACACACACACACACACAGAGAGAGAGAGAGAGAGAGAGAGAGAGAGAGAGAGAGAGAGAGAGCGCAATCTTGAGCACAATGGTAGAAGTGAGTGTCCAATACCCAAATCTACTGTTTTACTTTAAAGCTTTTGCATCCACACCAGAGCTAGGAAGTGCTAAAGACTGGAATAAAGAATGTGTCTTTTTCTTTTGCAAGTGGGTTCAGAAGCTGGAAGAAAGCTTGAAAACTCTGAATTGGAGTTCCCATCACAGATAGAGATAGGAGCACAGGGCGGGAGTCAGAGAGGATGGGTGTGGTGGAAGCATTTTCATGCTCTGTCATGGGCAAAGGGTGAGAACTACTCTTAATGCCCTGAAGCTACTGATGAGCCTGATTCTCAGATCGTAGCTTCACAGTCTGAAATCAGAGTTCAGTTCAGATGTGCTGTAAAGTAAAAAGTGGTCTTGGGTCTTTGCATGGACGGCCTGCCCCTGTCAGCTGCCTTCCCATGGAAATGAGGCCCTGAGACAGGGATGACAGTTGGATAAAATGATGCTTACGTTGCTTGAGATTCAGCCTGAATGGTCCAAAGATCTCGTTCAATCCAAGACTCTAGGGACTGTCATGTGTATTTTAGGTGCCCCCTTCATTCCTCATTCTTCCCTCCTAGCCTATTTTCAGTGGAGATACTTAGTTTAAAATATTTACACAAGAACTCCAGACTAAGGTGTGATTTCTGTTCAGCATAATTCCCTGGCACAGCACGGAATGTCCTGGGAAAACTCGGGGTACCATTTTCCATGCTGTCTAAAGATCTCAGCAGAATTTCCAGATGAGCACGCTATCACCACCATTCCTAGTCTGTGTTACAAATGGAAGAAGTGAAAAGTACCAGGGCTCACCTCCCTGTGAGCAGGTGGTAGGCTTCATGGAGGTCGTGTCCTGAGAGCTGGTGCTCATGCAAGGTTAGGTAAGGTTAGGATGTGCAGGTATGAGTGGGATTTCCTTGGGGGAGAGAAAGGGAGGTACTGAGCACAAAACTGGCAGCAGGTGCTTTGCATAGTGTTGTATCAGCCAGGGAAACAGAGCCAGTAGTTACTAATAAGCCATGGTTCATTGTAAAGAGGCTTTTTCAACAATGGAGGCTACTCCCATGATCCACTGCCTGCAAACGAGACTGGGAAAGCCAATGGTGTAGTTCAAAGGCCGGAGAACCTGGGAGCTCAAGATCTGACAGTGTTAACCCCAGGCTGAGTGAAGGGACACTGAGGGCAGGAGAAGATGATGGTCTCAGAGCAATTAGACAGAAAGGGAACTTACCTTCCCTCAGCATCTTCATCCTAGTCAGCCCTCCACAGATGGGATGGTGCTCACCTATGTGCTGGGCATCAGATGTTTTCATCAGCTCCCAAGTTCAAATGCTCATGGAAAACATTCACACACACACACACACACACACACACACACACACACACTATTTAACCAGGAAAGGAATCTGGTCCCATGGCTAAGACTAGTTACCTTGTAAAATGAACAGAACTTCACAATCACAGGTAACTCATTCTCCTTGTGCTCACAAAGTGGCACCAGGTAGCTCACTCTTCTTTCTCAGCCTGGGAACCAGATTCTTCAAGCATCTTCACAGTAGCTTCTGAGGATACAGTAATCTGCTCAGTCTGAAAACTGCAACTTTAGTGGTAAACCCCTGCCTGAGCTCTGCCAGTGTGCGCTGACTGAAGTACCCTGCCTTCTCTCACTGAAGCAGACCTGAAAGAGTCTTCTGTCCTCTCAGTCCTCTCCCAGTGCTCTCTCTTCCACAGTGCATTGACAGGAAGAGCGGGAAACAATGTGACAGCTCACACTTTAGAACACTGCATGATCTCGAGGTGAAGATTGCCGTGGCTGGTTCTAGTGAGAGGTGGAATATGGACATGGGTTAGAGAGGGGTAAACGGGATGAGGGAAGGTGGTTTACATGAGCAAATGCCCGATCAAGGTGAGACCTAACAGAGTGAGCAGAATGTGATGCCCATCAGCCTTCCTCTTTGGGCTGCACCATCGGTGCCCCACATGACTCCGGGGATGTGTTTGATACGTGTTTGCTGTACGACTTGCATGAGATCGTAGGGGAAGCCTGCAGATGTGACATCAGTAGGATCAAGTGGGAATATTCAGGAGACAAGTGAGACAGGAAAGCAGGGTCAGGTACCAGCAGTAGAGAGATGGAAAGGTTAAGGTAAGGACTTTTGAACTTCAATTTGTAGACCCTAAATAAATTATTTGAGATGACTGATTGAGAAATGCTCATATTAATTTGAAAGGGACAGATTGGGAAAAAGAGGGTACAGATGATCGCTTAAACATGAAACTAAGTGACTAAGAATTGGCCATGGAGTGTGAGCTATTTTAGTCACCTTTATCACACATGCACACGCACATGCACACGCACACGCACACACACACACACACACACACACACACACACACATATATATATATATATATGTATGACCTGAATAGTAGTGGCATCAGTAAGAAGCAGAAAGGCAAATATGGAAGATTCTCTTTAATGTTTCTACAACTGTTTTTCCCCCATTTGTTAATAAGCACAAGGCACTGTGGTCGATGCTGGTGATCCAGAAGCCATATAGGCATGCCACTGTGTAGAGCCTGTCACCTCAGCAAATAAACACGTATTATGAACACTTGATGAATGCAAAGTTCAAACAGATATAAGAATATGTAACAATGATGCTTCCAATAGTTTGAGTGTACAGGAATCAGGCATGACTTCTCTGAAAAATGAAAAGGGAAGAAATTTTGAATTGAGATTGGGAAGATGATTAGGAGTCTACCAGGCAAGGAGAGGAAATGCATCTCAGATGTGGGAAGAGTGACTGCAAAAGCTCAGAGGTGACAGGAAGCATGGAATATAGCAAGCAACATAGAGAGGCATTAGCCAAGCGGTGGTGGTGCACACCTTTAATCCCAGCACTTGGGAGGCAGAGGCAGGTAGATTTCTGAGTTTGAGGCCAGCCTGGTCTACAGAGTGAGTTTCAGGACAGAGTGAGTTCCAGAGTAGTTCCAGGGCTACACAGAGAAACCCTGTCTCGAAAAACAAACAAAAAAAAAAAAAAGAAAGAAAAAGAAAAAGAAAAAAAAGATAGGCATGAAATGAGGCTGGAGACAAAGTCTGGGGCCACATGACAAGGTGGGGTATTGCTTTTAATCTCAGGAACAAGAAGGAACCAGGACTCTTTAAATAGGAGGTGGCATGTTCCGCTTTGCATTGTGAAACGGGCACCCTTGCCACCTTGTGGAGAGCAGGGAGTGATGGGCACCCGAGGCACTTGGCATGAGCTTATTTGGTTTGGAGGGAAATTTGGTGGAAAGGACAATGAAGATAGCAGTGGTAGAGAATATTGAGAGATCTCTAGGATCTGATGGCAGATAGGATGGAAGTACAGACGTTGGAAAACAAAGCAGAATGGCTTTGGATAAGGGAATCTTCCTGCCAGTGGTTCTGGAAAGGGCAATCGTGGAAACTGCATGGTGCAAATGGTTTTATACAGAGTTAGAAGGTGTGTGGAAGTGAAAATGAGTCTAGTAAGCATTGGGACAAACACATGACACAAAAATTACAGTGGCAGAAGAGAAAAATGGCCAGAAAGCTATGTTGGCTACAACAGGGAGACTTTAGCCATCTCTGAGTGACTGGGATAGGGCGGAAGACTGACAGAGGACCAGGGAGCCTTAGCCACAAGCAGGGAAACAGCACTGAATGAGCCTGTAGTTTTTTCTAGTGAATTCTATAGTCCAGAATTAGATTCCTCAAGAACCTTCCATTAGTAATGAGTGAATAAATAAATAAATAAATAAATAAATAAATGACTGATGACCCTAAGCCATCAAGGCTCTTTCTTCTCTTTTCCTCTAAAGAATTAGTAATTTGCTAAGTAATTTGTTTGACAAGTCACAGTGTGTTCCTGTGACCAAACACAACAGACTTGCACTGTGCCTCCAAATGTTTCTAAAATCCAGGGACACTTGTCTCAATTTTGAGTTAGCACATCAAAAAATGCCTTCTTTAGCCGAGACCTCTTTCATTTGCAGGTGTGCCCCAAGATATCAGTTCAGGAGGACAATGGCAGGCTTTGTTTGTGCCAGCTGCTGCCAGGAATACTGAGTGAAATCAGTTATTTTCGGATGGAAAACCAACTGTAGCCTGGCACCAACGACTCGAGGCACTTGCAAGGTGAGGTACTGAGGTGAAAGCCAATTGTATCCCCTCTCCGTAAAGTTTTTTGAGAGAGCAAAAAACTTTTTTGATCCATCCAGTTGGGATCAAATTCAAAGTTGTCTTGCTCTAGAGACAAATGGAGTTTAGACAATGAGCTGGGAGGTTTGTACAAGGCATTATTCGTTGAGAGCATAAGTAAGACCTCTCTATCTATGGAGATGTGTTGTAGTTAAAATTAATATTAGTCCAGGGTTTCTACCCTGCCTTGGATCATTCAGTTCCCAGATAAAAGACATAAAACCTTCATATTTATGATAAGCCTTTAAAGCACTACAGCTGGGCTGATTGTATCTTCTAAGCTGTCAGCATCTACTTCCCTATCCATAACCCCAAGTTATAACTTGCCATGTTCTGCCTGGGTTGTTCTTACTCCAGTTGGCCAGCCCTGTGGCCATGTTCTCATAACTCACTACCCCTCGGCATCTACTCCTTTCTCCACCTTCTCTCTCTTCCCTCTCCTGGTCCTGCCTCAGAGCCCAAGTCTGGGAACCAAAGCTCCACCCATTTCTTTTCTGCCCAGCAATAGGCTGTAGGCAGCTTTATTGACCAATCAGGGATAACTTGGGGGCGGGGCATGGTCATATAGCATCACTTGGTGTACAAGAACATCTCCTTGTTCCCGAGGCATCCAGGGCCAGTATTTAGCATTACAATACATAGCAATAGACCAAACCTGAACACAGATGTGTAGGTTGGCACCAGTCTCTCAAAATTGTCTTATATACTGTTGTTACTATCCATAAGCTTTGGACGGCTCTAACGAGGCAAAGCTCCTGCTCTCTTTGCAGTGACCTGACTTATTCCACCTCATTTTCATTGTTTCTCTTGGAATGGTAGGGATTTGAGCTAAATTTCCGTATGGCTAGAATGACATCACCTCCAACCGAAGTCTGGAGGTTCACTGACATCTCTGCTGAGTCCCAGAGGTCAGGACTTCAGGAAAGGCTTCAGTTTTCATCAGTTATGTCTTGGGAGGAACCACCCCCAATCTAAGCCTTTACAATATTGATTCCGTGTAATTTATACACACGGAAATATTCATATCCACAAATTCAATCCATTTTGATAAATGCCCATTGAGACACAGGACATTTTCATCAGCCTGGCAAGTCCCCCAGGCGTACCCCAAATCATTGATTTTTTCCATTATTAGAGGTGAATTTTGTCTGTTCTGGATTTTTTAAAAAGTGGAACCACACAACATATATCATGGACTCTTTTGTGTCTTATTTTTTTCAGTGAGTGCAATGTTTGTGAGACTCATTCATGTTGTGTGTAACAGTGGTCCATGCTTTCTTATTGCTGAGTAGTATTTTATTCTTTGAATACACTACTTAATATAATATATACTTTCCTGTCGGTGTTCACCTGGATTTTTCCAATTCTCAAAGTTTCTATATACATTCTTATATAAAGCTTTGAGTAAATATACTCAAAATTACTTGAATTGAAAGATCTGAGCATTCCATGGTATACAAACTACACCCCAGTTTTTAAAGAGTTAATAAATGGAGTTGATAAAAGTTTAGATTTCAAGTATTGCCTATGTATGTGTCATAAGAGTGAGGTTGCTGGTCCTAGGGTGGATATGTTAAACAGCAATCCTAACATTCAGGAGGCGCAGCAGGAGGGAGCCGCAGAAAACCAAGTAGCCTGGTCTATTGAGCATGTAAGCAAATATACTCAGTGGACCTTGTCTCAAAAAAAAATCAGGAAAGACAGAAAGAATGAAATGAAATGTAGAAGGAAAGAAGTGAGGGAAGAAGGAAGGAAGGAAGGAACAAAGGAAGGGAGGAAGGGGGAGGGAGAGGGAGGAGAGAGGGAAGGACGAAGGAAGAAAAATGTCTAAACAGTTTCCAAAGGAGGTATGCCATTTTAAACCCTCACATTCACTACATTAGATGAAAACTTGGCATCGCTCCATATTCTTATAGCATTTGTTGTGTTGATCTTTAAAAAAATAGTGTGTGTGTATGTGTGAATAAGCGTATGAGTGCATGTGTGTTTATCTATGTATATGTATGTGAGTACATGTGTATATTTTGTGTGTATATGTGTATGACTGCATGCGTGTGTTTGTGTGTATGAGTACACGTGTGCATGTGTGTGTAAGTGTATGAGTACATGCATGTTTATGTGTGTATATGCATATGAGTTCATGTGTGTGTTTATGTGCTTGTACACACACACATGTACATGTGTGCCTGCTCTCACATGTGCACTGGTGTTTTAACTTGTGGTAGCCCGGCCACTGAAGATGCTGGATACCTTCACTTGTGTTCCTTGGCCATTCAAGTTGCCTTTGTGAGCTGCCTGTCCAAGTCTTATTCTTCTTTTTAAAACTGGGTCATCTTTTTTATTATTGAATTACACGATTTCTTTTGTATGCTCTGGGCACAATATATTTGTCATATATAAACACGTATAGGGCTTCTTCCTGTGTATGGCTTGCTGCTTATTTCCTTGATCTATTGGATGAACAAACATTGTGTGGCTTGAGAGAGTACAATTTATCAATGTTTTTCTTGTATGAGTCATCCACGTCTTTCTCAAATTTTTTTTTTGCTCATTGCCAGAGGGCAGAGTACTCTTAGACATTTATGGTTTTCCCTTGTGACTTTATTGTATTATCCTCACATTTAAGTCGATGACCCACTTTAAATAGATGCTGTGTGTGTACAGTAGGAGAGGGGTCAAAATCTTTTTTGCCATTAAAAAGAAAATCTACATCCGGATACTCCAAACCAATTGTCCAAGAGATTTTCTTTTCTCTGCTGAACAAAAGTCACTTTACTGTAGGTTTGTCTATTTCTGGACTCTATGCTGTTCTTAGTCATGTCTTCTAAAAGTGTTAGCAATGATTTTGAATCAGGAATGGATTAAGATTCCTAGCTCTGTAGAGATTTAGGAATTAGGGCAGTCTTATACTAAACATTAAAGTAATTTCATCTTAAATCATGTGTATGTGGGTATGTGCACATAAGTGCAGGTGCTCATGGTGCCCAGAAGATGGCGCAGGATCTCCTAAAGCCGGAGTTTTGAGAGTTGTGAGCCACTCAATTTGGCTGTTGGAAACCAAACTCAGGTCCCCTACAAGGGTGGTAAGCACCCTTAACTTTAACTGATTAGCCATCTCTCCAGCACCAGTAAGCACTTTAAAAATCACTTAAAGACTTTCTCATGTTAGAGAACACAAAATAATTTATTCGATTCTCACAGTGGTCCTTGAGTGGAAATGGCTACCGAGAGCCAAAGCGTGTTGTGTGTCTTGGCTTTTCCTCCCCACAGTAACCAACACCCCGTGCACAAAGGAGATGGAACCAGGAAGCATTAGCTGCTTTGAGAATAGAAACAGAGGGAGCAGTGAAGCCTGGAGAGGCATGGGTGTTGGCAGGGTTGGAAAAACCGTCTGCTCCAGATCCCAAATAAGCTGCTGCCTTCCTGCCCCAGCCTGTTATTTCAAATGGCTGTGTGGCAGCTGCCCTGGAAGTGGAAAAAGCTATCTCACATTTAATCCTTTGCAATTAATTAAGAGGAAAAAAAGAAATCTGAGTTCTTATCCTTTGTATGTGGTACCCACTCTCTCCTCCAGTAGTCTGGTTCATGAGGCCACATCCTTGCACTTTTCAGAAAGAACTGTCCCCTTGAGTTCAGAGGACTTGGCTGTCCTGCATGTCTGTGATGGCTCAAGCAGAGCTGTGACTTGTCGTCCATCCAGTGTCTTATTGTTGAGAGGCTTGGGTAGATCTTTTCCAGCTTTTACATCCCACGTAGAAACAGCCCCAACACGGTGCCTTATAACCATGATCTTCATTCTATGAAATAACTTCCTGTCATATTCCTGAGAACCTGCTCCTGTGTTGACCCCCGTCCACCTGCTTCAGTCTCCATACCTCCTCCCAAAGCTGTGATTTGTATTTATTTTTATTATCAACAAGGTGCATAGAGTTAGGCAAAACTGAATTGTTGACTAACTGATGAAGAAAATGCCGTTGCCAGTCTCTCTACTGACAAACACTCCCCATATTTCAAGACCACAAGTGATGCTGTTTCATGGAAGAAAGTAAAACTTTCCTTAGGAAGACTTGGTTGTTTTCTCTATGTGTCTGCTTAATACTTAGTGCATTTCTTCACAGACACAGAGTTTGCTGGCTACAGATCTGTTGGGAGTGTAAATCAGTTCTTATTATTCTGTTACTAGATGTATAGAACAACATATACAACATATAAAAGCCTCTCAGACACAGAGGCACAAAGTGGATTTACATTCATCCATCTATCTATCTATCTATCTATCTATCTATCTATCTATCTATCTATCTATCTATCATCTATCGTGTGTGTGTGTGTGTGTGTGTGTGTGTATGTATGTATCAAAGTGTACATGTGGCAGTCAGAAGACAACATACAGAACTCAGTTCTCTTTATTATGTGAGTTCTGGAAGATTGAACTCAGAACATCAGTCTTTGTGGGAAACACCTTTACACCTGAATCATCTTGCCAGCCCACAAAGTTGGTACTTCAATCAAATGTCAGAGTGTCTTTGTTAAATGATTATACTGTTTACATTTATTCAACTTTTATGTATATAAAGAACTGTGTTTGTGATGGTTTGCCTAAGTGTATATGTTTAGCCCTCTAACGATGTAGACAATTACAGAATTTGCTTAGGGCACACATGCGGGACCTGTGCCACCCTTGGCTCCATGTACAATACCAGACAGACCACATCAGTTCCTTTTTCTAGTGATCTCAAGAGCAAATTCACAATCCTGTTTTCCAATAACTCCATCAATAGGCCACCTTGGGATAAGATTATTTTCTTCTCCTCCATCCTGAGAGAAGACGCCTCAAGGTTGCCCTTGATGACCTTGCTGCTGGTACCTAGAGAGAAGATTCTAATAAGCTGCAGACACACCACAGATTCCTGTCTCTCAGAACTTAATCCCATTTGCATTTTGGCTATAATCAGATGGTGGAAACACAAACTCCAAACTGTCAATCAACTTGGGCTTCTTTTCCAACTTTTCATAAATATATTTCTTTTAAAATTGTTGAACATTCTTTAAACACTAAAATGGCACAACTAATTTTTTAAAATTATTTCTATGTTTTTTAATGTATATATTATAGTTCATAACCTAGAATCATTCATTGCTGAAAGCCTACAATGCACAGATGAATATGGATGTGTGTAGTTGCATAATGTGTGTATAAATGTTGGCATTCTGAGATTTGAGGGAGAAAAGAAGGAAGATATTTACTGAAAATATATTTTTTATATTGTCCAGTTTTTACCTTTAAATATCAGTTGAAAACATTTTTAAAGTACATAGATTTCTGGCATGTGATTTATCTTCAAAACAGAAATTAAACCTAACCAGTTATAAATTTGAGTTTCTTTCTGAATTAACCATGTTGGCATCACCCCAGTTGCTTCCTTATGTTCGCATGGTTGCTTCCAGACTCCATGTAGAATTTTATGCCTCTGTAGTATCAAATTTGTTAAATGGCATATTTTTATATCAGTAATTTTTATAGCATATTGTTATTCCAGACTTTTACATGTCTCTAATTTATTCTCAACTTCAACACAGCAGTATTGATTTTTTTTCTAAGTTTGATGGCATAAGCCTTTGGTTGTGATTTAGAGACCTAGCACCATCAATAATTTCCACTTCTTTTTTCTGTTTTCTCAAATCTAGATATTAGAGCAGGTGCAGCAGTGAGCATGGATGTTCCTTGCTTCCTTTTTATGTCTCTGAGAAATATTTCAGTTACCTCAATTCAGTGATTGAGATTAAGCATCTGGGTGACTCTGCATTATCTAGGGCACTTCAATGCCTAACAGTAAGAATAAATTTGTTTGCAAGTCAAATGGGACCCGATAGAGTCACTTTAAAGCATACTCCCACGTCTTAGTCCCCCCAACAAAGAGTCAGTTGGCTGTAGACTTTTCCTTAGCCCTGAATTCATTGTCTTAGAGAAAGAGGTCATTTGGTTTCAGTGTTGACCTAGAAAAGATTTGGGGCAGTGTCATTGCAGTGCTGTAACTGTGGTCACCAACGTTGTGTTTAAGGTGGCAGGGGTACAGGAGGCTTCAGGACTGTTTTAAGTGCTGTGCAAAGAAAGGTTCCCAAGTGTCCCAGTTGAGAGGTTGATTTGGCCCTTGGACACTTGGACACTAACTGACTCAGGTAAATGTTTGTATCTCGGTTATTTAGATTCTGGTCCAAATTGCATTGACAGAGACTTACACAAAGCATCAGATTTTTTTCTCTTTTAATTGCATCATTTAATTTTTGGCACAGAATATTAATGGGAATGAAAATGAAGAAGAAAAATTAAGCTAAAAATCAAGTCTTTTCTATTTTCTCTTGCTATAATTTATGTGGAGTTGCAACCATAGATTTTGTGATTTTCTATTCTAGTTGACACATTTTTTGAGAGAGGTTCTTACTATGTAGCTCAGGATGAACTTGAATTTTTGACCTTCCTGCTTCAGTGTCCTGTGTGTTGATGATAAGTATACATCATCACACCTGGCTTTTCTATTCTCATTTTAAAATAATGTATGAAAGTCATGGTTTTGTACTACAGATTTGCAAGGCAAAGTTAATATATCATATATTTTCACATACCAATAGCTATTCTTTGAAAGAAACCAGTTTCTCAAATGTTAAATATAAGTATACAATTGCTAAAATTTCCATAAGTTACAAAGAATCACTAAACTATCAATATCCAGTATACTTACAATCTAGTTATAAATAAAGAACTGTCATCAATATCTTTAAAGGGCTCTGTGTACCTTTTCTATCCCATCCTCTTGCTTCATCCACAAGCCACTTAGTCACCATTCTAAACTTTGCAATTTATTATATGGTCTTTGTCAAGGTTCTCTGGAGAAACAAATATTGCATGACATATATAGTATCTAATAAATGCCGTGTGTCTGTGTGTGTGTGTGTTTACTTATAGACTGTGACTCAGCTAGTCCAACAGTGGTTGTCTATCAATGGGAAATCCAAGAATCCAGTAGTTCAGTTCACAAGGCTGCGTATCTCAGCTGGTATTCAGTATAAGCTGGAGTCCTGAAGAAGTAGATTGTAATGCCAGTGAAGAAATAGAGGGCAAGTAGGCAAAGGGATATTTCTTTCATGCCCTTATATAAGCTTCCAAGAATAAGATGTGGACCAGATTAAAGGTGTATCTTCTTGCCTCAAGATCTGGATTAAAAGCAAAAGTCTTTCTACCTCAAAGATCTGGATTAGAAGTGGATCTGCCTTCAAATTAAGCAAAACTCTTTCACAGGTATGTCCTCCTATTTTGGATTTTATTTAATTCCAGACGTAGTCAGGTTGACAACCAAGAATAGCCAGAAGTATTATGTACAGGGAAGACGAAGACATAATCAGAATAAATATCTACCCCAAAAAGGTCAAAGAGGAAGTGGTCCAATGCTGCTGGCTGATCACCTTGGAGTACTGTGCCAAATCTTGGGCTCATTGCTGGTCTCTGTTGACAGATTTGGCACTTAGCAGTAGTTTTAGCCAGGTCAGCCTTGGTGAGTGTCGAGGTCATACATAACCACCATCTCTGCCATCACTGCCATTTTTCCATGGGTTCATTGGACAATGACAGGGATGGCTGGGGAAATAGGCTCATTGTCCATAAAATGAGTCATCCTATCGACTTGATTATTGAACTCTGTGCTGATCCTTTTGATGAATATTTACATGGGACACAAATATCTTCACATCCTTTGCCCATTTGCAGAGACTCATCCACATACTTCTTCCCCAGATAGGTATCTCACCAATTTTCCAACCATGGTCTTTCCAAGTCCCTGACTGTCCAGCCAAACCTTTGGCTACAGCCCATGTATCAGTGAACAATCATACATCTGGCCATTTCTCCTTTCAAACAAAATGACCACGCGCACTGTCCATAGTTTTGCCCACTGTGAAGATTTATCTTCTCTGGTGTCTTTCAGGGTCATCCCAGAGAGGGGTTGTAGTGTTACAATTGTCTACTTCATGCATGCATAATGTGCAGAACCATCAGTAAACCAGCCCCTACTCTTCTCTTCCTCTAATAACCAATCATAGGGACTGTGATGATAAATGATATATATCCACTTCCATTTGATAATGGATTGGTGCTGTGTGTATATTCTACTTTATGGCATAATACCATACTTAGTACTTAATACCTACTTAATACACAGCTCAGATCACATGGTAACTTGGTAGACCATTGTCCAATGTTCAGTTTCCACTAAGGTCCAATATCAGACCAAGATCTGTTTCTCAAAGGGAAAATAGCTGTCTGCAGATCATGATAAAGACTTGCTCAAAATTCTTAAAGGTCTTTTCTGTGATTCACTTATATGGGCCTGTTAAATGTTCCAAACAGCATCCCTATCTGCCACTAACATATCAAGTACTTTGGGTCTGCTGGATCATATGGTCCATATAAACCATATGTTAATTTGGGTCTGCTGGATCATAAAAGCCCTCAATCAACAGGTCAGAAAATCTATGTGATCATTCTGAGGTAGAGCAGCCTGTATAACAGCCTGGGCCTGTTGAAAAGCTTTCTCCTGTTCCAGGCCCCACTCAAAGCTAGCAGCTTTCAGCATCACCTGGTATATAGATATGGGTAACACAAAAGGAGGAATGTGTTGTCTCTAGAATTCAAATAGTTCCGTTAAATGTTGTACTTCATTCTTGGTGGTGGGAGGGGCCAGGTACAATAACTTATCCTTCACATTAGAAAGAATATCTCTCATGCGTCACACCACTGGACTTCTAGAATTTTTCCTGAGGTAGAAAGCCCTTGAATTTTGTTTGGATTTATTTCCCATCCTCTGATTCACACATATTACGAACAAATCCAAAGAGGTTGCTACTTCTTGCTCACCTGGTCCATCAGCACAGTGTCATCAGTAGAGCGAACCAATGTTATATTTTGTGGAAGAAACAGATGGGGAAGAACTCTATGAACTAAGTCAGGGCTGAAAAGTTTATATAACCTTGAGGTAAAACTGTAAAGGTATACTGCTGTCCTTGCCAACTGAAAACAAATTGCTTCTGGTGGTCCTTATGGTCAGAGCTGATAAAAACAAATTTTCTGGATCAATGGCTGCATACCATGTACCAGGAGATGTGTTAATCTGCTTAAGTAAGAACATCACATCTGGTATGGCAGCTATAAGTAGAGTCACTACTTGATTGAGTTTTTGATAGTCAATTGTCCTCCATTTTATGCTTGTCTTTTGCACTGACCAGATAGGAGAGTTAAAGAGAGATATGATGGGAATCACTACCCCTGCATCTTTCAAGTCCTTGATGGTACCATTAATTTCTGAAGTTTCTCTTTGGAGTGATACTATTATTACTCACTATTTACCCTGGCAGAGGCAACTCTAAAGGCTTCCATTTGGCCTTTGCAACTGTAAAAGCCCTCACTCAACAGGTTAGGAAACTAATGTGAGCATTCTGTAAACTTCTAAGTACATTGATCCCAGTTATACATCCTGGGGCTGGGGAAAGAACCACAGTACGGATTTGAGAACCCAGTAAACCTACTGTGAGTCAGACCTAGCCAAAACTCCATTAATAACTTTACTCCCATAAGCCCCTATTTTAACTTGAGGACCACAATGTTTCTTGGGGTCTCTTGGAGTCAGTGTCAGTTCAGAAACAGTATCCAATAGTCCCTAGAAATTATCCATTCTCCAGTATACAGTTACCTTTGTACAAGACCATAGATACTGTCTTATTTAGGGTTTCATTGCTGTGAAGAGACACCATGACCAAGGCAACTCTTACAAAGGACAGCATCTAACTGGGGCTGGCTTACAGATTCAGAGGTTCAGTCCACTATCATCACAGCGGGAAGCATGGCATCAGCATAGCAGATATGGTTCTGGAGGAGCCAAGAGTTGTACATCTTGATCTGAAGGCAACCAGGAAAGACTATCCTCCATCCTGGGTGAAGCTTGAGCATAAGACCTCAAAATCCACACCCACAGTGACACACTTCCTCCAACAAGGCCATACCTACTCCTTCAAGGCCACCCCTCCTAATAGTGCAACTTCCCATGGGCCAAGCATATTCAAATCACCACAAGTACCTCTAGAGAATGACCAGAGAAAGGCTAATATCAAAACTCTCAGTTATTTTATCAAGGTCCTTCCTCAGGGGAATATGGCCATTTATTCATTCAAGGAGTCTGAGTCTGCAAACTGGCTCAAGTGTAGACATTGTTTCATGGGCTGAGATTTCTTTTTGCTACAATCTGAAGTAGCCGTTCTTTCATTTGTTTGAGACTTTTTCTGCTTATACAGAATAAACAAAGTATACCAGTCTTCTAATCTATTTCATTCCTGGAAACACCACAATTGACTAGCTAATACCAAAGGTCCATATAAGTCATCCACTATAAAAATCACTTTGTCTGTGTTTCCCATTGGGGTTAGGGCATTATTGACATTTCTTTGTCTGTCTGCCCATTATGATATCTGCTATCACCTTGAGTTTGGTGATTCAGTGCAGCCACCTGGCTCCTGCTATTTCCAGGTCCCACTTAACCCGTTGCATTTAATTCATCTGAGCAACAGGTTCTCCAATCCTAAGGTCTGATACAAGAAAAATGGCAGCAACAAAGCTTTTCAAATGTTCTGGTTCCCCCTCACAGTTTTGCATCTTATAGGTTAGTGCAGGGCATGTCTTCTGGACCTTCTCATTGTGAACAATTATGTTTTATGTAATATATGCACTCAGGGTCTAGCTTTGCAATTTCCCTGAGCCTTAAAAAAAAATCCCTTCATCAACACTAAGTCAAGGGATACCAGGCATTTCCAACTCCTTTTCAGGAGACCATCTTTTGACAAATGCTTCAGCCAACTGTTTAAGCTTTCAACACTTCTTTTTTCTTTCTTTTTTTCTTTTCTTTCCTTCTTTGTTTCTTTGTTTCTTTCTTTGTTTCTTCCTTCCTTCCTTCCTTCCTTCCTTCCTTCCTTCCTTCCTTCCTTTCTTTTTTCTTTTTTCTTTTCTTTTTTTTTTTTTGTATGAGAGCTTCCATCTTAAACCTAGAATCTCTACTCATTGGGCCAACATCAACAAACTTATCCTGATCCAGTTTTATGTTCCTTTCACTATTATATCACACCTCTGAAATCCATTCCCATTCATATTCTCCAGATGTCTTCTTGAATGAATTAGCAAACTTATTAAGTTCTTTAGTAATGTAGTGTACCTCCCCGTGGACTATACTCCTCTAGGAACCTGTTTAGCCTTAAGTATGGTCACAGGTGTAGAGGCAACTGTTGGTGGGCCCTGAGGAACATCAGTATTGTCTTGTCTGGCATCTTCTTCAGAGAAAGGCACTCGTGATTTAGAAGACAATAAAAAATTAATTTCCTTAGCCAAAGGTAGAAGACAATATTTCGGGAGAATGAGGGTGCGAGTCCGTCTTCTGTTGAGGATAGAGAGACTTCTTCCTTAGGTGAGATTAAACCTTGAGAATCTGAGGTTCAAAGTTCTCAGCTTCTCCCATTTATCTCCACCACAAGTTACAGGATTCACTCCACCACCATATATATATATATACATATACATATGAGCTGAGTTCATTGTTACCCTCACCATATTCTGAGATGCTAGAACTTGGCTAATTCTATCATGGAGCTCTTTCTTCTCCTCTGTCAGTTTATCTAGAGATGCTAGGAGCAACCAACCAGCATCATTATTTTCTTTATTTTTCCACAAATCATCAGCAGTTTTATACACACAGACTCATCAAATCTGTTGTCTCTCACATCGATGACTCAGGATAATCAAATGCATTTGTTTCCTTAAGTATGTTAAATAGTTCACAGCATGGGCTTTCAAGCTCCCAGGAGCACGTCAGTAACTGTAGGTGTTGGCAAATTGGAATATAAAGTATATAAAATATATAAGGGGACTTATAAATATATAAATATATATTTTATATAAATATATAAAATGTGAATATAAGATACACAAAGGGGATTAATTAGAATGGTTTATAGGCTGTGGTACAGCTAGTCAAACCATGGCTGTCTACCAACAGAAAGTCAAAGAATTCAGTAGTGTTCAGTCCATGAGGCTGGATGTCTCAGTTGGTCTTCAATTTATGCCAGATTCCCAAAGAAGAAGGCTCTAATATCAATGAGAATTCTCTCATCAGTAAGTTTGAGAGCAAGTAGGCAGAGAGTAAGTTTCCTTCTTCCATGTCCTTTATATAGGCTGCCAGCAGAAGGTGTGGCCCAGATAAAAGGTAAACCTTCTCATATCAAATGATTGGATTAAAAGTGGCTCTTCCCACTTCAAATGACTTAATGAAGAAAAAAAAAAACCAAACACAAAAACAATCCCTCACAGGTATACCCAGCACCTTGGGTTTTGGTTAATGCCAGATGTAGTCAAGCTGACAACCAAGAATAGCTACTACATATATCATCTACTTAAATTAATTTTTCCATACTTTGTTATATCCCTAAGACATGTAGCTCAGTGGACATTTTTAATCTAGACTTAAATAGACCTATTGTAGATGAATTTATTTTGCTTTTATTTCACCCAATATTAAGTATTTTTCCATGTCATTATGTGTGTGTGACATTTATTTTCATTATTCTGAAATTTTCCATCGTATGAACAAACCATAAGTTATTGTCATGATGACATTTGTGCTTATTGTATTTTTAGCAATTATAAATGGAGGCATAGCAAATGTAAAAATACATAACTTTTATTATGAATCTCCAAGAATTTTATTTCATGCTCTCTATGTATTGACCTTGTTGGTCATCTGGTAAGTAACTCTTCAAAAATAGAAACACTGCCAAATTGTTTCTAAGTTCTAATACCAGATTACACTCTCATTAGTAGTGTGTAAGAATTCCGATTGTTTCCCAAGTTCACCATGCTTCTTCATACAGCAGAGGGTAGAACTGTTGCTAATCTTGTGATTGGTTTTTCTTCTTAATTGGTTTTTAACATATTTTCCCAGTAAGTAAGGAGCAGAACATATTTTCATAGTTTCTCATTTGTGAGCTGCTTATTAAGACATGTTGTTTATATCCCTCTTAAGTCTTCTTTCTGTTGGTTTACAGCAGTTCTTCTCATTTATCCATTTTCTTAAAAAACAATCTTTCAGACAATTTACTTTGATTATGCTTTCTCCTCCCCCAACTCCTTCTAGGTCTCCCGAACTCCCCACCCACTTAACTCCATGTAATCCGTTCTCTCTTACAGCAGCCCTTTGTGGAGTCTAAATATTAATTCTTTAAGTTATGTGGGTTCAAATGCCATTTCCCATTCTTCTGTTCACTGTCTCTGTGGTTCGAGCAATGAGCAGAAAACCCTAACTTTGATGCAGTCACATTTGTCAAACTTTTCTTCTGATAATCATGTTCCTTAAGTCTGGTTTATAGTTTTCTCTTTTCAAGATGTCCAGGACATCTCTTGCATTTTTTTCATAAATGTTTCAGTTTCATCTTCCACAGGTAGACTAGCTTTCCTGGCATTGATTTTCTGTGTCACGTAAAATAGAAACATTTTTCTTTTCTTTTTTCCTTTTATTCTTTTGCATACATTTTTGCTGCTATCTCAGATTGTCACACACTGAGTACTTTATAATGAGCAGAAATTGATTTGTTCATCATGGTTTCAGAGGCTAAAATCAAGAAGCTTCCATCTTGGAAGAGATTCTCGGTAACCTACCTTGGTAGGAGACCAAGGGCAGGAGAGGCACCCAAACAGGCCAGAGCTCTCCTTTTTAAAGAGGAAACTAATCCTTGATAATGGCATAGGTTCATTTGCGAGACCAATCTCTTAAGGGTCCTGTCCCTTAAGACTGTTACAGAGGCACTTAAACCTCTGCTTGATCCTGGAAAGGGAGATTCAAGCCACAACAATAAAAATGAACAATCATTATAATATGATTTAATAAAAAAAAACCTATTCTTTTTCTAACAGATCTACAATGATGTCTCTATCTTAAACCATGTTTCTGTATGTGGGAAGATCAATTTCTGGGTTCTATAATTTGTTCTTTTGGTTAATTTATTATCATGCCAATATTATATTGTAA
Organism: Grammomys surdaster; assembly: GCF_004785775.1. Taxonomy (NCBI): domain Eukaryota; kingdom Metazoa; phylum Chordata; class Mammalia; order Rodentia; family Muridae; genus Grammomys; species Grammomys surdaster. The sequence goes on from NW_021604644.1 coordinate 1,346,734, forward strand.
AACTTAGCTTTATAGAAAGCATTGGTATCGAGTAAACAAATTCTTTTGATTTTTTTTCAAGAATACATTGATTGGTCTTGAATAGGCATGGCAGAGCAAACAAGCAAACAAAATCCTATTGTAATTTTATTTGGAGTTTTATTGATTCATAGATCAGTACTGGGGACATGGCATATCCCCGATACTGACTCCTGAGTCTAGAGGATATTATGTATGCGTTGTTTTAGTTAGATCTTATTGAGTACTTGGCAATAATTTAAGAAACAACAATTAATGGAGGACTTACACATCATCTGTTAGGTGTTTTCAAGATGTTATCGAAAATGACATCTTTTAAAATGTAACACAGGGACTGGAGAGATGGCTCAGCCATTAAGAGCATTGACTGCTCTTGCAGAAGACCTAGGCTCAATTGCCAGCACCCACATGGTGGCTCACAACCATCTGTAACTTCATTTCCAGGGTATCCAACACCCTGCCTGGCCTCTGTGGGCACTAGAAAGGCACATGGCACACAGACACATATGCAGGCAAAACGCTTACGCACATAAGATAAAAATGAGTTTTAAAAATGTGATGAATATTCTAAAGATTGGTTTTTTTGGTCTGTAATAGAAAATGCCATTGACTTCTGTAAATTGGCTTTATATTATTTTTAGTTCTAATGATTTACGTGAAAATTGCTTTGGATTTTAACGTGTGGAAAAAGTGACAGTTTCCAGCTTTCCTTATGTAATCATCAAATAATTTGCTTCACTACCCACCTTCCTGTATTGGTTTGGATTTTCTACTGCAGTATTCTCTTAGAATGATGATAATAGGTGACTGTCACATGATCAATGGCAAAGGGAAACTTCCAATGTTTGCGTGTCATGAGGACTTCTGAGGGTATACATGTTGAAATCTCTATCAGGTTAGGTAAGCCCACTTATATCTTAAATTACTACTTAAAAATACAAATAGATATTAATTTGCTCATAATTTTCATTCATCAAGATAATTGCATTATTTTCTTCCTTTCAATTAGAAGAATTACATTGGGTTTTTTTTTTCATAACATTGAACTAACGTTATGCTTCCACACTCTTGGTTGAAACTAGCCTGACTTTTGCAAGTCCTTTTCCTGTTTTAGAATCATGCATATCTCTGCCTCATAACACGGAAAGGCAAGTTATAAACTGGCCCATTATGTTTTAACATGGAAAGGTTTCCACACATGTGGAATTGGGTTTTGTGACTGGTAGAACTCTCTGGGGAAGCCACCTGGAGATGAGTTCTTTTTCATGCAGAAACTTTGTATCTCTTGTCCGGTTTCTCTAACTCTGACAGTGGCGTCCCACTTTGGTAAGGTTAGGATGCTATTAGAGAATTTCAAACAAACACATGTCAGGCATGTATCCACATACAGGCTCTTCAGTCCATGCTTTGCATTTCCCCCTTGTAGCTGTTGCCCTGCACTGCATTCTCCATTCACGTAGATCTGTTTTCTAGTTCTTTGCATCTCCTTTGCATTGTGTCTAATTTGCTGTTAAATCATTAAGGTTTCAGTTTCAAAGTTGATGATTTGAATTTCTAGATTTTCCTTCTGTTCTTTTTCAAATGTGTTAACTAATCTTTTCAAATACAACTTAATTTTCAAACTAATTTATTAGTTCCCTGATTGTATTAAGTGTTATTTTTCTGTTGTTTAAATATGTACAGCTCTGATTCTGCTCCTCTTCTGTGTATGGCAGCCTGATGTGGTTTTGCTACGACAGCTTACATTGTGGTTTGTTTGTATGATGTGTATGTTTGTGTATGTGGCTGCTGAAGCATGCATGCCATGGAGCCCATGTGGAGGTCAGAGGTCAAGCTGGGGAGTCAGCCCTTGTCTTCTACCTTGTTTGCAACAAGATTTCTTGTCTCCCTTATCTAGCTAAAAGGACCCTCCAGAGATGAGACACCAACAAACTTTATTATTTCACAAATTAAATAATATATAGGATATCACATGTAGGTTAAACAGTCTGATATTTGTATTAAAATAGGTACAGTGAAAGACTATAAATAGTATGAGCCAGTTTATTCTATGTATCCAAATGAACAAAATAAAATAGACAGGATTAGTGATTGCCTAGGGGTAGAAAAGGGACTAATTGGAAATGTTAATGGAACTGAGAGTGTTGCTTTCTTGGATGATGGAAATGTTTTAAAATTAGATTGTGGAAATCATTGCACAACTCTGTGAAAATACGTTAGATGGGCAAATTTATTATCTGTAAATTATATGCCATAAAATTTTAAACTTTAACACAATATAAAGACAAATGATAAAACTATGCTAATAATTCAAAACTGTTTTTCTTGGAATGGCATTAAATAGCAAATAAAAGCCATGAGGAGAGCGAAAGAAAGAGAGAGAGAGAGAGAGAGAGAGAGAGAGAGAGAGAGAGAGAGAGAATGAGAATGTAGGAAAAGCTCTATATAGCTTTAACTATTGGCTGTGCATTTTGAACAAGGAGTCCTACATTTCCCTTATTCTGTCTTTGTCTCTTACCTCTTAGATATTAGTGTGCTCCGAAGTTTGACTCTAAACTTTGTATTCATGCACAACCATCAGGGAGTCTTATTAAAGTGCCTAAGTGGCTTATAGCCACTATGTGTTCCTTCATGATTCCCAAATCCTATCTCCAGCCTAGATCCCTCCAGACGGCAACATTCCGCCTATATGCTTATCAACTGAGATGCACATTTGAACATCTGTCTCTTCTTTCTTACTATCACCAATATCCAATGGAAAAATGAGAAAATGATAGAACAAATATAGATAGGGAAAGAACTGAGAATGCTTGGTAGCCGTGAGGCAGTTTACAGTCTCTATGGGAGACAGGTATATCCGTTGGTCTGACCGACGTTGAAGCAGTTGTACTGTGTGTTGATGAGCTTGTGTGACTCAGATGGAGCTGGCAGAAGAGTGCAGCATACTTGCAGAGACAGGTCAGCAAAGGTCATGATATGCCCCAGATATGCACACGGTAGAAACTGCACTCCTAGAAATGCAGAGCAAGAAATATCTATATGGGGATGGTTGTTCTGCATTACTTATAATAACAACAATATTGTCCCCTACAGGGAGCTGGTTAAATTATGACACAAATCCTGCAAGAGACAATCACCTCCGAATTAAAATGAAAAAGATACAGCAAGAGAACATGGTGTTTGTGAAGGATTTTGGTTAAGTGTTATCAGGAGCTGAGTGTGGTGGGTGCCCTCGAATCCCCAGTACACAGGCTGAGGTGAGCTCTAGAACACGCATACAACATGGGTTATACAGTAAGACCTTGCCTCAAAAGAAATATGACAATTATTTTTGTCTGGTGGGACTCTAAGTGATGATTTTTTTCTCTGTATCTTCAATTTCTAGTTATTATTATTTGGCTATTAGAAAAATTAAAATCTAGAGCTATTTTCTAGTTTGATAGGCAAATAAATATATCGATTTAATTTTTATTTTTGATTACTCTTGAATTTCAATAATTTTTATTTACTGCTTTACAATTTTTATTTTTATTATCTGGTGTGTGTGTGCGCACGTGTGTGCATGTGCACATGCTCAGGCATGTATATGCATGTGCATGCAAGCAAGCATGTGAGGACTGAGTGCTACCATGTGCCTGTAGAGGTCAGAGGATGACAGCCCATGTTTTCCTTCCATTATGGGTTCTGGGAATGGAACATAGGCAATCATACTTGCTCAAATGCTTTTACCTGTTGAGTCAGCTTCCTGTTCATTCATTTCTTTCCCCTACTCCATGGTAAATACTTGTAAACTTTTTATTGGTTCATTGTGAATTTCATATCATGTACCCCAATCCCACTCATCTCCCCATCCCTTCATACTCGTCCTCCACCCTTGCAACCCACTCCCCCCAACAGAGAAAAAAATATTGTGGAAGCTGTACTGTGTCAGTGTGTCCCACAGTATACCCTTTTGTCCACAACTCTTTTCTCACAAATGTTCATTGCAATGACTCATTGATCTGGTTCAATGTCTCTGGCTTCTGCTACTCTATTAATACTGGAACCTCCCTGGGACTCCTCTCAGCTTTTCTGTCATTGTCCTGGGTCATGGAGATCCTGGAGTTTTGGATCTGTAGGACTAGCTTCACGCATTCCAGCAGTTCATCTATAGGGTAGATGTTGGGGTGGGCCAATTCAAAGCCTTGGATCTGGGTCTGAGAGATATCTGAGCTGGTCAATCTGCCAGATCTTCCAGTCTCACGTCTTTGGGGCTGGCTCAGTAGCAAAACCCACAACCAGGGCCAGTTCTATCCGGTTGCCCAGGTGAGGTGCAGGGCCCACTCTCTAAAGTGTTGCACCCTGTGAGAAGACATGTCTAGTTCTCCCACTCTCATGACCCCAGGGCCAGCTCTTCAGCCTTTCATAGATGGTAAGGGACAAGGGAGGGGAGGAGGAAGCCTCTCCCTCATTTGTGCTGCGGTCCAGCAGACAGGAGGCAGGCCTCTCATGCCCTTGGGCAGGCTCATTTGCAACCACACATTGAGGGCCAGCTCTTCTGTGCTGCCCACCCAGATGAAGTTCAGGGCCTGGTGTCCCAAGTGCCCAGGTGAGGGGCAGGGCCAGCTCTCCTGCTCTCATAACTCCAGAGCCAGCTCTCCTGCCTGCCACAGGTAGCGAGGTGAGAGGGTGGGAGGGGGCAGACAAGTTGGGAGGACAGCTCTTCTGTGCTCAAACCCCTGGGGCTGGCTCACCCATGCCCCTACCATAGGGTCAGCTCTACTGTGCTGCCCAGGTGAGGTACAGGGATGGCTCTCTCAAGTGCTGCAGCTGGGGAGGGGCAGGGATAACTGTCATCCCTGGGTCAGGTCTCCTACCTGCCTCAGATGGTGAAGGGCAAGAAGGAAGGAGGGTCTCTACCTCTTGTCCACACCACTGCATGGGGGGCATGCAGTGGTAATGGTAGGTCTCCCATGCTTATATCCTCAGGGCCTGCTTACCTGCAACTTCCACAGTGTGCAGGGCCTGCTTTCCAGAGCACCGAAGCTGGCTGGGGGCGGGGGCAGCTCTCCTGATTCATGTTTCCAGGGCCAGCACTTTCCTGGTGCCCAGGTGAGGGGTGGTCCCAGTTTTGCACAACCCTCAGACATCATGTCCCTAGGGACATACAGCTGGTCCTTGGTGGTAACAGATTCCCACTGCTGCAGGGCCACAAGCCCAGATGTGGCCCTTGGTGGCAGCACAGACCAGGACCCCACCGTGGTCGCAAGTGGCACCACTGGCTACCCACATCAGGCTCTTCTTCACTACCCTGGAATCTCCAGTTCTTCTCTCTTCACTGTGCCTACATCCTTCTGTGTCTCTTTCTCTTCCATTTCTCTACCACTTACTTGCTCCTCTTAATGGTGCCCAGGGTCTCTGAGTGGCTGGTGTCATCTCAGGAGGGGTTTCAAGGGTGGTCCTAGGAGTGCTTTACATTATGGATCTGGGTAGGGGTCATCTCGGGCATCATCTGCTCCCCTCAAGGCCTGTACAGCATGGGACTGGTGGTCATCTCAGGCTAGCTCCCTGTCTGAGCTCCATGATGCCAGACTGATGGTCATCTTGGGTGTGCTCCTTGCCTGGCTTGCTCTAGTGGCCCTTTGCTAGGGTGCTCGGTCTGAGGCTCACTCTTGCCCAGCGCTCATGATTCTGGGTGGGGTTCTTCTAGTCTCTGACTTGCTCCCCATCTTGGGAGCCCATCTGGGCCTTCCTGTCGCTGGACTGGTGGTCTTCTCAGACTAACTGTCTTTTCAGGTTATGTTAGGCTACTAGCATTCAGATGCACACAGGTCAGAACAGAGTGTAGACATGGCCTCTGTCCTCTCTGCTATCTTCTGATGCACATGTGACACAGCAGCCACACCTGCAATGCCTCTAGGGGCAGGTCATATTTTTTTAAAAAATTAATTTATTATCTTCTCATATAATACATTCTGACCTCAACCTCCCGTCCCTCCACTGCCCCAGTTCCACTCCTCCCTCACATCCCCCACCCCCACCCCAGATCTACTCTCCTCTATTTCCCTTCAGAAAAGAGCAGACCTCCCAGGGATGCCAACCAAACACAGCATGACAAGATACATAAGACTAGGCAGAAGACTGGATAAGGGAACTCAGCAAGAGGAAAAGGGTCCCAAGAACAGGCAAAAGAATCGGAGACACCCCTCTCTCCCACTGTTAGGAGTCTAACAAAAACATCAAGCTAAGGAACCACAGCATGCATGTAGAGGGAATTACATGTTTTCTGAGGAGACCTCAGAGTTTGAAGGGAACTCAGAAAAGTTAAGTCTAGAAGATAAGGGACCAGCAAGCCCTGGAGGTTATTTAATTAGTTTGTGTTTGGGTCAGACCTGTGGCTCATGTCTGGTTCTCCAGGGCATTGGATTTTTCTGTTATAGCTTCTTGTCTTCCTCAAGTCAGGTCTCAGCACCTCAAAGGTACCTTTCTACAATATCAGATCTTCAATTCAGAGATTAATTTGTGAATTGTGAATACTAATGATTAGTTTTATAGGTGACTTAAAATTAAATGCCAAATTATACAAATGTGTGGGGTTGGGAGGGAGAAGAAAAGAGGGTGGGAGAAGGAGGAAGGAGAGAGAGAGAGAGAGAGAGAGAGAGAGAGAGAGAGAGAGAGAGAGAAGAGGAGAGGTCATAGAACAATTAAATCTGTACAATAGAAGGAGGTACTTGGGTCAGAATTTGGGTGCAGTTTCCAAGCTGTGGGTCTCTGGGCAAGCTACTTAATCCTTTCTACATGTATATAAATGGTCATTCATACCTTCTTTTCATCACTGTGAAGACTATCCATGCATGTATCCTTATTTGTTCTTTCAGATCCTGTTTTTACCGGTATTTGAGAAGGCAGATGTATGTCACACATTTTCTTTCGTTGTCATGGTTTCTCTCATTATGTCAACTCAGTGGAAGGTGGGCTGTCAAGGTGGAATGAGAGAAGAAAGCATAAATATTTACACACAACTTGCTTCAGAGAACTTGGGGAGGGGCCCTCCTGGAGTGGGAGAATTAAGTTCCCACCAGCTGAGGACAGGAGCGAAATCTGTCTGTCATAATGATGGGATAAAATAGTCAGTCATCTGGATGAGGCTCATGATTTGCTGGGAGCCAAATAGTGCTGTGTCCAGGGTCTGGGGCTGGGGGAAAACGTGTCTTAACAAAGAGTCTTTGAGGCGCTCACCCACCATTAGCTTGTAAGTTTCTTTGTGTGAGGAATCTGCCTCTTCATGATGGTGTGGGGCCATCAGTCAAGCCAGCAAAACTTCCTTGTGTGGGGAAATGGAGGTGCACTGTGCATTCGGATGCACTTCTGTGGACCATTGCAACCTGGAATTCATTTTCTTCAGTTCTAGGGTTCCTGTTTATCCACCTCTTGTCTGAGACAATGGTCTCCTTTGTCCAACAGAACATCTTTCATGGTTTTGTTACTCACGGTTAACTACAATCTGGAAATCCAAGATTATAAGAATAAGTGGAACATTTTTAAATTATGTGTCATTCTGAGCAACGTGATAAAACTGTTGCATTCTCTCCTTACTAGGGCATGAGTTATCTGCTGTCCTGAGTGTCCACATGATACATGTGTCCTTCCTGTTAGCTACTTAGCAGCTCTGCATGTTGTCTGACTGTGGACCTGTTCATGTAACTACTGTGCAGCCTAACATGTTCAAGAGGCCTGTTTCCTCACTACATCTCATCATTAGGAAATCGTGTTAACATGCATAATCACAAGAGGGCTGAGCGCTGTATAAGAAATTCTGGGAGGAGAAGGAGGAGAAAGAAGAAGATACATGATTCAATTTCATTACAGTATATCACACCTGTGTTATGGTATATCACTGTTAACCTCTTACTCTGTTTACTTATAATTCATACTTTATTATAACTATTTTTGTTTGAGAGAACACATGTGTAGGCTCAGAGGCTTCGGGAGGTTTTGGAACCTGCTCCTGTGGAGAAGGAGCATCAGCGCCTTCCTACAACACCTTTTCTTAACAGACTATGAAACTCTCACTGGCCATGTTAAGTTGCCCCCCTCCGCCATCTGTGTTTATGCAGGAAGGTTCCTTGTATCGATTCTAAGTTGTGCTTCTTTTAACATGTTTACCTTGGTCTCTGTTTTAAATGTTGGGGTTGTTTTTTGTGTGTGTGTTTTTTTCTGAAATGCCTGGTAATCCTTGACTATCCATATTTTACAAGGAGAAATTTAAAAATGAATGAACACTTCTCATTTGTGGGCAAAGCATGACCAAAGTAAGTTTGTATTCACGGTCTACTGAGAAACAATGGATTTTTTAGTGAGCGTTAAATGCTAAGTTTGTTTGTTTGTTTATTGGTTTGTTTATTTTTAAGGTCTGTGTATTGTGCTGGGTGGAACCCTTTCATCTCTTGTCCTAGTGGAGACAAAGGACTTGAGTGTTCCCCTCGGAATGCTGAGAGCTGCTGAGAGACAGGCAGGCTGGAGGCGCACAGCTCACCTATGTAGTGTGTCTCAGGAAGACGTTAGACTCATATCCGTTCTCAGCAATCAGGGTTTCCCAGTGACCAACACGGGTGACTGGGCACAAGAGCAGTAAGAGCACATTGATGAAAGCAGGTGCTGAAACCAAAAATAAGGTACGTGCTTTTAAATTTAAAAACACACACACACACACACAGACACACACAGACACACACAGACACACACACACACGCATGTGGGACTGTGTAAGGGTATTCTGGGTCATGGCTGGGCAGTTGCCTAGAACCCCGAGACTCTGTGTGAGAAACCAGCAGGAGTTCAGCATGCACCCAGAACCCAGGGTCCTGAAAAGCAGTCTGGTCTCCATAGAACTACATTGTTCAGTCACGTAGACGCAGCCCCTCCCAAAATGCACAGGTAGAAGGCGTGACTGTAGGCCTCAGGCCCTAGGGATTTACATACTATGAAGGCCAGAGGGCGGAGCAAATTAAGCACGCCTCCCCAGATCCTCCCCCTTTCTCCCTCCCTATTTAACTCGGGACTGCCCTGAGTTTTACAGGGGTACTTCCAGGTTCATCCATCATCCGCCATGACAATAAAACCTTTTGGAACCAAGGACTTCTTCGTGTCATTGGGGCCTGCCGCTGCCAAAGCCTTCAGGCCGCTGGAATGTTAGTTCCTCCTGCCTGTAGGACCCGCCGCAGCATGGAAACCCACTGGGACTCCACAACTGCGGCCCCAGTATTCCCCCCAACACACACACACATGAGTTATTCAATACCAAATGGTCAGTCCTGAGATTATATTCACACAAGTAATATTAAGGGACTGAGAAGGTGTATATATATACACACACATACACATTGATATATACAAATATATTGCTATATAACAATATGTATGTCATCAGGCCTGCATATGCATGCAAATACTCTTATAAAAATTAAATTTAAAAATTTAAAATAAAATATAATTACAAAAATAATTCCCCCTTTCTTTCCCCCCCTTTCAATCCTCACTCTCATGTACTCCCCTTTGCTTCTTCTCAGTATTATGGCCTTCTTTTCATATGTGTGTGTGTGTGTGTGTGTGTGTGTGTATGCCTTCTTAGTCCCTTAGTGTTATTGTGTGAATATAGTCTCAGGACTGACCATTTGGTATTGAATAACTCGTTGGGGGCCTATCCCTGGGAACAAGCCTCTTGCTACTGTTCTCAGTGTTCCTTAGTTACGACTGACACTTTTAACTGCTGAGCAACTTTGCCTACTCATGAACATGTTCTTCTTACTTAAAAAACTCATCACCCCAAACAGTTCCTGTGCATAGTACTCATTAACCCTATTATACCATTGCAGCCACCCTTAGAGCGAGGTACGCAGAGATTTTGGTGACATATTGTAAAGGGCCATTGGCAAACTAAAGAAAGGCTGTGAGATTTGTGAAGCTTTTAGAGCAGAGGTGGGAAATTGTGGCTTTCAGGTCAGATCCAACCGATTTGTATGTAACACAGCAACACTTACACATTCTCTGTGACAGAGCTCAGGTTAGAAATACAGTTAAGGGGTTGTGACACCAATGAGAGGCTTAAAAGCTTAAATAGCCGACCCCACGGCCCTTCACAGAAGAATGTTCAACCTCCGAGCTAGAGGCTGCATTCTGCATAACAGGCTATGGATTCAGAGATCCACATAAGAAGAGATGGATGCTGTAATAGTTAATAGAAATCAGTTGTCTAAGTGGAGTTTGGTACATGCCTGTAATGCCAGCTCTGGGAAGGTCGAGACAGGAGAAGCCAGGCAGGCATTGTGAATTCAGCCTGGGCCACATAGCAAGAGCCTGTCTCAAGAATAAACAAGTGATCAAACAAATAATAATAAATAATAATAATAATAATAATAATAATAATAATAAAAACCAGAATGCACAGGTCATGGAGGTAACTCTCTCAGTAGGTCAAGGTGCTTGTCACTAAGCCTGATGATCTGTGTTTGATGCCTGAGCCCCACATGAGGAAAGAAGAAAACAAAGTAGTCCTCTACATCCACTAACATGTATGCATACCAAATACACTCACACACACACACACACACACGCACACACTCACCCTAAAATAAGGAAAAAAGTTTCTAGTGGCAGTTTAGTATTTACATGTGCCTCGCAATTAAATATTTGCATTATTGTATTTAATAGTAATTAAGGATCATCTTTCAAATTAGACTGCGTAGGTAGTGTCAGGTTTAGAGCCAGAAGGTAGAATAGAGCCCAGCAAGTCTGGACTCTCAGAGCAAGATTGTTGCAGTAAACGGCAGTAAAAAGAGATGAAGCCCTTTGCCTAGCAGTAAGAATATGAGTTTCAGGGAAGCTGATTTCAAGTCGTCAAAGAGAGCTTCCCTCGGATTTTATTAACTCTCCAGTCTACGGAGCTATTGACACGAAACAGAAGCTTAAAGAGATATGGCTAATTGGAGGCTTCTGGATCTTGTGTGTGCCCCTGAAGAGGCAGCTGTACCCATTCCCCTTCTTCCCCTCTTTCACTTCCTGCTGCAATGGAGGTCTTCCTCTGCCCGGCGCTCCCACAGCGGCATGCGCGTTACCACAGGCCTAAAAGCAATCAGCCAACTGATAGTGGGTTGTGAGTCAAAGCAAATCTTTTCTTTTTGGGTGTTGTTTTCTTAGTTATTGCAGAGGCTGACTAATATGGATGTCTGTAGTCCCGAGGGGATTCATGAAAGCTTGTTGCCCATCTAGAAATAATAATATGTGAAAGTTTGGTACGGGATGAGCTAAAGATAGTTACGGCTTCCAGAATTCTATTATTCAAACAAACAGTGAGAAACATAGACCTTAGAGTTTAGAGATCTCCTTCCACCATATGCTGCTTTCCTTAGAAACTCCAAAGAGGAAGCACGAGAAGGTTGGTGTAGTGGAAAAAACTCCTCAGCAAGGAGCAGGAGAGTTTGGGTCATAATTCTACTTCTGCAACCAATTTAACACGTACATACAGAAAGCACTTTAATCTCTCTGGGTCTGAGTGTCCTCCAGTGACGGGGATATTAGATAATCTCGAAATTCTTTTGGTTCTAAAATAATTTTATTCTGGAATTAGCAAGGCCCCTCCTACTGAACTAGTTCAAACAAGTATTTGCCTTCTTATGAGCTATCAGGGTACCAGGGTTTGCTGTTGAAAATGTTTTGCTGCCCCTCGACCCCGTCTCAGTCTTAGCCACTAGCTTCCGGTCCCTTTCAATGGCCCTGTTCCCATTTTGGTTTCCTGTGCCCCCTACTTTGGAAAGTAAGCTAAACCAGGCTGTAGCATGATGCTGCCATAGTTCACTCCTGGAAACAAGTGAGTTTACTGGGCCTCCTTACAAAGCATACGTGAGGGATACCTACATGGGTGTGGGTGCTCTCCACTCTCAGCTGCACTTGGAAAGCTTTAACCCAACAAGGATAAGAGGTTTCTAGTAGCCATACAGATAGTCTCTCTAGCCCCTCTATACTCAAATACATACATACATACATACATACATGCATACATACATGCATGCATGCATGCATACATACATACATATATATATATATATATGCACATATGTATGCAGAGAGAGAGAGAGAGAGAGAGAGAGAGAGAGAGAGAGAGAGAGAGAGAATGAGAATTAAGCCAGAGTTGCAATCTACAGGTGGTAGATTGCTGGTGGATAATCAGGTAGAGGTTTTGTGACTCTCCCATTCCTCGTGAATAGATGTAAAAAGTCAATAAACCCAGCTAGCATGGTCGTTTTTTGCAAGAGGGGACAGCTGAACTCCTCAATAAGGCTATGGCTTGGCTTGGAGGACAGTCACCACCAACAACGTAGAATCCAAACTCTACTGCACTCCCAGAAGGTGGGGTTTTAATGTTGACCTTAAGAAGATGATGTGTTTCCTTTGCTTAGTGAACGTGAAGAACATTTTATTAGCAGTGGAAAAAGTTTCAGCTCTCAGAATGACACATTTATCCATTTTTCTACTGAGGTTCTTTAAGGAAGTTATTTTCCAAAATGATGGCAGAAATGTAACTTTAAAGATACCCCTCATGTGACAGCATTTTTTCCCTATGTCCAATTCATAAAGATAACAAACTCCTTTTGTTCAAAATGTATTGTTTTGAAAATTTCGCTTGACTTCATTTAGTTGACTATCAACAGTTGCCCATGTTCCACACTATATTTGGCTGTATATCTCATATTAATTCTGAGCAGCCCTAAAAACTGCTGTGTCATACTAAAAAACCCTTTTAGTCCAAGGCATGCCAACGTGTGTTGCCAACTTCCAACTGCTTTTCATCCTGAAGATTAACAAGGCCGCCACATGGTGTTCTTTCTTACAAAACATTATTGCCCGAATTATAGTGAGGACCTGATGTGATGACATTAATCCCAAGTGGGGAGGACGGTACCCTTAATTCTGTCCTGGTGGAAAGCAACCAGAGCTCTCTGCATAAGCCTTTTATTTTAGGAATGTCTTTCTCCATCATCATTTCTATTAGGAACCTTAGTCAGTTGTTAGGAATTTTCCTTCTCTCCTGAAAGATAACATTCCTTTTCTCTCACTTTGAGACACCCAGCATTCACACCCTCAGTGAATACTTTCCAGCCTTGATTTAGTTGCTGAATATCCTCCCCAGTCATGTTTTAATTATTCATTAGGAAGCCATAGGAGTTCCAGCTAAAAATGGAGTTTGGCTAGCAGCCCCCCATGAAGCATTCTCTGCTTTCCTCTAAAATGGCTGTGGAGACAGTGGGCAAAAATAGGTACCTCAAAAGCAAAAGTAAAAACAATGGCCAACACAATTTCAAAGGGAAGAAGCTATGCAATTACAAAGAATAAGGTTGAGACACATCTTTTGTTTTCCTCTGTGACACTGGCAGCTTTACTATCCAGAACAGAATCCCTTTGAAACTTGGAGGGAAGGTTTGGGTCGCCACCACTCCACCCATCTTCAGACCTGGAGACTCAAGTCTGGTACTAATGAGAGTCTGGGTGTGTGGACACACATGGATTGATGTGTGAGGCTGAGAATACTGTCATATTATTCTATATCGAGAAAACTGAGATTTCAGGAAAGACTCAGACTATCGGTCATGTTTGGCACCCTGGAGCACCAGTGAACCCTCACATTCACAGGTAAAGCTCTTCAGCTGTGTCGGAAATAAAAACAAAGAGAGAAACCATGGTGACAACACATGTCGGGAATTAGGGATTTGTATGTGCATTGCAGATTCATAGCATCAGGAAATCAGTGTTTGTGGAGTATGATTGGGACTTCACCAGAAGAGACATATAATATATAGGGACAGCCCCAGGGCAGATGCTATGCATGTCAATGCACAGCATAGAGACAGGGAACCATGACTCTACCAGAGGAGGGAGTTATGGCATGATTTGATTTCCCTGTGGAAGACAAAGGAGAGAATATGTATATAATATATATATATATTATTCATATATATGATATATACATATATATCATATATATGATATATACATATAGATATACATAAGCATACACATACATACACATGCACACACACACTATATATATATATATATATATACTGGAGAAAATACTAAAACAAATGGAAGAAGCACAATGATTAAAGAAGTAACAGGAAAAAAAATTCATGAACAGACGTAAGACCCAGATTGAAAAAAAATCATTGTGTCCCAGACAAATCAATGAACAAAGGCACACATGATGATGTATCCCAGACAAATCAATGAACAAAGGCACACATGATGATGTATCCTGGCAACAGTTTTAATTCACAACCATAAGAAAAATCTTTTATAAGTATCTAAGGAAAAGAAAAAGAGTACCTAAAAATACAACAAAAATCTGGCCGTTCTCTGGCTTTTACTCTAAAGGCTTAAATTTAGAAGAAAGTGATGTATTGTATGCAAAGTTTTGAGAATCAAAGTTGTAAGTTGCTGCTTTTATACCCAGCCTAGTCGTCTTTAAATTGTGAAAACAGAAGGACATCTCAGACATCCAAGGACTCAGCAATGAGTATCCTCCTTGAAAATTATTTTTCAGAAAGGAAAGCAATGAACGGGAGCCTTTGTGCTCTGCATAGATTGTCCTCAGAGTTGAAACCAATTAAAATGTATGTGTGTGTGTGGTGGGGGAGTACCCAAATCTTTATCTAGAAAAAAGTTCTGTCTTTTTATTTTTGAAAACTGAAATTGAAAAGAAAATACAATTTGAAAAGAAATGAAAAAAAAAAACCTAATCCATCTTGCAAGGAATCACACAGGAAAGATCAAGAAGATTGGAAGACAGCAAGATGAAAGAGTAAGTTGGGGTTATTAAATTCAGATAAACTGCATTTTAAAAAGATTTACTTTAATGTTTAGTATTGTGTGTGTGTGTGTGTGTGTGTGTGTGTGTGCGCACCACATGTATGCAGTATCAACAGAGGCCAAAAGAGGGCATCAGGTCTCCTGGAAATGGAGTAACAGACTGAACTTGGATCCTCTGGAAGAATAGTAGGGCCTCTTAACTGAGCTATCTCTACAGCAGCAGTAAGGTATGTTTTACAAGATGAGAACTCTCAAGTTCTTCTTCTTCTTCTTTTTTTTTCAAATGAAAATTCAACTAAGTTCTGTTTGTAGGAAACATATCTCAAGAGATATAAGGACTTTAAAACAAACAAAAAAAAGAATAGCTTTATCTTAATAAGGGATACAATTCCAAATATACTTAAGCAGACCAAATAACGTTTATTTGAGGCATGTAGTATATAATTGTTCAAAATTTAAATTAAAATTAGCTATGTATAGGTTGTATGGAAAGCTCTGTTAAGAAAGGAACCTATTCTATTTTCTATTCAAATATACAATATTACTAACTTTTATCCATTTTTATTTAAACATATAGGTGACTATTTTAGAACTTAAAAACGTTAGCTATAGATTTACATAATTCTATCATTTACTCATTGGTTAGTTGTGCTTTGAGTCGTGTTTTGAGAAAGGGGATCACCACACAGCCCCAGCTGGCTTGGAACTTGCTATGTAGATGAAGGTGGTTTTTGAACTCACGAAAGTCCACTTGCCTCTGCCTCATGAGTGTCATCATTAGCTGTGAACGAACAAACTGTTACATAGATGGGCAGCAGAAATTTTATAAATTACATTTTGATTACAACACATTAGGATAGAAGTTAACAATTGCATTTGAATTAAAAAACCACCTTAGAATTAAGGAAAAAAATTCTAAAGTTATTCTTGTGTTAAACAAGAAACCATGAGTATGCCTTAGACAGCACACTTCTTGTCCAGTGCTTCAAATTTTTCTAAAACCCAGCCCTTTCTCATTATGAAGATTCAGTTAAAGATTACTTGAAAATAATTCATATTGAGGTATGCTATGTGTGTAATAAGATATCAAGTGGAATTTGATGCATTTTAACAAAGTATGAATTTGAAGTATAAATTTAACTTTATTAAACATGGACATAGTATTCAAAATGAATTGGTAAATTACACCAGCTGTGATGGGAATTTTAGCTGCTTCGTGTCTTTGCCAACATTTGCCATTTGCTTTAAAGTGGTTTCTTTCTTTTTTTCATTCTAATGAGTAAGATACAGTATCCCATCATGGATTCCATTTACATTTTCTCTGAGGACTAATGAGACTGGGCACTTTTCCATGTGCTTATTAGCTGTTCACATATCAAGTCTCAATGTTTATTTATTTAATTTCTAAGTTATAGGAGGGATGCATGTGTATTGTAAATACGTTCAGATGTGTGTTGTAAATGCTGTTTTCCTGTCTATAGCTTATCTTTTCATTTGATGTTATCTTTTGATAATCATAAATTTTGCTTAGATAAAGTCAAGTTTAGTCATACTATATAATTAGTGATCTTCTGTATGTGTTACCATGTGTGTATGTATGTTTATATATTCATGTGTGTATGTGCACACATATGGAGGACAGAGATTGATAGTGGATGGCTCTGGCAATCACTTTCCACCTTATCTCTAGAAGCAGCACCTCTCTCTCACAGAGCCTGGAGCTTTCTGATTCCCTTAGCCTGGCTGACCTGCAAGCTCCAGGGCTCTTCCTGTGGACACCTCCTGGCATTAGGATTATAGGCAAGTACCTTCACAGCTGCTTTTTATGTGGATGCTAGGCATCCCGTCTCAGGCCCTCCTGCTCCGACAGAAAACACACCACGAACTGAGCCGCCTCAGTGACTTGCTTTTCTGTCTATGCTAAAGTTATGAGAATATTCTCCTGTGATTTATTCTAGAGATTATAACAATGTTTGACATTAGGAATATTATATAATCATTTCAAGTTAGTTTTGTGTGAGATAGGGTTTGAAATCCAGTGTGTTTATTACAGTTATGAAATTTTTATTATACTACTCATTGTAAAGATTTTTTTTCTTCCCCCAGTAATCTGTCTGGGCATATTGTTGCAGTTGGCCCTAGGAGGTCTATTTGTGGGTACCTTTTGATTCATTGTTCATTGTACATAAGCTTTATGGTAAGTCTTCCTTCCTTCCTTCCTTCCTTCCTTCCTTCCTTCCTTCCTTCCCTCCCTCCCTCCCTCCCTCCCTCCCTCCCTCCTTCCTTTCTTCCTTCCTTCCTTCTTCCTTCCTATCTCTTTCAATTTTGACACTTTTTTTGTATGTCGGTCGTACTGGCCTGAACTTCCAACAGTTCTCCCACCTTGCCCTGAGTTCTGAGAGCACAAGTATGTGGCAGAACACCCAACTTAACAGTAAGTTTTAATAGCAAGCATTGTATTTTCTTTTGACTTTGTTCTACTGTTTCAACCGTTTTGACTACTTAGGTTGCTGTGGTCCCATATGCATTTTAGAATCAGCTTGGATTGTTGAATTAAAAACAAGAGTCCACTTGGTTTTACTTGACAGTACTCTAAATCTTTATATCATTCTGGAGAGAAATGAAAATTTTGCATTGTTGAGGTTTCCAAACAACAAGCACAAATTATATTTGCGTCTTTTTATTTCTTTTTAAAATATCTCTTAGGCACATTTTCAGTATTCAATGTAGCGAGAGGTCTACTTTTTGCCAGATATTTTTTTTCTATGATCATGTAAAAACATAATTGGTTTAGTATATTTAGTTTGTGTTGTATTTTTCTAAAATATAATTTACCGTTCACTACTATATAGAAATGAAGCAGTCTCTGTATATTGCTGAGTATATTGTGTGTCTTAGTCAGGGTTATCATTGCTATCATGAAACAACTTGATGAAAGCACCTTGTGGAGGAAAGAGCTTACTAGGTTTATACTTCCATATCACTGTTAATTATTAAAGAGCCTCAGGACAGAATCTTTAGCAGGGAAGGAACCTGGAGGCAGAAGCTGATGCAAAAGCCATGGAGGAGGACTGCTTACTGGCTTTCTCTTTATGGCTTGCTCAGCTTGCTTTCTTATAGAACCCGGATCACCAGCCCAGGGGTGATGCCACCCACAATGGACTAGGCCCTCCCCATCAATCACTAATTGAAAAAAATGCCTTACAGACTTGCCTGCAGCCTGATCTTATGGTGGCATTTTCTCAACTGTGTTTCTTTCCTCTCAGATGACAATAGCCTGTATCAAATCAACATAAAACTAATCTTCACACACTGGTCTTGATGGAATCAACTTACAGAACTGTAGAGATGGCTTTGAACCTCTGCTTTTCCAGAGGACTGTGGCTTGGTTCCCAGCACCCACATCACGTGGCTCACAACCACTTGTAACTCCAGCTCTAGGCAATCCAACACCTTCTGGCCTCTACACATACCTGCATGTCCATGTAAAACATACAAAAGTGCAAGACTCACATATACACATAAAATAAATAATAAAATAAAACCAACTTTCTATCTCTAATATATTTTTGGATAGTCTTAGAACTTTCTACACACAAATAAAGTTAGTTTAGTGTATATTCATCAACACAATTATATATTACTTTCCTTTTTTTTTTTTTTTACAAGTTTGGGCTTTCTCTACACTTAAAGTCTGGAGAGCTTTCTGCATGTAAACTTTTATAATTACCAATTTGTGGAACATATGGTAACACACTGTTTTTTTCATTTTTTCCCCTAACCAAAACTACTGTTCATCTTTGAACCAATGGCTTAATTTGAAAGCACACTGAAAGGTATTTATTTGCTTTTGCTATTGAGACAAATTAATATTTTTCAATCATTAAAGTATGTAGCAAGACTAAAACTTAAAAAAAAATACTAAACCATTTCCAGAAAGCTGTTAAATGACATTTCCTGCAGAGTGTATTTCCATCCATCCCAGATAGTGAGGGCAATGGTAGATCATAAGAACAATTCCATCTAAGAAGAGCTCGATGATGCATTACGTTAATGGGCTCACTTGTAGAAGCATACGTGAAGGATTACTTACAGAAGTGTGGTGACTCTTGAGCAGCTGTATTTTTCTCCCACAACATGGTTGGTAATTGGTGAAAAAGTCCACCCCAGCAAAAGCGATGCTTTCAAATGGTGTATGACTCAGGAATAATTTATACACATCTCCACCAAAGAGTCTTCCTCTCCTTTAGTTATTTACCATTTATTTAATCTTGGGGCTGGATCTTTTGTAAGTCTTCTGATTCTTATACTTTCATGAATCTTTTCTTCCCTCCATTAGGTAATGTTTTAATCTGGAGGGGACAGCCACACAACATTCTAGCTCTTCTTCTGTCTCTCACTCTCCTTCCTCCTTCCACTTCTGCTGTAGTCTTTCCTACAGTGGGTGGTATAGATGTGGTGATTTTATTCCATTTGGGGCTGCACATTGGGCTTCTATGCCAGATCAGCAGAAACCTATTCTAGACAGTTTGACTGGTGATAAGTCTCTGCAATAATACTACACACTACAAAATGAAGCCTCTTTAATCAAGGCTGACAGTAGCAGAAACATATAACTATAAACACAGATGTTTAGACGGCAATTTCTCAAGATACATCATATCCATTTAATAAAAAGACAGGAATAGCCTCCTCAGTGGGGTCTATGACTATGCCTGCCACAGCATTTTGCTTTGACTTACACTATAAAACACACGTTCTGTCCTGTAGAACCTTAACTACAATCTCTCCTCTTAACTGTAATCAGAGGGTCGTTGGTTGTACCATAAATGATGGTGCCACTTTTACACAATCAGGCACATTGTTGTTTTTCGTGATGATCACTGAACCATTGCTGATGATTCTTCCATAGAAGCCTACATAATACTTTCTGGCAGTATGGACACCAGTCAGTAGGGAAAACACACAGTCCTAGCTTGATTTCGATGTGTCTTGCAACTGAATTTAAACTGACTTCAGACGTAGGATTATATTGTTTGATTCTAGTGTGCAAACCAATGACAGTGGCAGGGGTTTGGTTCATATGTGGGGCCTTTCTGGTTAACAACTCAGAAAAGTAGCTTATCTTGAGTATTGGGGTTTGTATCCAACAACCTTACAGCTCCTTAGATGCTTTTTTCTACCCACACAGGGTGCCTTCATTCAAACTCCTTAACTTGAGCTCTTATTATCCTTCTAGATGCTTTTCCAAATCTCTAAGACAATCAAGTGCTAGGGTTAAATAATGAAATCTTTGTAAAGGTGGAAAACAAGATAACAAAGCAAGGTCCTCAACCCTATCCCATGACAAATAATGGGACTGTGAAAGTCACCTTTGGGAAGTAGTCTGAACATTCATTCTAAGCAAATACCAAGCGATCTTATGATTCAGCAGACAGGGGAATAAGAAATGTTAATGAGGCCCAATATAACATGAAAAGATCTTATCACGTGTACTACCTGTTCCACTAATGGAACAAGGTGAGTGTGGCAGTGGCAGTATGGATGAGTGAACCGCTCCATTCAGTCCTCCCCATAGTCCACAGTTATTTTCCATGAATCATCTGGTCTTCTTCACCTGGACAAATAGGACTATACTTACACCTGGTATACCTACTACTTGAACTAGTACCCTGAGTCTGACAGGATCTAGATTAGCTGCTGAAAGGCCTTGGGCTAGGAGAACAATCTCTACCCTAAGTGTGTTCCCTTCAAGTTGTTAAGTGTGCATGTCATACTCTGTGAAGATGATTGTGTACCCTAAGAAAGGATTCATTTTCACCTGGACCACTCTGTTGTTCATGACTTCAACAAGTTGTTTTTCAGGCTTTAAGGCCTTCCAGGGACTCATAAGCAAGGAATTTGGTCTCTTGTCACTTTCCCTTACTAAGAATTACAGCTTACCACAACTCTTGCCACTGCTTTCGAGTGACCCAGACATGAGTCGCTGTCTAATTTCCTTGTTTTATCCAGTCCCCCCGAGTGATTTATTACCTTATGAATCAATTTTTATGTCAGTCTAAGTCATTGATAGTTGACAACCTCTTATTTTTATAAAGATTGTGTCCTACCAGGAGGCACAGCAAAGCAACTAAAGCACCACACGAGTCCCAAGATCCCTGCTGAATTAACTCATTCCTTAGTGTTATGTGAGCGCAATC
The DNA here is from genome assembly GCF_004785775.1 of Grammomys surdaster. Classification (NCBI taxonomy): domain Eukaryota; kingdom Metazoa; phylum Chordata; class Mammalia; order Rodentia; family Muridae; genus Grammomys; species Grammomys surdaster. Next base: position 1,367,793 of record NW_021604644.1, read on the forward strand.
TTTTCTAGTCCTACAACCTGGTCATCAAATACTGCCCCTCATATGCTATGTACCTAAATAACATCTGTCAATCCTCCTGAGTGCTGGGATTAAAAGCACATGCCACCATACTCTCTTAATTTTTCTTCTTACTGCCTCAGATTATGTTGCCTTTTTCTCAAGGGGGATTGAACATTAATCAGTTTCTTTCTTTGCAGTTCTTGAAATTACCTCTTCTTTTTCTCCCATGTCCTACAGACTCCCAAGTGAGAGGGTCTTTTTTTGTCTCTTGTTTAAAACTCACGTAGCTCAGAAGGAAATCTTCCACTACTTGTAGTAATTTCCTGTGTTGGGCCATTATT
>NW_021604644.1:1368233-1450589 GCF_004785775.1 Grammomys surdaster
CACCCACTACTCATGTCCTTTACTCCAGTTTTCTTGCTAATTTGGAGGCTAATGTAGAGGGTATTAGCCTCTACATTGCATGCCATCTCCCCTAATATCCATGTGTTTGTTTGTTGTTGCTGCTGTACTTTCTCCCTTACATGAGCAAGTTTGTTCTGGGCATATCACAGCCTCAGCTGGATGTATCATCACCCATAAGAGGGGCCATGTAACTGTCACCACACTCTCCATATGTGGAGCTTTGCCAGAGGCATGAGTGACCTGTGACTTCCAGGGGCATGGAATTTTATCACTGGAAAGCCCCATTTCTGAATAACTTGCCAGCACCTACTCTATCAGACAGCTGCTTGAGCAGTTATTCAGACCTTGCAGAACCCAAGAAAGCCTCGTGAGTAAGTCTTATCATCCTTCTGAGTCTTATAGTTGTGTGTGTGTGTGTGTGTGTGTGCGTGCCTCTCTTTCCCTCAGGGAAGCTTTAACTGGGAGGACACAGCTCCACAAAATTGAAACTGCCTTTTGTCAATTTCTGCCACATTTACCTGTTCACTTTATATGAGCATAAGATCATCGTTCAGACATCATCTGTTCAAGACACAAAACATATAAAATATCATAGCCTGGATCACTCTTTAAATGAAAATGCAGAAATAGTTTTAAGCTTACATTTAAACCTTATATTGATAAACTGTGTATCTGAGGTGACAATTAGAAGAACAGCTTAGCTTTCGATGCACACCTCCAATTATACGTTATATATCGTGTGTTACTGTTATGACTGTGTCTCAATTTCCTTCTCTTGCAGGCATGCCAAGATTCTTTGACATCTACCAACAGATCATTAATAGTTCAGAAAATTTAAAATAGTACCAATAAGTTATAAAATGGAAAAATTGAGGAACCACATAAGAAACCAAAGAATTTTTTTCTAAGAAATGGTAAAGATTTAAAAATTTTTGAAAGTTTATTTGAGGAAATGAAAATCAGATATGAGATTATTAAAATAATCATTGACGCAGGCCATGTAGAGTTTAAGAACATGTGTATAAAATAAGTAACTTTCTAGGAAAAGAAACATTGACAAAATTATCTGGAACCAAACAATAAAAACTGACAGCTCACTCCTGACAGGCCTGAATCTGACGGACCTGCAGATAATCATTTAGCTAATGATTAATTTCTATGTATAAACTGCTTTATAATAAATGGTGGTAAACTTCTCAATTTCATAGACTAACATAGCAATAACAGTTGCCATGGGGGTAGATTAACAAAATCTTAGGAATATTATACTTGTTAACAACTATTTTTATTTAAAAATTTAAAGGAAGTTTTAAAATATAACTGTTGGCAACAGGCAGATGGCTGTTTTGTTTGCTTACATCAAGTTAAGCATTGGCTTTCTTGAAATGTAGAATAAAGTTGAACACATGGTAGGTTGGTGGAGGAATCAGACTCGATCCTTGTAACTTAAAAAAAAATCCATTTTTGTCATAATGAACTTATGTGTCAAGATCATGTACAACTTTATATGCACATACACGTGAGCATTCTATATGTCTCTATATGTATGTGAGTGTGCAAGCATTGTGTATGTATGTGTATGCTCACCTTAACAGTCAAGAAGCACTGTGTTTAAAGACAACACATGCCTAAAACAGCATCCATAATAGAAACCTCTAGATGCTGAACCGCAGTGGGAGGAAGCTTTCTTTACACAAACGCCATTCTCCACCAAGTGTCAGGCTCATTCTCTTCTCAGGCCAGCTTTTCCTGTGGGTCCAGCCTTGCCTCAGCCACCCACCTTAGCAACAGTTGTGACATGTTTCATGTTGCCCTATAATATCCTTAAGTGGTGGCTGTATTTTTTTTAAATCAGTGGTAATTTTATTATCTATTATATTACATTGTTGGGTTAGAGTTGGAAGCTGAGAAAACTCATTTCAGATACGGCAGCTTAAAAAACGAGAACTTTATTTTCTGAGCACTCAGGGAGGCATCCAGTTCAGGATCTGGCCTCAAAGGGAGACTGTACAACATTTTAATAGGATGGAAACACAAAGCACATGTGGGGCAAGTGGACTGTGCCACTGGATGAAAGAACGTTTAAGGTTGAGTGAGTCCAAGCCCAGTGTAACTCAGAATTGAAACCAGTAGACACAGGGCCAACTCCCTGCCTAACTAACTCTGCCTGTTCTAGAATTGTAACTTTGATACCCCACTGAGAGAACCGTGACAATCAGTCACATAGGGAGAACAACTGGACTCCTTCCCCATGGGAACAAAGCATCACTAGCATCTCAAACTGAGCTAATGGTTAGCATCTACTCGTGAATCCCATCCTCAATCCGAATTTCTCAAGGTTTATAACGCCCCTATCCACATGGAATAAAGTGCACAAGTTATTTCACTAAGAATCATCTGAGAACGGCTGTCTTACTGAACTGTAACACTTTGGGGAAGAGTTTTCTTTCCTGAATCATTCATCTCTGGATCTTGGACTCGCCTGCCGGCTGCTGCCACTGTATGTGCTGCTGGCATTGGCACTGCCATGATAGCAGGCAAGACCCGGGACCCAGCTACCTGCCCTGCAAGGGTTTCCCTTCTGAGAGCTGTGATACTTTGGCTATTTCTGGTCAGACCAGAGACCCACGGAACCTATTTCTATCTCCAGTCTCTTGAAGTTTCTTTATTTTTGTTCTGTCAGTGTTGATTTGGGATTCACATCTCCAAAACCATCACACAGATGGCCCTGGTTAAACTTTGGGCCACAAAACAAATAGACAGGACTGTGAGAGAGGGAGATTTGTGGAGAAGAGGGTGGGGATAGACAAGTGGGGAGTGAGGTAAAAGAGTAGTCATTATGCATTGCACACAAATATGAAATTGCCAAATAATATCATTCATTTAAAAAACATACTTTAATAAATATTTAAATGTTAAAATGATCTCTGTCCATCTCTTGTAACCAGGCCAGACTTCCAGTGGAGGTATTGCCAGCAAGATGTTCTGGGGGAAAGGGGGCACAGAAATTGTAGGAGTGACCAACTGGTCCAGCTTGAGACCCACACTATGAGAGGGGCCTACCGCTGACACTGCCAGGAGTGACAGGAACCCGAGACTGGATAGCCCAGAGACCTAGGAGAAACTCAAACTGGCAAAAAAAGTCAATGAAATGATTCCTAATAATATTCTTGTTATATTCATAGATTAGCATCTTATCCAATTGTTATCAGAGAGGCTTCATCCTGCAACTGATGGAAACAGATAGAGAACAATAGCTACAGCAGAACTTGGGAACTCCTGTGGAAGAGAGGGAGGAAGGATTGTAAGCACAAGAGAGGTCCAAGACACCACAAGAAACTCCACAGAATTAATTAACCAGAGCTCATAGGGCTCACAAAGACTAAATGGACAACCAGGGGGCCTGTTTGGGTCTTTCATATGGGTTTCACCTAGGTCCTCCACATACATGCTACATTTGTGTAGCGTGGTCTTCTTGTTAGACTCCTAACAGCGGGAGTGAGGCCTGTCTCTGACTCTGTTGCCTGCCTTTGAGAACCTTTTCTCCTTAATAGGAGAGGAGGTTCCGAGTCTTACTGCAGGCTTTGCCATGTGGGAGACCTGCCTTTTTCTAAAGGGAAATGGAGGAGGAGTGGGAAGGGGTGGGGGAGGACTGGGAGAAGAGGAGAGAGGAGAAACTGTGATCAGAATGTAATATCTGAGAGAATAAATACATTGACTAGAAGAACAGTAGTTAAGTAAACTTTTTAAAAATCTCTGTAAGTGTACATGAAAAGAATGAACACACAAACAACCCCTCCCTCACAAGATCCCAGGTGCGAGGGAGGAAGCCTGGTTGTGTGTCGGTTGTTGGAGCTGGGAACTAAACTCAAGTCCTCTGCAAGAGCAGCAAGTGCTCTTAACCCAAGTCATCCTTTCAGCCCCAGAAAATCTACTCCTTACCTAGAGTTCTAGTTAAGATGACACTGTGCCTTTAATCTGCTCATTAAAAAATAAAGAGCCCCTCTCACTTCCTACTGCTAGCAGGCTTCTCCCTCACTGTTCTGCTGAACCCAATCATGTGAAGCCTTCCAAGTTGAATTCTGTGGCTGCTTCTCAGTCCTCATCCTACTGAGAGTTCAGACGCCTTCCCTGCTAACACGCTGCCCGCTGAGCACTGCTCCTCAGTCCCAGTTTCCGACCTCACTTTGGTTTTTTTCCTTGAATGCAGTATCTCTCATGTCTCTTGCTCAGCCTTCTTTCCCCAGTTCTTGTCACCTGCCTTCTTGTAGCTGCCCTAGTGGCTTTGCTCATCTCTGTGGGCATGAGTTGTCATGTCTTACTTACTGTCCAACTACCAGATATCTTTGTATCAACTCTGCAAACACTCCACCATGGTCATGTTACATCCCATTTCTAAGAGAAACTTGCCTTTAAACTACAATTTTCTTCCCTATTGAGATTTTATTGCATTTTGAAGGTCAAGCTGAGAATCACATCCTTTACGAGATTTTCCCTTCAATCTATGGAACTGAGTCATCGCCTGAGATACGTCCTTTTAATTATACTATTTTGATGGATTTCTGCTCTGTTGGGTTCTGCCTGCATCCCTCTGATTTGAGAGATATGTGGAAGCAGAGACTAGCCCGTTCATTCTCTTCCCTTCGCCCCTCCCTTCACCTGTTCACCTCTGAACATAAACTCTTACAGACAGAGAAACAGTCAGAAATGGTTCTAATTCTGGCTTCTGAACTGAACTAGAACAGGAGGTGGGGCTTGGTGCATCAAATAGGTAGTTTTAAAACACATAAAAGAAAGTGTTCTTTGACACAGCAGGGAGTAGACTTGTTAATCATCTAGGTAGAATACAGATGAAAAGAAAAACACAGAATTTAACCAAATTTAAGTAAGTTTAGAGAGACACATAATATGTTACCAAGGGAAAATGGTGGTGGTGGGGGCATGCCTTACCTTTCAAGGGGACACCATGCTTGACAATGGCCAAGATTGCTCAGGACTGTCCCTGGCTCAGACAGGACACCTAGTTACCCACAGATTTGGCAATCATTCAATTATTCCACTCAATTCAGATCACCAAGCTGGCTAATCCATGATTTCCACTTCATTGCAGTCTCTGGAGACACGGACACTTGTCCACACCCAGAGTGAATCCAAGCTGAGGTACTGCACAATTCGTTATTTGTTTCCTGTTACATCTGAACTTTGTGAGATTCAGCCACCTCCTGGGAACCAGCCGTCTGGCGATGAGGCATGAGTAAGGTAGAGAGGGTTCCAGCTGGCATCACCTGCTGGGTTTTGTCTTATTTCTCTATACAGATTTCTAGACTTCTAAAATCCAGGGGCCTCTCTCAAAAGGACATGTGCCACATGGGCTGGGCCTCCGAGACCTCGGTTCTGTTTTTGAAAAAAAAAATTTGTTTTTTGAGCCTCAGCTTTGTTAGACGACAGATCCAGAACTACAGCCTTCAGATTTGTTGACTGGCTCAGAACACTGCTTACCTTCACATACAGTAGCTGTCCAGATACTGTGACTCTTCAGAACCTAAAACCACTTTTGCTTAATATCCCACCTTTGAAGGTTACCTGTGCTCTGACAAGATTTCTGTCTTGTCCTGTAGTATGGCAATATGAGTTCATTTTTACCACGTGCACATGGCATTATCAGGGTACTTAATACAGAAGAATGATCAGGGCTGAGCTGGAAGATCTCTTTCTTAGACTTAGGAGGGCAATATGACATACAGGAAAGAATACAGGCTTTGGAATCCACCATACCTGGTTTTCAATTCTAGGTTTGTCACTTGCTGTCCTTCATAGGATTTGTTCCATTATCATTAAAATGAAGGGGTTGTAAACAGAGTTTACAGTGTGAGAGGCCTAGCAAGCTCATTAAGGATGTCAACTGAGCCCAGCGCCTACTGGTTCATTGTAAATAATGTTAGCTGCTTCAAGATGAGTGGTGAGGAAGGGTGCTAGGTTCTAGGGATAGAGACTAAAGGACACAAGAGGAGTCCATGGGATGGACTTCACAGGCTCCAGTGTTTGACTCTGGTTGGATTCAGGCATGAATATGAGTACTAGAATGGGACGGAAGGGATGAAAATGGAAAGACGAGCTTTTCCTGGGAGGGAGAGTTTCCTGGATGGACTTCTCTTGTATAGGTATAATTCTATGTAAGTGCCGCTCATGTCTGTAGAGCAGTTCTCTCTTTAATCAGCCATCAAAGTGGCCTCAAGTCAGGTGAGTAACAATGCTTCTGTTTCCTTTACTTGTGTCTTCCTAAGAACTTATTCTAGTTTCCTTGAATAAGTTTGAGAAATGCTCAAGATAGGATGTGATAGCCACAGGGTTTTTTTGTTTGGTTGGTTTTTTTTGTTTGTTTGTTTTGTTTTTTCGAGACAGCGTTTCTCTGTGTAGTTCTGGCTGTCCTGGAACTCACTCTGTAGACCAGGCTGGCCTCGAACTCAGAAATCCGCCTGCCTCTGCCTCCCAAGTGCTGGGATCAAAGGCATGCGCCACCACCGCCTGGCCAGCCACAGGGTTTTTTTTTATCAGCAACACTTTTTACAAAAGTTTTTACTGTGATTCATTACTTCCTCATGTCCTATAATCTAGGATATGTTTACTGTTCACCAAACTTAATTTCAGAGGAGCACGTTGCTTTGTTTTGTCCCTGAATGCTGGGGCAATGATGAATAAAATTAATGGCCCAAACTCCTCACCTGAGGTTGGGCACTGCAGCCTTACCTTTGAGAGATCTGTCAAAGGAAGGTGTCTACCACCCAACCCTGCTTCTATGATGTCTCTCCTTTATATTTAGACCACTCTAGTTTCAGCTGCAATAAAAGCAAAATTTAAAAAGCGTAAACAACTAAGTCTAAATACTTTTGATTTAATTAAGGTTTGAATAAAATCGGCATTGTCTGCTCTAATTTTGAATTGTTTTGCTTTTTTCTTCACTTTACTGTGAGGCTATTGTTTCTTTTTCTCATGCTAATTTATGAAGACTGACTCATTATATGCGTTTGTCTTCAACCTTTTGTGTGAATTGCTTTGCTGAATCTTAGTACTTTGGGAAAAGAATTTATCTATGTATCTATCCCCCCTCCTCTCTCTGTGTGTGTGTGTGTGTGTATGTATGTGTGTGTGTGTGAATGAATATGTTACCACATATGCACAAATCTCTGTCAGCACTTATCAATTCTCTATCTATCTATCTATCTATCTATCTATCTTACTGTAATTTATTTTTTCATTTGACACTCAATTCCTGATACAGATTTTCTTAGCTCCAAAATTTATTTTTGTGTTGAAAGAACAAGATTACTGCAGGCTGCATAGACCTCATGACTATCATTTTCCAATCAGATAGAACTAGAACTGCGTTATGTTACACCTCCTCAGTTAACATACCTGACTTGGGGAAAGGGACCATGGCCTTTGGAGTTCAAACCTATATTTGCAATTTATAACTGTTAAGATCATAACCTCTGAAACTTCAATTCCTCATCTAGACGCTCCATGCTAACATGGCTCACAGTATGATTGTGAATATGGTAAGGCTCACAGCCTGGGAATAAGATGACATCCATGAAAAGTGGACCCGGGAAATTTCATTTTATTTACCTCTCACTTCTCTTCTCTGAGGCTCAAATTTGGGGTTAAAATTGTTTGCAAAAAATACTAATTATTATAATTTAATCACCATAACAACAACTTGTTACATACTTTAAGCTTTCTCCTCAAAAGAATGATGCCTAATTCTTACAGGCTTAAATATAAAATTCACTGTGTGTATTAATTGCCCTAGCATATTCAGAAAACTGATAGCCCCCCAAAATTGACTATTATTAATGATCTCTGATAAGGCATGGAGGGCACAAGAATTCCAGACACTTGGAATGAGCCAGGATGCCAAATTTCTAAGGGAAGAGCCGAGTTTGTCCCTACCCTCATCCCCAATGTTAGAAGAGCCACCTTGACACCGATAGGAATTTTAAAAACAAAGTTCTGCTGCAGTTTGGAAGCACTCAACAAACAGTGGTTATGCAGAACTGGTGTGGTTTTGCTAGGGCTGGGGAAATTCTTCTTTCTTTTAACTTTTTCTAAGTCTTTTGACTCACACTAATACTAAAGTGCTGCAGGTTTGACACAGCAAAGGATCTGTGAAAATTCTCAGATGATCTTGGTGGGTGATGTCCTAGAAAATGTAGTTTAGATTACTTGATCTCTTCTATTTGTTTTTATTTTTAAATATGTGTTTGTGTGTGGATACGTACACGGGTTTCTGGTACCATAGAGGCTATAAGTGTTGGGCCTCCTGGAACTGGTGCTATAGTTAGTTGTGGGTACCCTGTTGTGTGTCCTGTGCATTTGTTACTATTCTGTGCCGTGATTAAAACATCATGATCAAATGGAACTTAAGGAAGAGTTTACTCCAGCTTATAAGAAGCAAAGAGAATAGTCTGGACTCTGGGTAAGATAAGGAAGTCTCCAAACCTTCCCTAGTGATGTATTATCGTTTGCAAGACCACGCCCCCTAAACATCTCTAAATACCCCCACCAGCTGGAGACCAGCATTAGCTGGGAAACTAACTTGGGTCCTCTGTGAGTTTAGTACAGGGTCTTAACTGCTCAGGCATCTCTCCAGCCACTCCTTCTCATCTTCCATTTTTATTTTTCCTCTTAAAAGTTTTCGGTGGCTTTAATAGTGGGTAAAATTTAGTAAGATAGGGCAGAAGAAAACGAAGAGGTTAAGTAAGGTGAGAGGAAATTAAGGCTCGGGAAAAGAAAGTGAAACATGAGGATGTGGTTCGTTTATAAAACATATGCCACAATGTACGGTTATTCCATCCTCTGGTGGTTTGCGTATGTTCCTGTGGGCTCATGACAGTCTAATCAAAGAGAAAGCATTATAAATAAAATTGTCTTTAAAAAGAAAAACAGTACCTAGAGCAGAGAAATTCTTCTGCTGGGTGCCTGTAATGAGGACACATGTCATGTTGTACCCCATCTGTTCAGTCCATCCTTGTGGGAAGTACAGTGCGGTAGCAGGTGGATTTCTGAGTTTGAGACCAGCCTGGTCTACAGAGTGAGTTCCAGGGCAGCCAGGGCTACACAGAGAAACCCTGTCTCAAAAACACAAAACCAAGCAAGCAAGCAAGCAAGCAAGCAAACAAACAAACAAAAAGAATGTAGACCAAAGCATTATGGGGCTAAGCGATCATGTTTCCTACAAATGCTACAAAGATGTGCAAGTCTGATAGTCAGGGGAGGATTTTTATGGTTGAGGTCTAATCTGTCAATTGGTCCTTGTTACAAGGTTGGCGTGCTAATTAACCACTCTATTCTGTTGCTGCATACTCAGGGTCAACATCAAAGGTGAAGTGCATTCTTTTTTTAGAATGAGAATTTCGGAGGGACACTATATAATAATTAAACAATTTGATACCTATTACTTTGGGTTGATGCATACAAGACAAACTTTAGAAGGCTTAAGTATACAATATAGTGCTTCTATGTCTAAAAAAATGCCAAATGACAAATTCTGGGCTGCCCTTGACAGCAAGGTAGATTGTTTGAAAAGGACACTGGTAGCCCTCGTGTCTGTACATCCAATTGGGACATTAGAGTGGTGCAGTTTCCAGGGACGCTCAGGTTGTAACTTTAGCATAGTGCAGAAATACTCTGCCCCAACCGGGTTCTATCTGGAGCTGTGTGCTGAACTGTTATGGCATTTTCCAAAACAGATATTCATTCAGAGGATGGCATCTGGGATGCTGATTGTAAAGGAAATTTGGAGAAACTGTGAAGCCTTCTGGGTGAGTTGTGGGGGTGGGGGTGCGAAAAGGCCAAATGATTAATTATACAGGGCAATGCCAAGGGGAGAGGCGGTCTAACAATTAGTTTATCAGAACAATCAAAATAGATTTCCTCGTAAGTAGAGCACTTCTCAGCACTGGCTGAAAGAACTCAAGGAGGGTCTGGAGAGACACTGCAGCGGACACTTGGGTAGGGATGAAAGGGCCACCTCCAACTCAGTTCCCTTGCAACTCTTCAGAATTTGTGTGTCTTTACCTGAAATGTCAGAGATTTAATGGTGAAAATCCACAAGTTATTTAAGAAAGAAAATCCGATGGGTCTCAGACTACTGTTAGCATCTCAGAAGTTCTGCCTGCAGATGACTAAGTAAAAATAACACAAACAGAAGATGGATTATGAGTCATGCTGCTTTTCCTAATGGTATCTGTGGTGGTTTGAATATGCTTGGCCCAGGGGGTGGCACTATTAGAAGGTATAGCTTTGTTGGAATAGGTGTGGCCTTGTTGAAGGAAGTGTATCACTGTTGGGGTGGGCTTTGAGATCCTCCTCCTAGCTGCCCGAGAGACAGTCTTCCACTGGCTACCTTCAGATCAAGATGTAGAACTCTCAGCTTCTTCTCTAGCACTATGTCTGCTTTGATGCTGCCGTGCTTTCCGCCATAATGATAATGGACTGAACCTGTGAAATTGTAAGTCAGCCCTGATTAAATCTTATCTTTTATAAAAGTTGTCTTGATTGTGGTGTCTCTTCCCAGCAATGAAACCCTAGCTAAGACAGTCTCTAATGTGCCAGGTCCCAGATCATAGTTGCCATCTGGAATGACTGCATGGGAAAGGAGGTTGGGTTTTTGTTTTGTGTGTGTGTGTGTGTGTGTGTGCGTGCGTTTGTGTAAAGACACTGAAAAGACTTTCCCAGTATAAGAGTCATTTTTCTTCAAGGCATCTCTATGCAGGATGAACCAACCAATGAAAAGAATCTGGCTCCCTTACAGCAAGCCAAAGGTGGTGCTAATTTCTACTGTGAGACCCATGGGAAGTTTGGTGATCTATCTCTGATCTGAAGTGAAGTCCATTGGTGGGAGGACATGCAAGATAGTCCCTCCCTAGACTTTCCTTGATAGTTCCGCAGTCTGTATGTACACAAGCGACCCTTGGGACATGCAGACAGCTAAGGATGATTGTTTGCATCCAGCAGCTTTTATTTCCCTTTTCCTTATACATAGATAAAGTCCTCAGTGTATATTTGCTTTTTGGTGTCTTGTGTAGTATGTGCCTGTGTTTGCATGTGCGTCTGTGTGTGTACTTGCTCTTGTGTGTACCCGTGAGCCTAGAGGCCAATATTTGATGTTTTTAATTGTTTTTGCTTTTTTAAAAAATGTTTTTTATCAGCATTTATTAATCATACTCACTAATGGGTTCCATTGTGATATTGTGACCTCTCTTGACTACGATAATCTCCTGTCTCTTACCAATTTCTTTTCTCAGGCCCTTCTTTGGAGGACTCAATGAGTTTCACTAGGCTTCTTCACAAGAGTATGAATGAGACAGAGTTTGGTTACAGGAGCATGGTCACCTTTGCAGTGCCTACCCTGCTGAAAAAATGTCTCTCTCCCATCAACTGTTAACTAAGTATGAAGCCTCTTACTGAACCTGAAACCCATCCTTTCAATTAGAGTGCTGGCCCAGAAAGTCCCCAGGATCTACTCTGCCTTCTTAGCTCTGGGGTTGTAGGTATGTACCATGTTCAAATTTGCATATGCATTGGGGATTTGAACTCAGGTCTTTATGCTTGTGCCCCAAACACTATACTCACAGGCCCATCTCCTCAACTTCACAACATATCTCCTCTATGAAAGTGTATGCATCTGTTGTATATTCTTTGGAGGTCTACATATCTCCCATACTGAAAAAAGCCATGCCACTGGCTAACTTGTGCTGTTATTCTCATGGTAAACTTTCTTAAAATACACATTTGATTTCTAGCAACTTACGGCCACATTTCTCTGTTCTTAGCCACTACTGCGCATGTAGTCTTGTATTTCATAATACTTGTTAGAGTTCTTGAGGTGTCCTCTAAAGGCCCTCTTGCGTGTATGTGGCTGTTTCTACAGGTTGGGTTTTCCTTTTGATCCTTTCTTGATGTCCCGATTCTTGGTTTGATGATATCCTTGAACACATCTCATTTTTCACCTTCGACAAACACTTACCATGCCAGAGGCTGCATCTTTAGACTTGAGCGCAGTCTGATCGATTCTTACCATGCACACAGCTGCCCTCTGGGGCCAAGTCACAGACTTTTGAATTCTTCCAGGTTCCTGGTTTGCTTCTTGCTTCTATTTTTGCCCTCTAAAGTTATCCTCCCAAATCCAACACACATGGGTTCCAAATCCCTCAGACAAAAGGATGCAAAGTCCTGTGGCCTCCCTTCTGGCTGACTATCCAGATCCCCATTCTAGAACACCAGCCTTTATTCTCTACTGAGAAGCATTTTCCTGCCTCAGGACCACTGCCTGGAATGCCCTTACCCTACAGATCCTGTGGTTCACACCTTCCTTACTTCGGATCATTGTGATGAAGCCACCCTTTTATGTTGAGGACTTTCCTGTTAGTTTTGGTTGTCTGTTTTCTTTAACAGAAGTAAAAGCTCTCCTCCAAAGACAAAGAGTGTTCCTTTCTTCTCTATTGCTTTATCCCAATGTCAAGTAGGTACCTGGGCCAAAAGAGCTACTCAGTTGTTGTTGACTGGCTGCATGGATACCATGTGTGAAGACGTGCTGAGATGTTACTCACGGTGCTCAGATGATGGATAAAGCTCAGAGTCCCTTGGAAGCTTTGAGGTGCTCAGGGATGAATCATAGCTATGATATCACGTCAGGCCAGGAGATAATAAGGTTGTGGTAAGGTAAGATCTGTGAGGCTCAATTAGTGTGACAGATGCTCTTCTGACTGTCTTTTTGTCCCTTGATGTTGGATGGACCTTGTTAAGGTGATTGAGGGAAGGTATTGAAACCAGGGAGGGCCATGAAGCATTGTGATGAGAGATAGTTCAAAACTGACCCCTGGGAGCTAGGTGGGAGACACAAGGAGAAGACACAGTCTTGTCACTTAAATCTCTTAACCCCTTGTGTTTTGTATTAATTTCTATTATGCTTATATTACTCATTACTTAAAGGCTGCTATAAGGATTTTCTGATCTGACACAAATTGATAGTGTATATATTATATTTTAAAGAACAATTGTAAAATACTGTCTTAGGGTTTCCATTGCTGTGATAAAACAGCGTGACTGAAAGCAACTTGGGGAAGAAAGAGTTTATTTCATCTTACAACTCTCAGGTTACATTCCATCACTGAGGGCAGTCAGGGCAGGAACTCAGTATACCTGGAGGCAGAGCCTGATACAGAGGCCACAGAGGAGCACTGCTTATTGGCTTGCTTAGCCTGCTTTCATACACTATTGTGCTGCACACTTCCCTCCTCTCCATCCCCTGGAGTTCACACATCTATAGTGACTTACTGATTACCTCTGAATGATGAAGCTATTTACTTTTACTTACCTAGGTCTCTAATTTTCATGGTATGTAACAAACACAAACTATGCTTTTATAATAAGAAATATATTATGAATGTAGCTTTGGAGTCATTAGGTTGTCTGAAGGTGTGTGACCTACTGAGCAAAGGTCATAAGGTCATCGTTGGACATGACTCTTATCCTGCAAGATCTCTTCAGGGTCCTTTCAAGTGGTTTTACACACACACACACACACACACACACACACACACACACACCCCTCCAATGGCTGACCTCGTCTTGTCTTCTGAGGCAGCTCATCCAGTGCCTGCCTAAGGCTTCTTACACCAGTGGAAGTTAATACCTATTGGAATGCCAGTCTCTTGATTAAAAGAAAATATTTCTTTTATCAATTTTGATTATGTGGACCAACTTATGTATGTGGGGGAGGGGTTGTATGAGTACAGGTGTCTGAAGAGGCCAGAGGCATTGGGTCCCCCTGGAACTAGGGTGACAGGCAGATATGAGTTGCCTGACGTGGGTGCTGGGAACCAAACTCGGGTTGTCTGTAAGGTCAGCGCGTGCTGTTAACTGCTGGAGCATCCTGAGGCTCCAGGACTGTAGATTTTTGTACCAGCCTCCCACTTGTTTCTTCATCCTTGCCCCCTACCTGCATTTCACTTTCATCTATATCCTATTCTAAAACCACATCAGATCATGGCATTTTTATTCTCAAACTTCATTTCCAAATCCCTCAGGGAAAACCCAAGGACTTTCTGTGCCATACAAGACACTGTTAAATTAATCCATCTTTGGCACGAACACCAGGCCCCTTAATAGTTGGGTATACTTTTACACTCATCACCCACAACACCCCATGGATCTAACTCCCCTTCCAACTTTCTTGGTGTCTTCTTATGCTCTGGAAATAAGGACAGTATTTCCTGGGATCACACAACACCATAAAAGAGTCTGCAGTGTTACCTTCCATGTTCTGAACACTCTACTTCTTGTGATTAAAATGATTCTGTTTTGATGACTTATTAGGAAGAGTGGGATCCCATTATAGTTTCTGATTTATGCACTGATAACAGATATAAGACTTTTCTAATTCTAAAACATATATAATCATCTAGCTAGATAGGCATGTGTATGCACAAATTCACACACACACACACACACAAAGCTACAGTTTGATTCTATGTATGAGAGAAAGAAGTGGGTAAAGGCAGAAGAAAGAATTCAGGTTGGAAGATGTGAATAAGTGGAATGTAAATTAGCATAACCATTACGGGCAACAGTATGGAGAATGTGGCATGTGATCCAGCTATCTCACTGTGGGAATATAGCCATAGGAAATGAAAACATTGTATCAAAGGGATACCTACACCCTCAGGTTCATTGTAGTACCATTCACAATAGCTAAGGTATACTTGACAGTGATGCCTGACAATAGATGCCCGACAGTGGATGAATGGACAAGTATGTTGTGTACATATATATATATAATGGGCTATTATTCAGTCCTAAAAGGAACAGAATCCTTTCATTCTGAATGGAACTGGAGGAAATTGTGTTAAGTAAAATAAGCCAGGCGCAGAACGACACACACCACATGTTCTCTCTCATATGTGGAAGCTAAAATAACCCGTCTGAAAATAGATTACTAGATGCTGAAAGGAATGGGGTCTATAGAGAGAGCTCCTTATCCTAGAGGCAGATTGGACACTGGGTGCAGAAAGACCATTCAGTACAAGGAACGAGTTCTGCTGTACAGTGGATCAGTTGCAGTTCACAATAACCCATTACATAGTTAATGAAAAGCTAGAAGACAGGATCTTGGAGGCTCCAAAATAAAAATGAGAAGATGGAAATGCTAATTACCCTGGTTTGATCCATACGCACAGTGGCCATGCATTGAAATATCACAATGTGCCCTATGAATATATTTCAAAAATATTGAAAACAAGTAAAAGCTCAAATCTCAACTCAATAGCCATTTTTCCAGCTAGCATTTTCTTGCTTCCATTGTTGAATCAATTTTATTTACTATCTATAACTTTTAAAGAATACTTCATATGAGAGACTAAACCTTAGAGGTGGGGGTAGAAATCTTTTCAACCTTAATGGAACATACCTTGTTCTTTTGAAGAGTTTATGAACATAGCATGTTTTAGCAATATTGCTTTCTGTGGAGGAAACACTAAGGTAGACCCTGTTGATAATGACCAAGATTTGAGGAAGGAAGGAAGGAAGGAAGGAAGGGAGGGAGGGAGGGAGGGAGGGAGGGAGGGAGGGAGGGAGGGAGAAGTGCAACTACACATTCTTTCCCCCTTAAAACATACTGTGTGGTCAGGATGACCTAGAAGCATCCTGAGATAAGACACAATGTATCATCCAATGAAGCATTGATATAGGGCCCCAAAGTAATGGCAGTGCACCAATGTTAACATTCAATTCAATAAATATTTGTTTCAATAACTGATTATGTTTTGCATCTGGAATATCTCCCTAAAGAGCACATGTTGAAGACTTGGTTCTTAATCTAAGGATGTTCAGAGGCGGGGCTTTGCGAGGTTAAGGGAGTAATGTCATTAGATCATGAAGGCTCTGACTTCATCTATGGATTTCATTGATGATCTCATAACCTAATGGCATATTGAGAGATGCTAGAAGCTTTAGAAGGTATGACATAATGAAAAAGATAGTCACTGGGAGAGTGGCTTTGAAGCACATATCTTGCCCCCTGTATGTATCTCTCATTGATCTCTCTCTCTCGCTCTCTCTCTCTCTCATCTATCTATCTTTCCTCTTTGTTCTACTATGCATTTCCCCACCATGATATTCTATTTCACTACCAATCCTGAAATCCAAGTAACCATGAATTTAGCTGTCTGAAACTGTGAGCCAAAAACACTTTCCTCTTTTGCTCTCAGGCATTTTGTCAAATGAAAGAAAACCAACACCTGTAACCTCTCTGTAAATGCCTGCGCTGAGTTCTAGAGAGAGATACAAGAAGAATGAGGCTACGATCTTGCCAGCAATGTCCATCTCAACAGCATTCAAGACCAATCGGTCCCAGAAATATCTAAAGACATAAGCAAGGGATAATGACAATGTTAAACACAAAAGGAAGCACAAAAAATTGTGTGCTGTGATTTTGGAAGTGCAAAATATTCTCAGAAGACTAGGAAAAATAGGTGAAAATGTTAGAAATAAAAAAATTAATCATGTCATAGTAGAATGATGGCCACTCTGCTTTTTGTTTCTATGCGCTTACATAAAAGATTATACATGTGTCATTTTAAAGCAGCTAGTTCCATTTTGGTGATATTCTTGTAAGAGAGAGACTAAATCTTAAAGTCATTTTCCTTGACTTCATCTGTATTGAGCATTATTAGCCAACTTTCTATATTTATTATAAAATAGCTGAGATAATTTGGTGATAAAAGATTTGTGAAAATAGAAGAGAGACTTCTACTAGGGGTGTTCCTATTAGAGAAAAGGAAGAGGGAAAAGGCAAGAGAGAAGGCAAGGGGACTAGATATGATCAGTGAACGATCAGGGAATGCATGAAAATGCCACAGTGATACCCATCAACCTGTAGAGATAATTATGCAAAGTGACTGTATAATTGTCCTTGTGATAAACAATTCATCACATAAAAGAAACAAAGAAAATGTTCTATTGAACTGACCAGGATCCAGCTGAGCTCAGTGCTTTAGATGGTGGGCATAGCAGCGTATCATGGAAGGAGTCTGTGGTGGAGCAAAGCATGCACTGATAGAAGCAAAGAGAGAAAGAAGCAGATACCAGGTCCCACAATCTTCTTGGTATATAAAGCCCCAGTGACTGAGGAACCTCTGATAAGACCTCAACTCCAATACTGCCAACCAGGAAACAAGCCTTTGAAACATGAGCTACTGGGGACAGTCAACATCCAAACTATAGATCTCTTCCTGCCACTTGACCACTCACTCACTATAGCCCCTCTCCCTCCATCACTTCACTGTCCATTCTTAATGCCGCAGCCTTCACTCTTCTGGTTCTTTTCATCTCACAGTTTACTCTCTCCTTAGAACACTCAACTTTATGCTACAAAGACTCCTTCATTGCCATCACTGTTCTCAGGTTGACTCTGTCAAGGGGTAAGTGACCTTGGTAGAACACCAGTCTGGAATCACAGCTTCTCGAAAGATGCTCCTTCAGGATGCCCATGTTCTAGCTCTGCCATAGCAGAGTGTTTCCAAGCTGTGTGAAGCAATGGAGTACAGTGTGGAGTTGGGGCTAGTTTTGAAAATTCTTTCTTTCTTTCTTTCTTTCTTTCTTTCTTTCTTTCTTTCTTTCTTTCTTTCTTTCTTCCTTTCTTTCTGTCTGTCTTTCTTTCTTTCTTTCTTTCTTTCTTTCTTTCTTTCTTTCTTTCTTTCTTTCTCTCTCTCTCTCTCCCTTCCTTCCTTCCTTCCTTCCTTCCTTCCTTCCTTCCTTCCTTCCTTTCTTTCTTTCTTCCCAATGAAAATATGTTCTTCTCCCATATCTCATCCCTACCACAGTTTCCCTTCCCTCCACTCATCCCAGCCCCACCTCTCAACTTTTCCCCTCCCCCAGACCCACTCTCCTGTTTCCTCTTCAGAAAAAAGCAGGCCTCTTAGTGAGAAATTTTGGTTTCTTAAAAAACCCAATTAGGTTATATGAATATGTTTTTGTCTTAATCCCAGATGTGGGATATGGGGCTTGATTGCTGCTATAAAAAAGTTTACATTTGGAATTCTGGGGACTGTTGAGAGGGTGTAAAAAGGCCAGAACCTTGAGAGGTTCCAGAGGCTGTTACTGTTGTGGTTTGTCAAGTGGTCATGAGCAAAGAGACAACAAGAAGAAATTAGATATCCTGATGACAAAGATTAACATTGCACAGGAACCCAATGCCCCTAATCAGCAGGAAGTAGTCTAAAGAGAGCGATATCACCCCTTTACCCTCTAACATTTTTTTTTTTTTTTGTCTACGTAGTATTAGGGAATTGGAAGAGAGAGGGTAGAATAAGGGTTAGAAGGGTGATAGATATAAGAACCCAGTAAAATAGAAAAAGTATAGCACCTATTGGCCTCCAAGAGATAACAGCCAAACAGAACAAGGTAAGACACAATAAGACAAGGCAAAAGCCCTCATACTGAGGCTGGACTGGCCAACTCAATAGGAGGACAAGAGTCCTGAAAGCAGGCAAAAGAGTCAGAGACACACCCACTCCCACCATTAGTAGTTCCACAGAAACACCAAGCTAACAGCCATGACATATGCAGAGGGCCTCGTGAAGCCCATGCCAGCCCCTTCTTGCTGGTTCAGTCTCTGTGAGCCCATATGTGCCCTGTTTAATTCATTAGGTGGGCTATGTTCTCCTGGAGTCCTTCATCCTCTCTGGTTCCTACAGTCTTTCCTTTTCCTCTGTGGAGTTCCCTGATCTTCAAGGGGAGGGACCCAATGGAGACTTCCAATTTAGACTTTTTGCATAATGTCTGGCTGTGGGTCTCTGCATGTGCTCCCATCTGCTGCTGGAGGAAGCCTCTGATGGGGATTGGACAGGGCACTGATCTGTGAGTACAGCAGAATGTCATTAGAAATCATTTCATTGATTTGCTTTTTAATGGTAGTCATGTTTGGCTCTTCCCTAAGTCTCTGGACCATCCAGTCTCTTGTTCCTGGCCATCCAAGCAGTAGTGTCAGGCATGGGCTTCCTATTGAGGGATGAGGCTAAAGTTCAATTTTCTAAGATTACTTCCTCCTCTATAAGAGGTTGTCATGAAACTTCAAAGAGCCAAACTATGTAGAGAGCCCAGCATGGGGTCTACAAGGAGGAATGGGTTCTAAGAGTTCACCACTTTCCCTTCTCCCCCATTCCTATCTTCTGCCTGAATAGAAGAATGATGTTCCTCAGGCCGTATTGTCTGTGGTTCTTATTATACACATCTATTAAAGATCCAGTTAGTCTATTTTGGTTACTATCAAAGGAGAAGACTGCCATCAACAATGTCTATTTATTCAAACAGAGTAGTAGAGTACGTTATTGATCCACCAATTAGTGTTCAGCTATTTTGGTCTAGTCTCAAGGTTTGGGAGAGTCTGCTATCATTAGCAGGATGTCAGCAAATGCACAATAAAATAAATAGATTATATGGAATTAAAACTAGCAGAGAGGATTATTGAAATTGCTTAGCTCATCATCATGGCATTTTTAATGCCTGTTTTAGGTGCTCTTCTACCACTTGTGGGGTTTAAGGACAGTTGCGTATTGGATGTTCACTTCTTTGGCAATTTGCTTTAGCATATTAGAAATTACAATTTTTCTTGTGAAAAGATACCTTACTCTTTCCACCTTGATCATCCAACTTGGCACAGAGGGGGGCTTTGCAGACTTGGATTTGGGTTCCAGCTTTATAAGAATCAGAACTAATTCTTACTTAATAAGGCCAGTATGCAGATTAAATCAGTCAACATCCAAATAATCATGGCTTTGAAAATGAGTGTAAGCCATCATTTTTTAGGCGGATGCACAAATCATCCAGAAATAGCCTCTCTAGCCTTTCTCGATGTATTTATTTTCTTTTCTCTCCATGCTTGCCCTTTCAGTAATAGCAACAAAAGAAAAAGGAGATAATAATCTTTTCAAATAGTAGCGAGCAAAGCAAGGCAAATCTTTTGTCACTTAGCTAGTGTGCTGTTCACAGCGGATGTGAAATAGCCGTTAACATTCCTGGATGAAGGATGAACGAAACAGGCATATCTTGCCCTTGTGATGGGTGTACAGTTACGGCAGCTTTTAAAACAGAGATAACCAAACCCCACCGAATGCTAGCAAGGATCTGTGAAACTGCAACCAGCCACAGTTAACACTCTCCCAACCCCGCGTGCGATAAATGCTACGAGCATTAGGTTGGCTTCTATAAATTTCAACTGGTCTGTATTTTTAACAAATAGATTTTATGTCTATACCTTTTCACTTCCTTAAACAGTGTTGTTCTAATATCTCATATTCCAGAGTGGTGTCAATCCTGTATCGTGGAAAAGAAAATTCTGCAGCTTGCTTTAGGTAACAAAGAAGGGAAGAAAGAATCTTGCTGTGAGCTCAGGTCCTTTGAGCCCAAGCCCAGGGCACCAGGACAGAGGACTCCTCCCAACGTTGCTGCTAATGCAGTCCTTGAGTGCTCTGTCTCTGAGTTTCCCTGGGGCCTCGGATGAGACACTGGGAGGCAATTTGGTTTTGGAGGTGCGGAGGGGGAATCTGGCTGTTCTACAATTGTTTGCTGAGCCATCTGCTCTCTCTTCCTCTTCAGAAATGATGCATTTGTTACCGTGGGCTGCTTTTGTCGAGTATTTGGATTATGTCACTCTCTCTGTATGTCACATGTGGGGCATTTGGTGACATGCAATGCAGCCTACATTGGTTTCCCTACGTAATGCAATAGGTACAGGCACACTTGCTTTCCATTCACTGTCTGAACAGTTTTAATGTCATTTAGATAAGAGTCACATGTCTGCACAATAGAAGCTTCCAGATTTTCAAGTTCCTTTTTTTTTTTTTTTTTTTTTGTATGTCACTAATAAGAATCAGGGAAGACGCCATCATGGCACATGTGCACAAGAAAAACAGAGCCGAGGAACCGACTGCTTCAGGAGGACACACTGGTCCACAGACAACTCAGTGTGTTCCAGTAGCAATGACTATTGGTCATTGTGTGTTGTCAGTTGTTTTGCAGATTAGGATCCAAGCCTGCTCTTGTTTACTGATAATTACCCACAGTATCTGCAGGTCAGTGTTTGAAAGGCTTGTCTGTGGGTAGAAAAACTCGTCTGTATTACTGAGAATGTTTGGTAAGCTGGTCAGCAACAGACCTGGGTAGGCTGTGTTACTACTTCCCACAGTGGTAACCATGGGGAAGTAATTTCACTTCTTCGGGCCTCAGTTCTTCCTTAGTATAATGTCCAGTACAAAAGATCTCTGATAATTCCGGCCCTGGGGGCACTATAGTTAATTTATAGTTAATTGATTTTGTAGGGATATCTTTCTGGTTATGGTAAAAGGACCCAAACATTTTTTTTTTCCAATCACTCTCTGTGACCTGAAAGAGAAATCCCAGGAAGGTGGTCAGGCTATGCTTGTTTCTAAGCACAGAAAAAGAATGGAGCTTGTCATCTGGCAACCAAGTCTGGCACAAAGCAACGTTTTGGGAAACAAAACTGGAAACACGCATTGTAAAAATGCGTTTAGTTTATTTATGATTTATTGAGGTACATGTCATCACTCCAAACTTAAAGGGTGGCAACTTCTCTGGTTGGAGTCATCATTTTTTTTTTTAAAGATGTAATGAGTATTGACTGTGTACCAACCACCATGGATGCTAGGGTGAGCTTGTTCCATCACCTAACCTGGAAGCACCCTCTGTAGGATGAGGAAGGCAGGTCTGTAAACAGAGAGAAGAGTAACACAAAGGACGAAGACTATACACAGCCGGCAAGGAGGACGGAGAATGCTATCATCACACCGGGGAAAGCTGGAGAAGAAATAATGATACAAAAGAGGTCTCATGGGATGTGAGGATTGTTTCCAGGTAGGTGCTGTATGTCATGGGGAGAAGGCATGGGGGTATCTGAACAGACAGACCAGATAGAAGAAAGATACAGAGGTGTACTGGGTAGAAAAAAGACAGTCTGCATGAGCTGTGGACTAAAATGGCTGGAGGCATGTGAATAACCTTAATCCCAACCGGAAGAGTTCAGATCTTTCTAACAAGGGCTTTAGGCAGTCAGCGGCCACACAGAGATAGTAGCCAACTTCAGTGAACGTAGACTGCCAGCTAGCTTTAGACACTGACAATCTCTGAATAGTCTCCCTTTAGGAAAACTGTCTAGTTGTTGACGCTATGCTCCTGCTAGAAATCAGGTGGTTATAGGGTTTATTAGCAGCATCTGTTGTGGCAGGGCAGGAAGGGAAGTTTTGTTCAACTAAAGCCATGGGCACAATGAATATCATGTGAGGCCAAGGGTTCAAAGTGAAGGCAGACTCTAGACTCCTGTGGTTGGAGGCTCCTTTGGAAGGTCACATGTTGGATATGCTGCATATTAGGTATTTACATTACAGTGTTTAATAGTAGTAAAACTACAGTTACAAAGTAGCAATGAAATAATTTTATGGTGGGGGGATTGCCACAACATGAACTGTATTAAAGGGTCACAATATTATGAAGGTTCACTGATCTAGATTCTAGAGTCTAGAGGGAGTCCACAAGCCAAGCAGCAAGGGCAGCAGCCTAATGGAGGGGTCCTGTCCGTCGTACCCTAGAACTTCTGACTAGAGCCTCATGGTGGGCGTTTCCTTGGGAGGTACCGCAGGTACCGGTCCCTCTGGCTGATCACAGGTAACAGAATGGAGCATCTGTTTTCAGGGTTGTCAGGAGTGCTGAAGGGTTTCCTGATCATCTAATCACTGTCAGGGTGTGAAGTATACTTTCTGGACATATACATGTATATATGTTTACAGATATTGATAGGTTTTCTTCACCAATGAAATAAGCCAATTCAAGCTGGATTAAAGGCAAGTTTACTGGAAGCAGCTCAAGGGTCTGGGACAGGGACATCGTGCATCCCAGCTAAGGTAAGGGGATTTTACAGATCTTAGGCAAAGGGTGATTAGTGTCAGCTAAGAGCTACGATTGTGTCCAAATATGGTCAAAAGCCGAACTCCTGGGGGGACACTCTTGGATGGGTTGCTGGAACGGCAGATTCGAAGGGAGAGATGATGACATTTTAGCCTGGAGTTTTCTCTATACAGGTGATGGATGTTAAGGGAAGAAGAGCAAACAGGGCTTCCCAGCATGTGTGTGTGTCGGGGGTAGGGGGGGTGAGCAGGGGTTTCAACCAAACAGACATGTGTGAGTATATATGCTACATGCTTTCTGGACACATATGTACATATGTATTTATGAATATGTGTGTGTGAATATCTATGGCCCATGCTTTCTGGACATATAATATAGTATAAAATGTCAATATATTATAAATGTATATTATGGTCAAGGAGCATGATATACTTACATGAAAGTGTTATTATGAATTACATCAGTTCATGCAATGAGCAGACAGTAAGAAAAATTGTTTTAAAAGTTGAGACAGAGGGTAGGGAATTGGTCCAGTGGTTAAGAGCACTGGATGCTCTTACTAAGGACTCAGGCTTGACTCCCAGCACCAACAGTGGCTGGCAACCATCTTTAACTCCAGTTTCTGAGGGTCTGATGCCCTCTTGTGGTCTCTGTGGGCACCAGGCACATGCATGGTGAGTAGACATACAGGTAAAACATCCATACACATTTTAAAAAGCTGAGATAAGTAAAAGTCGGTTAATCTCTAGAGTTGTGCAAGGGTTGATTCTGATTCCCATACCCTCACATTCTTGTTGTTTTTATGAAGATATTTGTAGAGGCTTTTACATTGTTTTCGGAGGTAAGTTTTTCCAAACCCTTTTACAAGACCCATTAAAAGACTGGCATAGTTTTTTCTTTAAATTAGTTAGTCTGATGATTGTAGTGATAGATTTCTTCTGAGATCTTGGACGGGCATCTATAGGATCATGATGTATAATTTTTGATGCATTTTAAAACTCCAGTGAGTTATCTCATTTGAGGAGCTTTGCATTTATGTTTGCAGATGTTCCCAGCCAATGGTTTTACTTTTTCCCCCATTTCCAGTTGGTGAAATCAGATTATATTAGCTTTAGAAAATGAAGTAGACTGCTTTATCTCATTTTCTATGTTCCTGAAACAATTTATATGAGATTATCATTCCTTGAAAGTTAGGTTTGTATATATTAAAGTTGTGAGAATTTTTTTTTCCCCACAGGATCTCTTGTAGGCCAAGCTGGCTCACAATGAGGCTAAGAATGACTTTAAACATGTGATTCTTCTGCATCCACTTCCCAAGTCTGAGTCATGATATGCTGCTTAGATATAAGTTTAATTCCTTTGATTTGGTTATGTTTCACGTTTTAACTGTTTGTTTTCTTTATGGCACTGTGACCTCTTTCATGGTATTTTTTTATGCATCTGAACAGAGCCATTGCAGAAAAAAACCATAATAATATCATCTACCTTTACAGAGTAATTTCAAAAATTTTTCTTTTAATTTTTAAAATTGAAAACCTTTTTATTTTCTTCTGTTATTTTTATAGTGGTGTGTGTGTGTGTGTGTGTGTGTATGTGTGTGTGTGTGTAGTTTACTCATTTTTAACTGAGACGTTCATCCATGCAGAGAACTACAAAACTGAAATTGCACACACGCTCCCTCTTCTGCCTTCTATGCAAGACCCTTCTTAGGCCTACAACTGCTTGTGTGCAGAGGTGAGCCCAGTTCTTAGTATTGATCTAACACTCAGTGTAGATCCGCTCCCTAGGAGGGTTCAAATCCCACTCTCTCTTCCTGGTTTTCTGACACTCTGACCCAGTGGAGTGACTGACAAGCTGTAGCACTCCTTCCCAGAGAACACTTCGGCTGCTGCTGCCTCAGACTTGTGTTTTTATGAAATCTGTTCACAGTCCTTTACTTGAGAAGACTTCCCATTCCAGGGCATAGCATACATCCCGAGCCATTCCTTTGTAACGAATACCTTTTATTCCCTTTAAGACATCTTTCTAGAGATGCCTTCTCTGAAGACTGTAAAAGAGAAGGTTGAATGAAAACCCATGGAGTATTTCAACACAAGGATGGATGTTCAACAACCCGGTTGGTCTGATTTTGTTTTGTTTTCTACAGATAAGACTGTACGGAGAGATGAGGCCCTTCACATTTTCTTTCATGCTGTTTGGATTTAATGTTTTTATTGTTGTTATGAAACAAGAGACACAGCCAGCTGTTGCTCTCAGCCCAGATCCATTGTTTTGCAGACAGTGAAGGATCCCTTCAAACTGACAACCAGCTCGTGTGTGCTCAGTGTCTCCGTTCTCAGAACTGCAATGCATCGGGGGCATCTCTTTCTTGGTGATCTTACTGGGCTGCTGGAAGTAACTTCAGTGGGGGTTTCTAATTTGATTTCAGTTTTTTAAAAAAGGATCCCAATCATACAGAAATTTAAAAATAAAAGAATTCCAAGTTGTATGCAAAATGGTTGAGATTTTCTTCTGAGTTGCTTTAATTTTTAGATTAACACACGAAACAACCCCATTATTATACTATTTTGTCTTTCATCCTGGAACCTTTTAGTTTATTTTTATAGTTTTATTTTTTTTACATTTTGATTAATGATGCTCTGAATTGCTTGTACTTAAAATTTCTGACTATGTGGATGGACAGAAGGCAGTGGCTAAAATCATATACTGTTCTAGCAGAGGACCTGGGTTCAGTTCCCAGCACCCAGGTTAGGTGGCTAACAACACCTTGTAACTCCAGCCCCAGGGGATCTACACGCCCCCACTCCCGCTCACATACCTGTACCCCATATACACACGATTAAAAATCTTGAAAATTTTCT
This sequence comes from Grammomys surdaster, assembly GCF_004785775.1. Lineage (NCBI taxonomy): Eukaryota > Metazoa > Chordata > Mammalia > Rodentia > Muridae > Grammomys > Grammomys surdaster. The sequence continues at coordinate 1,394,093 of NW_021604644.1, forward strand.
GATTACATCCAATAAAGGAAACCATAGGGAAACATTATCACACCCAATCAATACCCTTGTTGGATTCTTTTCCACCTTTAGAATTTTAAAATTGATTTTCCCCTAAATATACAATAATGTTCTTTCCTATTCCATAGGATCTAAGATATCTCTAAGTGTCAAAGTGTCATTGCATCTCTAAGACTGAAAGATGTTAATTGGTAAAAGAGTGAAAGCAGGTATTTAAATCTTCTGTTTTTATGAGGGTATGTCTAGTGTTGTCTCAGTTAAGTAAAATGCTAGTTGGTAGTTTTAAGTAGATGCTCCTTTAAATTGAATAAAATGCCACATAGTAAATATTGACTAACATTTCAAAAAGTTAAAATGTAATATTTTTATCTATATACCTTTTACTTACTGATAAATTCAGATACCTTTGGGGTTTTTTTTTAATCCATGGAGCAATTTATTTAAATACAGCCTTTATTACTTGTATTACTGATATGGTATATTGTTTTGATAATTTTTCTAAAATTGAATATTCCTCCAATTTCTGTGGCAAATCCCCTTGCTCACAATGTATCATCTTCTAGGGAGTAGTTTAATTCTCTTTGTTTTTTATTCAGCATTTTCTGAACACATTAACAAATGAAGTTGCCCTGTAGCTGTTTTATATTCTGTTTTTTGGGGTTTTAGGCCTGAGATAATATTTTATGTAACACTTTACTTTTTTCTATATTCAAGGTGGTTTACATAACCCGGAGACTATCTATTTCCTGGAGCTTTTATTCACAATTTGATATCAATTTTGTGTCTTGTTAAATTTTAGACAATTTATCTATGGACTCAAAAACCTCCTCTACCTTCTTTGACAATCATTCTTGATTTGTTTTTCAGTTTCTTCTATTTATGAATAATAATTACTGGTTACATAAAAGTCATTTTAATACAGCTGTGTGTCCCCTCATTTAATTTTGATTTTGGTTACATATTCTCTCTCACTTCTATTTGATCTAGTTGTACTACACTCTTGATTAATTTTTTTTTTACTGCTCCTCTGTTATTAAAAGCTCAATATGCATATATTTTATTCATTTTTCCTTTTCCTTTTGTCTTTGGCTTGAGTTGTCTTTTAGGTAGACAATGATTGCTCTATTTGTTTCCAAATGTCTCCAAATTGTCTGTGGTATCTCAGGCAGGATTATATGCTAAGGGGATGAATAAAGGTGAACAAGCCTTTGTTACCCCACAAAGTGTATATGTAGGTGTGTGTGTGTGTGTGTGTGTGTATTTATGCAACACTATACATATTTATTATTCTGGTACCCTTAATTTGGTTTTCAAGTGGACAATATATACTGTTAAGTCTAGGCATAGCACTATACAACAAAATCTGAAAGTTATGGCAAAAATCCCATTTGTCCTTTTCTCCCTGGCAACTACCACTTTCTGCTTTTTTAGATACTGTGAGTAAGGGCATATACTACTTTTCATGCTGGGGTTGGATTGTTTTCTTCAGCCAAGTGTTCTCCATGTTATTGCACAGGATAAATTTCACTTTATTAAGGCTGAGTAATATTGCATTGTGTATATACACCAAATTTTCCTTTGACAGTCATCTACTGATAGACATTTAGGTTGTTCCACATCTTAGCCTATTATTAGTAAAAAAAATGCTGGGTCAGGTATATGAATGCAAATATCTTTTCAAGATTGTGATATCGATTCTTTTAGACAGGTGTCCAGAAATGGTGTAACTGATCATGTAGAAGTCCTATTTCAGGTTTTTTTGTTTGTTAGTTTGCTTGTTTTGCTTTTTGGGTTTTTTTTTTGGTTTTGTTGAAACTGCACTCCATTTTCCATATGGCTGCACAGTTTTACATTCTTGCCATTGTCAATCAAAGGTCTAAGTGTTTAGGCTCCACTGAGGTGTGTTGACTAGGTATAAAAGGAGATCTCACCGTGGTTTAATTTGCAATTCTCTGGTGCTAGAAAAACACTGAACACTTCTTCATAAGCTTGCAGCCGTGTCTGCATCTTCTTTGGAGAATTGTCGGCTCAAGGCCTTGAGCTATTCTTTAAGTGAGTAACCCTCGGGGTTTTGCAGCTGAATTGCAGGGATTCCTTGTGTGTTTTGGAGATGAACCCTGTGTGGATGTGTGGTTTACAGTCTTTTTCTCTCGTTTCCGCATTGCCATTTCAAGCTGTCGGTTGTTTACTGTATGCGGAAGCGTTTGGTTGGATGTAGCCCTGCTCATCTGTTTTGGCTCACGTTGCCTGTGCTTTTGGTGTTACGTTCACAAAATCATTGCCAACACCAATACCATGAAGTTTCCCCCTAACGTTTTCTTCTAGAAGTTTTGCTGTTTGGGGTCTTATCTTTGCATCTTTAGTCCACACTGACCTGAGCTTTGTGCGTGGGACAAGGTAAAAGTCTGATTTCATTTTATCACGGGTAGCTGTCTAGTTCTCCCAGTACTGTTTAGTGGAACTGTCCTCTCCCCTCGTGCTGCCCCAAGGTCCCCGTGAGAGATCCATCTGCCGTTCTGAGCTGTTTTGTTCCATCGATCTATATGTGTATAGCTTTTTAGTGCATGATGAAATCAGGGAGTGTAACACCTCCAGTTTCTTTCTTCAAGATGACCAGCTATTTTTTTTATTGTTGGATATTTTATTTATTTACATTTCAGATATTATCCCTTTTCCCTATTCCCCACCACCATTCTCCATAAATCCCCTATCCCATCCCAATGACCAGCTATTTTGAGTCCTTTGTGGCTACCTGTGAATACTAAAGTTGTCTTTTTAAATGTTCAATATAACAAATGTCTCTTTAAAATGTTATCACGGCCTTCAAATTGAATGTGTCACTTGCTATGGACTGTGCAGGAGATTTACGAGTGCTGCCTGACAATCCGTAGATGTGGGATGCCTTTGCAGGTTCTCCCTGCATGGTCCATCAGCATTGTATGGTTTTCACTGTGCCAGCTCAGTGCCTTCCTTACTTATTCCAAGGTATCTGTTCTTTCTGATGCTAGACAAATGGAATTGTTGCCTTAATTTCCTTTTGAGATAAGTTACTAGTGGATAAGAATATACATATTTTTGCATATTACTTTTATATTGTGCAACATTATTGCTTGGTTTATTTATTGTTTTCAGTATTTTTTTGGTGGTGTCTTTAGAATTTTATATAAGATAGTCTCATTTAGAAATAAAACTCACTATATTTCCTTTTGTTCTGATTTGGGTTTGTTTTAGAGACTATCTTTCTGTTATGGAGAAATGCTGTTTTCTTCCCTCCTCCCTCCCTCCCTCCATCCCTCCTTCCCACCCTTCCTTCCTTCCTTTCTTTTTTCCTTCCTTCCTTCCTTCCTTCCTTCCTTCCTTCCTTCCTTCCTTTCTTTATTTCTTTATTTCTTCTCACCATAAACTACACTGTTAGCCATGCATTGCTTGAGTTACTCTATGATTTAAATGTATTTTCACTTTAAACTTGTGTTGAAATGTAATTGCCGGTGCATTATGGAATGGGATCATGAAGAAGTACTTAGGACATGAGGGCTCTGCCTTCAGAGTGGAGTTAGAATCATTATATGAAGGCGAGCTCTCTCTCTCTCTCTCTCTCTCTCTCTCTCTCTCTCTCTCTCTCTCCCCTTCTCTCTTCCTTTCACCAGCAGCTGCCATCTTGAGCTAGGCTTCCCATCACAGTGCTCTGAGAAAGTAAATTTCCTTCTGTACTCCCTGGATTTCTTAGAAATTCTGTTACAGCTCAAAACAGAGTAAGTCAGAGTGTCTTTATCTCCTTTAAAATATATAGATGCTTTCCCTTGAGTTTAAGGTCAACCTGCTCTACTTAGTGAGCTCTAGGACAGTCAGGGTTAGTGTTACATGGTGAGATGCTATTAGAAAGAAAGATGATTCATGTGTAGAAAACAAAATCTCTCTACCATCCATACACGGGATGAAGAACCGTGGCAAGCAATGAGAACTGACATATAAAGTGTTTTCTCATAACACTTTTTGATTTATGTAGTTTGAGATTGAGTCTCATATAACCCAGGCTGGCCTCAAACTCAGTATAGATTGGTTGGCTTTAAACTACCGATTCTCCTGCCTCTGCCTTCGGAGTGCTAGAATTAAGAGCATGTACCACCACACCTTAAAGTGCATTTAAATGTGTGTGTGTGTGTTTTTTTTTAATCCCATTTTATAGTTGGTAAAGCACCTTTCAAAGCTATTTTCAGTCACATCTCATAAGGATTCCGTGAGACAGGCAAGGGGGCATGTGATGTGAATCCATTTTATATGTGAGAACATTAAGACTCCTGGAAGTCAACGCTGTATTCAGGCCCCCAGGTTTCAGTGGGTTGTCTGGAAGTTGAGCCCAAGTCTCTTGCCTCTCTTAGTCCTATATTTATTGCACCGTGTCACAATCATCCAACTCAATTCCGAACTGAAACACTTCACTGTGGAGTCTTTTCTCGTAGTTGGCTACAAATGATATATAATTTTAATAACATATGCTTATTTCCAGAGAAAGGATTTTTATCTCCATTCTATGCCAATGTTATTTTAATGTGTGACATTACATAGCAGGCTGCATACTTTTCCATGAGAAAAAAAATTAGGAAAAAAATGTTTGCATGTATCTATTTTGGAAGATCCATTCTAATTTAAGGAAGTGTGATGATTGAAACCCCAGACTTCAGAACAAATTAGAATAAAAATCTTTGTTACATCTTGACTCTTGCCTCCTTTGAAGAGACAAAGTCATTCTAAGGAGAAGCCTGTGGTAGGCTCTTAAACTTCCATCATGAATTTAGTGAATGAAGACTCAGGGCAGGTGGGTGTCAGAATCTAATGCCTTTTCTTCCTCAAGGCTCATCACTGTCTCTGCTCCCAGGAGTGAGTCACTCTATAACAACTGGAGCGACAGTCATACCCATCCTTAGTTCTACTTAATCCTTCTGAATTCACAACGCCTATTCCCAGCTGCTTTTTATAAACTCTTGTGAGAAAGGCAGTCCAGGTTATGAACTCTATTTCACAGATACGACAATAGTCTCACAGATGCAGAGTCCTACCTGAATTTGTGTGTGTGTGTGTATGTGTGAGTGTGTGTGTCTGCGTGCGTGCGCGCGTCCGTGGAAGATCATTTTGAGAACTAGGAAGGTTAAGCTTTAACTTGTTCCATGCTAAATATCCCTGACCAGATTGCAGTTCTGAAGGAACCATGTCAAACACCTTAAGATAAAAATATAGGCTATAATTGTAATCTGCCACTATGAAGCCTGCAGTGAAACTCGGGGGCTTAAAAAAATTAGAAACAAAAGCTGAAACACATTTATCTATCCGATTCCACTGGTGTTATTTTTATAGCCAGTGGCCATCTTCTTTTCTCAGTGTAAATACTCCTAAGTGTCAGTCATATGTGATGTGCCTACACCAAGGCAATGATGCCCATGTACACATACCTGGATGTGCACATGTCAGTAGGTATCACAACATTTTCTACAGAGGCTATAAAGCAGGCTATAAAGCAAAGCCAAAGCTGTTTCTAAAACAAGAGTCAGAATTCTGGTCTCCCAGGCCACGTCCATAGGCAACGTGAACACAAAAGCGGCCCTCCGGGGTTTTAGGAACACTGTCCAGTTCCCTGGGTGGGCAATAAATCAGGATGTCTCAGCTTTGTTAGCCAAGGCTGGGGTGGTTGCAAGGGAGCCTTTCTCAGTTCTGAAAACAGTCTCTAAGCCACACAGTGCTTCTTTCTTTTTCAACACACTGTGATCCTCACCGCCTAGCTGTGTGCTCTTTAAAAAAGTGTCTACTTGCTAACACCCCTTTTTTGGAATGGGTAAGTGGCAGGGAGGAGGCTTTCTGTTCTTGAAGGTTTGGTTAAGCTAGTGGGTGAAGAGCCAGTTTGCGATGTGCATGTGCTTTGCTTGTTATTGTCCTGACACTGGGTCTGAGATAATCAGACTGTGTCTCTGCTCTGCATGGTGCTTAGGGTCATTGGTGTGACTATTCTGGGGCAGCTGCTCTGCTCCACTCTGCATGGTGTAGCATCATCTGTGTGAATATACGTGGGCAGTGGGGCTCTACTTGTGTTCTGCAAGCCTGTGGGGTCGTCACTGTGAGCATACTTGGGCAGTGGGGCTCTACTTATGTTCTGCAGGCCTATGGAGTCAACACAGTGGTACAAGTGAGCTCTACCTGTGCTCTGTAGGTCTGAGGAGCTGTTGGTATGAGCATCCTGATAGCGGCTCAATTATCCACTCAGTTGGTATAGTCTTCTGCAGGAATGAGGGTTCTATTCTTACTTTTCATTCTTTCATGGGTCTCTGCTCTCAAGAGGGAGCAGACAATGCTCACCAGGAGGAAGCATGGCTTGGGGAAAGGTGGAAAGCACTAGGGAAGGCAGATCTCTATAGAGCAGCATGCTGTGCCTTAAGTATGTGGGAGGGGGGTGGCAAGACAAACAGCTAGGGTCCCGGGTGGAGAAAGGAAAGTGACAAATGCTGGTTTCAGTTTGACTAACGCAGTTAAGATGCCTGTGGATTCCAAATGAGTAGGCAGGGGGATGATATGCTTTAGCCCTTCTGCATTGTGTAAGAGTAATACAAACCACTATTCACTGTTCCCAAGAGCAACAGAATATGAGCCTGCATGGGTAAACTACATGGGTAGTTTAAAAGTTATCAGTAGCCACTTTTTAAAAAAGGATTAAAAAGGAAATGGATAAAAGTAATTGTAATAATATATCCAATATAAGCTAACTGGTATCATTTCAACATGTTATCAGTAAAACTGTCACTAAAGAGATTCTTTCCCTTTCCCCCATATAGGCTTTAGGATGTGGGTTTGTTTTATTCTTACAGCACTGTAAGAAGGCAAACCACATTTAAGAGCACAATAGGTGTGTAGTGATGCCCCACTGGGCAGTGCATGTATGGCTCAAAAGGAGTAGGACAGCTGGGGTGGGAAGCCAAAAGCTTCTGCTTTGGGAATTAATGACTGGGAGATAGAGCATGAACCAGTACGGCTGCTGTCTCCCAGATAACTTCACAAAGCATATCCTTTATTGTTTGCATCTTTAAGTGGCTCCTTTGGCATGCTCAGAAACTTCCTATGAAATGGTGAAGCAGCAGCCTCTGTCTTTACTGATCCCTTTCAGCCACTGCAATGTCCAAATCCCTCATCCTGTCATTTGACATCATCTCCACGATGGCTGTGTTGACTCATCCATGCCTATGGTATGTCCTTTCACCTCCAATGTCTACTGTCCTAGTAGCTCTGACTATCTTTTGGAGTTAGGGTCCTCATGTAGCCTAGACTGGCCTCAAACTTGCCATGTAGCCAAAGATGGCCTTGAACTCCTGATCTTCTTGCCTTCATTCAACAAGTGCTGGGGTTCAGGGCATATATATATATATATATATATATATATATATATATATATATTCCTTAGGATTAAGCCTTGGGCATCCTAGGTGAGAACTCTACCAACTGAACTACATCCTCTGCCAAGGTTTGTTTTAAAAGTATGACAGTTATCTTTGTGGCATGTTTAATGGCCCAGTTTTTTGAAAGTGTCACTAAAAGAAGATAGCTATAAAATGACTTGTGTATACCTTATATAATGAGTGTCTCCCTCTCTCCCTCTCTCTCTCTGTGTGTGTGTGTGTGTGTGTGACAGAGAGAGAGAGCGTGCGTGCTAGAGAGAGAAAAGGTATGTATGGGGTGGCATGTGTGCTTAAAGCATATGCGTGCAGAGGTCAGAGGAGAGTTTCACGTGTCTTCCTTTCATTTTTCCACCTTAATTATTGAGGCACTGACTTCACTGAACCTAAAGCCTGCATTTCAGCTGGCTGGCTGAACAACGAGATCTCAGGACCCACTGTCTTTGTTTCCCAGGACTGAGGTTACAGCGTATATATGACCATGTCCAGATTTTGAGTTTGGGATTTGCTTGCCCATTCTTAAATTACTAACAAACTTTTAGTACCTTACAATTGATGAGTAACCCTAATAATTCAGATAATGTTCATTGAAGTAACTCAATAGGATTATTATATTCATCCTTGTTTATGTATCTTTTAATTAAATCATGTGTTACAAGGACAAATACAACTTGTCTGACTAGGTTTGTCAGGAACTAAGGTGACTCTTGGTAAGCATGGGACTCCCCTGTAGGGAGCAGATATGAGCAGGTGTCACACAGCATCACACCAGCCTCAGGATTCAGTCTGTGTTACCTATTGTGTCTCACAGAAAGACTAGGAGGCTTGTCCAGTGGGTGTGTGAAGTAGCAGTTAGGGATGGTCTTGTTGATTCTGGTTGATCTGCCCTGCTTCTATCTCTCCTTGGAATTTCTTTTGCTTATTCTATCTCCTAACTCTTGCTGCCGAAAGTTATAAACAGGCAGAACAGTAGTCTCATGTCATATCCCAATTCCTCATACCTGTGAAAGTTGGGGGATCCAACCTAATGTTGATCTAATTGCATGAGTCCTCAAGAGCAGGGACCATTTCTGATTGCCTGTGTAGAGACACATGTGTCAATGTGAGAGGGCCTTGATGTGATTGTGTGTGTGCACTTTCACTGGCTGTGATTCTCAACGTAATTTTATCATACTTTGTGCAAGTCTTTTACTTAAATTTAGATTTTCTAATTTTTGTTGTGAGAATTGTTTTTTGTTTTTTGTTTTCATTTTACATAATGAAAATAGAAACCTAGAGAAAGACTTGTTTCTTTCATCCAGCAATGTGCCTTGCCCATAGTTGATATGTTTAGATTAAGTGCAGACAGACAGATGATAACTCCCATTTCTTCCCATAGCTAATACTACTTATTCTGTCGGATACTTATGCTTTCTACTTGACGTGTTTGCAAAGCTTCTAACTTCCTGTATTCTCTGAAGGGACAGTAAAGGGAACAAGCTCAAAAGGGATGATGCTTGAAAGTATGAGTCATAAACCCAAGCAGTGAGAGCTTCCATTACACCTTGAGAGACATAATGAGGAACAGGGACACTCAGGAGACATATAGCTGAGAGATTGGCCCTTCCAAGAGTGGATTTTACAGAGTCAGGTAAGATAAAGCAACTCTTGACCACAGTGAACATCTGGTTGGAAACTAATCAGGTGATGACTTCAACCACATTCACATTCAGTTTTTCTCCATGAATGGCTTCGGTCACATCATAATTTCTTAGATACAAAAATATGGAAAGGCAGAAAAATAAAATAAAAAATGAAAAGAGTACAAGCTTGGAGAAACTCTCAGGTTTGAATATGTTGAGGTTTTTAAAGCCTCGTGCTTCTAATATTCACTTAAGATAATTTGCTGTTTTCAAAGCTATAAAAAGGGAATGCTCAAAATACATCATTTGTAAGTATGAAATTTCATAATGAAACCCACTATTTTGAATGGATATATCCTAAAATATAAGCAGATAAATGACGTCTAATGAAAGAGATGTAGACAGCAGCTCAGAGAGCAGGACCTCTAATGATAAGATGGAAATCGCTCATTCCCCTACTCTCCTCATGCCTAGACTTTCTACAGATTCACTGCACTGGGATCTCATAGTCTTTTGAATCTACATAAACATTATGAAAGTTATAGAATTCAGAAACTTAGAAAAATTAACAAAATCTTCCTTTAGTCATTTTCCTTTTGGCAATACATTCTCTGTTTCCCTTTCCTATCTGTTTAGTTGGTCATATATTATAAATAGGTTAACATTTTGGATATTTACATCTTTATCCCATCTGGTCATAATTCTTTCTTTTTCTGAAGAAACTGAGGGAAAATGATAGCTGATATATTTGATGGAAATCAGGATCTAGAAATCTATAAGATTTCCATAATAGTCCAGGTCTTTGGGCATTTCCTTGATGAACTGCTAAGACCTATAATTAGGTTTGTGAGATACAATATTTTTCAACACTTTGACACTAGATATAAGATAAAAGTATATGTTTTAAAAATTATAAAATTCTTTTCTTAGAAGAAAGCACTTACTTTTGAGAAGACAGGACTAGAGAAATAAACCACTCTCAACATTACGGAGACTACCAAAATGAAACATTTTTATGCATAACCTAGTATCCCTGATATTCTTTGACATAGTCTACATGAGCATTTATTAGTGATTTCAAATTTAACGACTACATTTAAAGTTACACATTTCAATGTATTGCTACATTTACTTTAATGCTTTACTAAACATTTCAACAGTTGAACCCTAAGGAATCGCTTTCCTTATTTTAGACTCTTTATGTGAACTTTTTAGAAATTAAGGACAGAGAAATAATATACATTAGAATATTGAGTCAGGAATGGTTGTTTATTGGAGGTAGTAACCTCCAAGGTGTCAAACAGAAACATAAAATACCTCTCTTCTGGAATAGAGCATAAAGCACGGGAGTGCACTGAACTTTGCTCAACTAAAACCTTAGTTTTTCCTTGAGTTAATGTTGTTAGTAATGTCTGCTTCTCCAGACAGCTCCCTTTGTCTTCTCTACAGACTTCTGTAACTTGTACTTCCCCTCAGATTGTAATGATTGTCAATGAATTACTAGCAGAAGGTATTTGAATTTGGTTTCCTGTGTAGAACCACATGAAATTAATGATAGTTGTTTTTGTCCACTTAACTGGGGAAAAAGTGGTTCAAACCTATGTTACAGAATATTTCCTATAAATATAAAGACTATTATGATGATGATGATGATGAGATTTACCTACTTCAACCACAAGAATTTTTAATTAAAAGTCATAGCAGAGGGTAAAGAGTAAATGTCAGAGAAACATGGATTTTTGGCCCTTCTGATTTATTCTATTCCACAGAATAGTGCTCAAAGATTCCTAAAAGAACCCCTAGCAGGAGAGAACCTACGTGTTTCCACACCACCATGGGGAATATACCAACAGAGGTGTAATCTCAAGACATAATGCACAGTAGAGCTATAGAAACAGACCCTTGTCCTTGGAGGAAGAATAACAGGTGTAGAGCCTGAGAGAGCTGCAAGGGGGTGTAGTTTGACAGTCTTTTACACCATGGGATCACCCTCTATTGACCTCGGACCTTGGGGCTGAAGAGGTTGAGGACTACTCATTACATCATTGTAAGTTGTGTGGGGCTTGCTCATTACAACATCATAAGCTCTCTAAGGCTGGCTCATTACATCATCATAGGATCTCTGAGGATGGCTCATTACATCACCACAGGATCTCTGAGGATGGCTCATTACATCATCACAAGGTCTCCATGGTGTTTTCTAGAGGGTCATGTGCTTTGAAGACTCACTTTCCCTCCCACACAATTGCAAAGCAGGACTGGTCTCTGGAGCACCATGAAGAAGAGAAACTAGGAACGATTCTGGGTTTCATGAAGTGAGCTGTGGCTCTAAACTCTCCCCCACCCCCCGTGTCAGAAAAACCAGTGAATGTCTTTCCATAAATGTATCTTATAGTTTCTTCACACTTGGAGATTGCCATTCCAAAAGACTCAAATACAATGGTCCTCCAGCTTTTCAAAACGGTGAGAGTGAAAACAGATGTGGACAAGTGTCACACAGCAGAATCTGTGTCTGTTGATCACTGACAGAGCCACTCTAGTGAGTCCCAAGAAGGCACAAGGAGCTAGAGGCAGTTGAGATGATCTGGTAATGAAAGATGTTTGAATAAAAAAGGTTTGGAATCAAAGCATCCTTAATTTTTTTTCTGATACCACCTTGTCACCAAGTTACACATTCAGGATTGACTTGCTTGCTTTCATGGCTTTATGTATATACAGTATAGCATTGTAACGCGACCTCTTAACTTATGGAATTCATAGTGGTTCACCATGGTGGTCAGATGTTCCTGGTACCTTCAAGCAATAGCATACTGCTCCCCTGCAGAAGCTGGTGCCTCTTACTGTTTCTTTCCCCACTTTTATTTGACCAGGCCTTGTGATTTTTAAACGCTTATAGCTTTCTGAAACTTTCTTCTAACCCTATCTCCCAACAAGTTCTCTGTTGCCCTGATCGTCCTTCATCAGGGAAGCTGAGTTAATATGGCAAAAATAATGTCCTACCAGCCAGACCACCCTGCAGCCTCTCAGAAAGCGTGTCAAGTCAACTCAGTCAACTGCCGAATTCAGCTGGGATCATCATTGGTGTTCCTCACACAGGATCAAGGTGTCAGAAATGAGTTGGTTGTTCAATGGAAATGTAGCATCATTATTTTTTAAATAGCAGCCATGACTATATTCCTGAAGTTGATGTACTTTTAAAAGACTTTTAAAATAAGTTATGGTGCATTAAAATATTCACCATCAAATGTACCCATCTAAAACATCTTAGCTGTTTATTCCTATTTTTTCTCTCCCTTTTGGACTTGCAGAGTTTCAGGAGGTAAAGAAAGGAGCCAGGATTTTGACAAAAGGGAGCCCTTTCTCCACACAAAAGACGTGTGAGAAACAAAGACAGTTTAACCAACCAAACAAAAATGCCACCACTCATCTTGACTCCCAGGGTAACTTGTATTTGTTGAGTGCATTGTCTTAAAATGCCATTAAGGAGGATTTGTGCATCCACAAAGGTTCAAGTTCAAGTTTGGCATGCTGGACAAAATGGGATTTCCAACTCATTTATTCTGGGGACTTTTGCCCACCCTGTGCCTTGAATCTGGCTGCCAGACCTTCTCCTAATTTTGTTGTTCTGTGTTTTTTTTTAAATCTTGTTGTGGATGCTATTGGGCGAAACTTATAGTATGTGACTCATCTTGGCAAGAGAGGGGACAGTGACCATCTTATGACATGAGGTCTTTCAGGGTTTTGTATTCCTGATTGATTAACCACTCTGAGTTCCCCCTTCCTCATCCCCATGTATTGTTGCTGCACAGTTTAAGATACAAGAAAGATTCTATTTTAAAAGATGATGCTTCTTTTACATACATTGTTTGCTTAACTCTCCATAAAGCCTGATGCCCTGCTATGGAGACATTCTCAATAAGGTAGCAAATCCTTTCTTCTTATGCTCTGTTTTGGTAGCATATGGATTGAAGACATGTTTTTCCTTTTGGGTGTGGGTTTAGTTGACTGGTTATAAGACAGCCCGGAACTCATGCTAGGTGCAATCAGAGACAGACTTTACTCTCCCAAAGCACTGCTCATGAATGAATACAACTCTTTCCCAAAGCTGTGTCTTGTCCCCAAGCTTCCAGACAAATGAATCTGGTGTCTTCCATCTTCTGGCTCAAGATGTTCGCCATTTTGCTCTTCCCCAGGTTTCACTATCTACTTTCTTTTCATCTCAGCCTAAGGCATGGCTTCATCTTCAAGGTGTCTCCTTAGCATTGTCCTTCCCTATATGAAAGTTCTCTTTTTCTTTCCCAGTTCTTCGGCATTTGACTACACTTCTTATTGGCGCTTCCAGGTTTTTCTCTCCTTGTTCCTGTAGCTCATTTGCCGCGTGCTTTCCATTGTAGAACAAGGGAGATGGAACAGGAATGATGTCAAACTTTCTTCATATCTTCCTAGACTTGGGCCCACTTGGGTGGTCAGAAATGAAGAAACCATTAAAAACAGCAAGTCAGACTTTCCCTGGAGTATATCATGACTGGAGTGAGAAAGACTTCTGAGTATGGTCACCGTCAGTATCTTTGAATCCCTGTACAAAGGGAGTGATCTTGCACCATGGTGGGGGGGTCGTCTTTCCCCAGAAACTCTAAAAGGCCATGAAAGGTCTGTTAGTTGATGTTTAGGATACTTTATGAGAGAACCCTAGAAATTTCTTCCTAAGCAAGGACTTATGCAACTCCAGTACCATGGTCCAAATGGTTCTAGAAGGCTCCCAACAGCAACTGTGAAGCTTGATTCTGCTTTGAAGAGACAGCTGCTTGATGCTTCCTCTTCTGCTTTGAATAAAGTGAAATCCTAGTAACACAGAACTAGCCTAGCTATAGTATAAAGCTTTATGTCCCAGCTCTGTGGCAAACTTTCTGAAACTTTACTGGTGGACTACTTACTGGATTTGTAAACCCTGCCTGTTACTGGCTCTCTTCCAACACCTTGTGACTTACTATATAATGTCCATGGAACACAATCTCACATGTTGCTTCTGCATAAAGACTGATACCCAGTGTTAAGTCAAGTGTCTTAAGCGCTCTGCCACACTAAGGCCCTGCATTCCAGGGCTGCACCTCTGGGCAAGGCGCTCCCCTCCTTTCTAATGGTTATCTTTCTCTCATGTCTTCTGTTTCTGACCCATCATTCCTGTCTTACATTCAGCATTGCATTTTCAGGCAAATAACTGTCACTGAGTGTCCATTGCTTACAAGATTATAAGATAAATTTTAAATTTATTAATTCTCTGCGATTCGTCACACATACATACACACACTGGAAAAAGAGAGGGAGGAGAGAGAGAAAGAGAGAGAGAGAGAGAGAGAGAGAGAGAATCTTTGAATTTTCTTAGAAAACAGGAAAGTAATTGTCTTAAGGGCATTTATACAAACTAGTACAGGCTGTACCAAGGCCAAAAGAAGTTTTGAGTTCAAATGAGACCCTTTGTATCTCCTGATGCTGGAAAGAACGCTGATTTATGTAACAGCCTTGACTTGCCACCATAGTCTTGAACCTGTAATAATAAATCACCTCAGCAAGTAAACACACTCTGTGGTTTCCAAAGTGCCTCTGTTTGCTAGTCTTTCTCTCCTCCCCTCCCTCCCCTTCGCCTTCCTCGTCTTCTCATTTGCCCACAAATGCTTTCCAAGCAATTTCAAACATCTTCTCTTATTAAAGCTTCTGGAATACCATGTGAAGTAGTTTGGGTGGATGATGTTATGGTCTTATAAAGTTATATTTTGGCCATGCCATTAAATTGACTTCCAATTAAAAAAGTTGTTTATTGTGGGAAAAAATCCAGCTGATCTTTGCTTACAGTCCTAGCTTATCTCTTACTAGTTGTGTGACTTGTGACTTATTCTCTCTGACAATAGTCTGTTGCCTGTTTGTGTGTTTGTGTGAGGGTTAACTAAGATAAGTCATATCAAGCACTTATGAAACTGTTGTCATTTGATGATTTCTTGACAAAGGGATGGCGTGTTCCAGAAACATCCCATTTTTTCCCCGAGCTCGTTCTGTTCTCCTTGGCAGAGTCAAAGCTTTACCTGTCCATGAATTTGAGTTTGATGATGTCACTGGCCTGAGGATCTGTACCAAAGCCTCAATGACCCCTGTGCCCAGAATTGTTTCTTTTCTCTTTCTTTCTCAAAATACTGCAAGGCAGAATTTCAGAGCCGACAGGAAGAGTTGAATTGTTGGTGCCATTGTCGATATGCTTGTGACTTTTGGTAACAGGGTCAGGTATCTTCTGCAATTGCTCTCTACCTAACTTTTTTGAGATGGGGTCTTTTATTGAACTCAGAGCTTACCAATTAGCTAGAGTGGCTATCAGTCAAGCCCTAGAGATCCTCCTATCAGCCTACCAGAGCTAAGATTACAAGTGTATGCTACCATAGCTGGCTTTTTCATTTTTAAAAAAATGGGTGTTAGGAGTTCACAGTCCTTATGCTCAAACAGGGCTAGCACTTTACTGACCTAGTTATCTCCCCAGCTCTTTTTGGGTTAACTTTCTATCAATATCTGTGACCTAGGTCATCCCTGAAATAACATGTCGGAGGGATTCTTCTACATTTCCTATGTACCAAGACTTCCTTAAGGATAGTGTTTCTCACCTGGAAGTTATCCTTACGAGGAGTCACCAGTTTTTAAATTATTAATTATTTTATTTATTTATATTCCAAATGTTGCCCCCTCCCAGTTCCCCGTTGTGGAGTTCTTCCCCCCATTCTTCCTCCCCTTTGCTTCTGAGAGGGTGTGCCCATGGTCATCCTCTCCCTGGAGCATCAAGTCTCTATAGGATTAAGTGCATCCTCTTCCGCTGATGCTAGACAAGACAGTCTTCTGCTACACAGTGTCCTAGGGACCTTGGACCAGCCTATTTATACTCTTTGGTTGGTGGCGTAATCTCTGGGAGCTCCCAGGGGGTCCAGGTTAATTGGCACTGTTGGTCTTGCTAAGGGATTGCCATCCCCTTCAGTTCCTTCAATTCTTCTCTTAACTTTTCCATAGGGGTCCCCAACCTCAGTCCAATGGTTGCCTGTGAGTATCTGCATCTGTCTCAGTTGGGTGCTAATAAAGCCTCTCAGAGGACAGCCATGCTAGGCTCCTATCTGCAAGTACAACATAGCATCAATAATAGTGTCAGAGTTTGGTGCCAGCCCATAGGATGGACCCCAAGTTGGGCTGGTCACTGGTGGGCCATTCATTCAGTCTCTATTTCGTTTTTGAGACAGAGTCTCACTATGTAATTCTGACTGACCTGAACCTCTCTGTGTACCAGGCTAACCCAGAATATATAGATTGATAATCCTTCTGCCTCCCCCTCCCAAATGCTGGGATCCAGCTTGGGTCACTATGCCCAGATCACATACTCTTTGTAGGGTATCATTCCTAAAGAACATGGCTTTTAAAAATCTTCCAAAAAAACATTCAAGTAACCCAATCATTACTGACTCATAACAAGATTCTGCTCCTCAATTTCTTCCTACTCAAAATATAGCCCAAACCATTAGCAGGGCATGATCTGAGAGCTCATTTGAAATGTAGAATTTCTACTTGATGTCTGATGACCCACTAAGTCAGAATCACCAGAGTTTACTTTAAAAATAACAACAGAATATGTTCCTTGAGGGACGTCAATGTCAAGTTACATTAGAGAAATAATGGTCTACAAGATATTCCCTGAGTCTCACCTGTGCTCAAGTCAATGTGAAAGATGCATCGGCAGGTTGGGTGTCATCAACATGTCTGGTTATAGATGTTGTCTCACCTCCGTTTATTTCAGTAGTTACCCATTTCTCTGGCTTCCTATCTATGCCATTATGAAAACACACCCAAAGCTAACTTTTGGTGACTCACCTGCTTTGCCTCCCATTAAGAACATCAGCGCTCCCCTTCTGATGTGATTTTCTTGAGACTACAGCTGTTGAGAGAGACTACTCATTGGGAAATCCCTCATTACTGTTTTATGCAGCCGTAGGCAGGGGAACGACCAGAGGTATCTCTTAGAAAGGTGTGTGTGAGCACAAGATCAGCAGTTGTCTTCAGTGTCAGAGATAGGAATGGCACAGTCTGTGGTCCAGCGATAGCTCTTTAAAGAGTTGGTGGCCATCCCATACAGTTAGACTCTTTAAATACCAGTACTTGGTGATGCTTCTCAGGAGACTGATCTTAGGAATTCAATATCTCATCTGCTTTGCTACATAGTGAATTCAAGGTGATCCTGGTCAAATTAGTGACTTGTCTCAAGATTAAAAGTATAAAGAAGTTTAGAGACATGGTGCAGCAGTGGAGTGCACACACAATTTGTTGGGCTCAATTCTTAGTACTGTAATGAATAAATGATTAAATAAATAAGTAAGTAGATAAAACAGGGCTATATTTACCATATATGTGACTGTTGCTCTTACACTCAACTTTTAACATTCAATTATGATTTTCTAAAGAAGAAGGAGAAAAAGAAGAAGAAGAAGAAGAAGAAAAAGAAGAAGAAGAAGAAGAAGAAAAAGCAGCAGCAGCCATGGGTAAGGGTTGACATGATTTCAAATATCCTTGAATTATGGGGGAGAGGAGAAGTTTCTAACTTCTTCAACACTGAATTTGTGTGTACATGCATAGCAAAATACCATAAGAAGATAAATTCAGCATAAGAAAATGAAGATCATAATAACCTTGGCTGGTTTCAGTATTTTTGGATCATCCTTTCCTTTTTCGAGAGTTCAAACTGAAATAACACCATTGTCACAATGTCGAAGCATGCCAGTGACAGGTGGCAGGGAAACTGCAGAGGAAAGAAACAGGTGTGTTTAGCTTCCTAACAACATCCCTGCAACGATCTGATTCCTATCTGCACCACACAAGTGAATACTCTAGAACAACAGCCTTGCCATGGCAGAAATGACCATGGATGTTATCCACTTTCCCAGGATAAAGCTAACCTTGATAGTAAAAGGTGAGATTGCAGCAGTTTTCTTCTCTTTCTTCACCAAGGCCATTGTTGGAACTCTTAGTTAGGGTTGAACTCTTAGTTAGGGTTGTACACTGTCTTAGTTAGAGCTGCTATTGGTGTGATGGAACCCCATGACCGAAAACCGAGTCAGGGAGGAAAGGGCTTATTCAGCTTAAACATCCATATTATTGTTCATCATCAAAGGAAGTCAGGACAGGAACTCAAACAGGGCAGGAGCCTGGAGGCGGGAGCAGATGCAGCGGCCATGGAGGGATGCTGCTTACTAGCTTGCTCCTCGTTACTTGCTCAGCCTTCTTTCTTATAGAACCTAGGACCACCAGTCTAGGGGTAGCACCACCCACAGTGGGCTAGGCCCTTCCCGACCAATCACTAGTTAAGGAAATGACCTATAGCCGTATCTCATAGAGGCATTTTCTCGATTGAGGTCCTCTCCTTCTAGATAACTCTAGCCTGTGTCAAGTTGACATAAAATTATCCAATATAAACACTTTCATAGATGAGCCAATACATAGTTTCATCTGTGTAAATTGAATATATGTGAACATGTTTGTATGTCTGCACATTTGGCCTTCTGTATGCCTCAGATCTATATCTGCAGATGGAACCAACTATGGGTTAAAAATACAAAAAAAAGTGGCACTGTTCCAAACACATACATTTATTTCTTGTCATAATTCCTTAAACAATACAGTGTAATAATCACTTATATATCATTTAGAGTGTTTTCACTTTAAGAAATAACCTAGGGATGAATTCAAGTAGATGATAAGATGCAAAAGTCACTTTTTTTAAACATAAGAGTTTGAATATCCACAGATTTTGTATAGTCAGGGAACCTTGGGACTAATCGTCCCACACATGCTAAGGATTTGAGTGTGTGTATCACGGATACAGAATATACACATACAAACCCATGCAGCATTTGTTTGTACCAATAATGGGTCATATATCTGTGGCTTATTAAGAATGAAGTTCTCCAAATGATTAGGTGATTTCAACAAAACCTACTACTTCCTTGTCTCTCCCCTCTCCCCATTCAATAATAGATATTACTTGTCTTAAATAAGAGGAGGACTTAACAATCCTTCATCTCTTACTGCTACGCCATATTGTTCTGTTCTGTAAATTTGAAAGTACAATCTGATGGAGAAATTGAAAACAAGTGCTCATTAGCCAGATATTGACAGCCACACAGATAAACGGTATGGGCAACACCTGTTTTCTGACTGCCACTTGCTAAGACGTAAGTCATATGGAGAATTCATTGTACCAAGACACTGTGTGTTGAAGCTGCTTTTGTTCAGGTAACCTCCTGAACCAGAAGACCCAGGGTTGCCAGGCTCCTCTATAGAACCAGCCTCCCATTACTGTCCATGTGGTGGCAGTGACTGAAGCCATACAAGGTCGCCGAAGACTGCCTCTTAGTGAGAGGGTTATATCTTCCTGTGATTCTAACTCACAGGACACTGCCTCAAAAAGACTAGATCTTCTTGTGGAATCCCTATCCTCTCTGGGTCCCTCAATCCTTCCAGAAACTCTTCCATAAAAGTCCCTGACCTCCAACTAATGTTTGGCTGTGCGTCTCTGAATCCATTTCAGTCAGCTGCTGTGTGGAGCCTCTCAGCGGACAGTTATACTAGAATCCTATCTAAAAGCATAACAGAGTATCATTAATAGTGTCAGGGATTGGTTCTTGCTCATGGGATGGATCTCAAGTTGGGCCAGTCATTCCCTCAGTCTCTATTCCACAAGAACAACAGAGTTAACCAACCTGGACCTTTGGGAACTCCCAGAGACTGAACCACCAACCAAAGTAGAGCATACATAGGCTGGACCTAGGCATCCCACATATATGTAGCAGAAGTGCAGCTTCATCTTCATGTAGGTCCCTCAACAACTGGAGTGGAGGCTGTCCCTGACTCTGTTGCCTGCCTGTGGATCCTGTTACCCACCTGTGGATCCTGTTCCCCTAAGTGCCTCCGCATCTGGCCTCAGTGGACGAGTATGTGCCTAGTCATGCAGAGACTTGATGTACAGGGCTGAGTTGGTACCCAAGAGATCTCCCACTACTCAGAAAGAAGGGGAGGGGCTATGTAAGGTGGGGGACTGGGAAGGGGATTGCAATCTGGATGTAAAGTGAATAAATTAATTAATTAATGGGAAAAACCTAGATCATAGTTTTCTTTTTTAAAGAACAGTTATACTTACTAATTTCTAGAACACAAAAGTAAGTTATAATTTAGATCTTTGTTATTTAATATGACAGTCTCAATATTTGAAGTGCAGCCAATCCAAATCCAGATGTACTGCTAGTGTGATTCTCATGCACAATTTCGGCAACTTGGAAATAAAGTTGCAAAGAATTTTGCTAAAGATGTTTTTTCCCATGTTCACATGGGAATGACATTTTGAGCATATTGAATTTAATACTGATTTTAATTTCCTTTTAAATCCATGCTTATCAGAAAACTTAGAATGATGTATATGCTTTGTGTTGTGTTTCTATTGGGCAAAGATAGTCCTAGTTATATATAGTGATACTGCAGTGATACAGGGATACTTAGCATTCCATCTTGGCAAACTTTTTTCTATTCTACAGAGGCCATGTTTATGAAAGAAGGAAGGCATAACACTGTCTAAAGGATTCTACTATTTCTAGGGCACAGATGGGCTCGCAGGGTGTCATTCTCCCTGTTGGGTTGTGTCTTCTATGTCCCTGAGTTTCTCTTTGCCTGGAGCATGGAACATGGAAGAGCCATGTTGCTGTCTAACATCCCTCCCCCTTCTCACCCTTCCTTCTCCCCCTCCCCTCCTCCTTCCTCCTCCCCCTCCTCCTTCCCCTCCCCTTCCCTCTCAGACATCTATCCTTCAGAGTTTCCATATTTCCACCACTTTCTCCAGTGATTTAATCTTTATGTCCCAAGTTATATGCGATGGGTGCCATGCTTTGGGCATCTGTCCTTTATCCTTTCCTTATATGCTAATTATATAACTTGTACTCTTCTGCTTACATAAAACAGGAATTGCTATTCCATCTGGCTGGTGATATTATCTGATAGCAAGCAACATTGGGACCATCCTTTACACTTGAGCGCATTTATATAATATCCCTTCACATACTCTTGACATTTTTCAGTTGATTTATTTTATTTAATAAGCAAATATTAGGGTTTATTACTTGACCCAAATTAAGATCCCTTGACTAGATGCTGCATTTGTCAGGGTTCAATAAAGTAACAGAACCCAATAGATTGTTTGATGGGATTGTAAGCTGCTTGCATGCTTTTGGTAAAGCAGATGTGTTTATGTATTTATCATTTTGTTCCATTAATTTTCTTTCTATTGCATTTTCTTGCATTCAAGACAGTCAGGTATTTATAACATGGCTACTGCACACAACAGCTCATGTTAACTGTGGTTTACCTGAACAAGATCAAACCAATCATAATTCCAGCCTGGCTGGGAGAAGGGCCCTTGAAGGCCCCTTGGTGGAGGAGCTATTGGCAGCTGAGGAAGAGAGATTCGTTCTCCTTTGGGGGCCTGGCTGCTGCTCAGTTGCCCAAACTGCAGTGGATGTCTTGCACCTGTATGAATATTAGCCCCACTAACAGGACTCAGAGACTCATTAGTAACAACAAAAGAGGACTTGAAACTGGGAGAGAGGCAGGGTGCAGGCACTGGGGGGAGCTGGAGGGAGGTTGTGGAGAATGGATATGATCAAAGCACTTTGTATGAATGTATGAAATTTTTAAAGAATAAATAAAATATTTTTATTAAATTTTTAAAAATTTATTTCTTTGTTCACTTTACATCCCAATATCAGCACCCGCTCTCCTCCCACCACCCCCTCACACAGATCCTCCTGCTATTTCCCCCTCCCCTTTTTCTTTAAAAAGGGGATTCCATTCTCTGGGTATTATTGCCCCAATAAAAATACTTTGAAGAGTATCTTTTTTATATGACACATAATTTATTTCCTTTCAACTTCTTTATTATTTGGGGATCTATATCCTATTTGTGTGTGTATATGTATCTTCTACTTGTGAGATTTATACATATATATGGAGAGAGAGGGGGAGAGGTATGTGTATACACTACATATATTCTATAAGAGATCCCATGAGTTCTGAATTAGTTTGTCCACTTTTAAAGAACACAGTTAAACAATTCACTTGATTCTTTCTTCCCAAGGTCAAGGAATTTCATACCCCTTATGTTGTATTTATGCCTTCAGTTCTCCATTCTCATTATAGATATATTTCTATGTTTTGATCCATGTTTTTAAAATAACATTTTATACTCTACTAATCTCCTAAATAGTAAGTATGAGCTAATTAAACTAGTGTTAACTGGTTAAATGGCTACATAGACCTTGTCTCAAGGACTTGGCAGACTTAGATGAAGATACACACATATCATTTAGATTATATACTAACTAGTGATCTAACAGGTGGTAGAGAAAAGCAAGCAGGTAAGAAATGTAAGGTCAGAGGTCGAGTGATTTGCCTCTGTTTGCCTGACTTGAAAGCTATCCTTACCTATCTCTGCCTGGCCTCAGAGGCCCTGATCGTCCCAACACAGGATGCTAAGGCAGAGAGTGACTCTAGAAAGATGGCTAGTTTTGTAAAACGCCACCTCCTGATTTGTTGATCAGCTATGGATGGGAGGCATCTCTTGCTGTCTAGGAGGTGTGTGTGTGTGTGTGTGTGTGTGTGTGTGTGTGTGTGTACAGTAATAAGATTCTTCCTACTTCTTTTTCTATCTCACTGAATTCATGATAAGAAACACAGGGTGTTACCTTTAAAAACAAACAAAAACTTGGGCGTTTCCCATCAAGATAAAAATCAGTGGGAGACTTTTTGTTCCCCTTTCTAGTTCTTCAGCCATAAATATAAGCTTAGGTTTCTGAGCCCCAGAATAATTTTCTTATCTCTTGGAAGTCAACGGTATTTCTGGGAGACTCGTCACTGTAACTTGGGTGGGGACCATCTGTAATGTGTACTACTATTTTCTGTGTCCAGTAGCCAGGGGAGCAGGGCTGAAACATCAGCCTTCCCTTCTGCACAGTGAGTGGGCTGAGAGCTGTGAGCCTACAAATTTCCCTGTGTTGCCACAGAAATTTGTCTGATGGTTGATTTCTTTGTCTTTGCAGAAGAGCTGATTTCAACCCTGCTTGGCTATTCCTCTTTCTTTGCTGTTATTCCTGTTAAGCTGATGAGTCACTGATAATTGGATCTAATGAGTCCAATTGGGGATTTCACCTTCCTGTCTTTAGTAAACAATGCTGAGGGAGAGACCACTGGCCCTTAGTCCTGAGTTGATAGACATCTGTCCTGTCTTAAGAACAACTGTGAGCACCTTCCTCCCCCAGCCTCTTGGGCTGATCTCTTAGCTAAACTTAGACCTGAAGGATGCAAATCAAAGTCAAAAGCACCAGGGAGTGGAGGAGGGAGGAAGTCAGGAAGTCAAGACGTGGGGAGGAAAAAGGGGGAGTTGCCAGATAGGCCCAGGCAATTTTTTCTTGCAGAATGTGCATGGGACTTTGTGAGGAACAAATGGCTTTCTTACAAGTATATGGCCACATCTACATGCAACAAAAAGTTCTCCAGAGGAGAATTGAAGTTGATGTGAATTTCTGGATTGGGAAGGCTCTCTTTGAGGAGGGAATCATTCATTTACTCATTCAACAAACCTTCCTAGAGTACTCACTGTGTGCTCTCTTGCATCGGGTGGAAGTTCTGGTTCCCAGTGGTCAGATGCAGGAGACTCTACTGTATAACACTTTGATATGCAGGCACTGGAGGTCCTTTCATACACAGAGGAAATCTAAAGTAAGAATTTTCAATTTCTTTGGCCCAGGGCTTTGTAGTAGAGCAGTCACTTGGGCAGTTACTAAGGAGCAGGCTGTTCACTCGTTATCCCTTGACATGCTGGGCTGGTTTCCACCCTGGATGTGTGTGAATCCGAACAAGTAGACCACAAAGCATCATAGATTCTAGTATGGGAGGCTATAGATGGCAAAAGGAGGCAAAGAAAGGAGCATCAGGCCTGCCTGAGACAGTCAAGAAAGCAACACACAGTTTTCAGCATTTGAGATGCCATTTTACAGGGCAAGTATTTTACCTTTACGTGTAAACTTCTCATACACAGATTTCTTTCCAACCCACCTTTTCTCACTGGAATGATCATAGGAGCATGGGACAGACAATGAGGCAGACTGTGAGACCATTGCTGATGAACCCTGTGGTCAGAACACAGCAGGGACAGGACTGAAATGATGGGCTCTAACCACTTGCCTTGTTTTTGCAGGTTGTGTGTTGGTTAATACTGACTGTCCATACCGACAGAATCTAAAATCATCCAGGAGGCAAGCCCTGAGCGTGCCTGTGCTGGGTTATCTATATTAGGAAGGCTTGCCTTGGATGTGGGTAATAGTATTCCATGGACTGGGGCCCTAGGCTGAAAAAGCACAAAGTAGACTGAGCACTAGTGTTCATTACCCTGCTTCCTGACTGTGGATGCAGTTGACTAGATACCTCCTTGCCTCCCACTGACTGTCATGTTTTTTTTCTGCTATGCTGGAACATATTTCTTCAAAAACCAGGAAATTGCTTCCTGTCAGGGTTTTGTTGTTTTTTGTTGTATTGTTGTTGGTCCTGGAAATGAGTAAAGTAAGTAAAACTGTCCACTAAGAGGATTGACCTTGAAGATTTTTCCATTTGTTCTTGTCTCTGTGTTGCAGGCATCACACTTGGCTTTGAGGACATAGTGGCCATGTACTCATAAATGACTTATATATGCAAGAGCGTCTGTGCTGTGGGGAAGGCCATCACACTGCTGCAGGGGTGTCGTGGCTCAGTATTCATGGATGGCAGTAACATTGGTCTTTCTGGAGACCAGGTCTATGCAATCCATTTTAGCTCCTCCTTGAGTGCAAAGAGAGCTTGAAACCACTCTCAGCTCAGATCCCCTGATGACTACTTCCTCCTGCTTCCCTCTCAGAGGAATATGATGTTTGTAAGGAAGGTCTGACACTTCAGAACCTGACCCTGGGCAAGGAGCCCAACCACTCTTGGGAACACTGCTCAATTGAAAAGTGGGAAGTATTTTCTTCTGTGATTAGATGAGATAAAATGTGTAAACGGCTAAGCTTGAGTTGACAGACAGAGGATAAAATATGAATATTGTCTTAAGTATCCTGTTGGGACCTTCTATTCAGCATAAAGACTCCCAGGCCCACTTTTACTGACTTAGTTATAATAGGTGGCAACTGTTGGGATCTTACAATGGGCCAGGAGGGTGTCGTGTCTAAGTATCTTTGCTCAGCTACCACAGTTCTTCTCAACAAGTCTATGTGATAGGTAAGATTGATCACGTTGCCCATTCTGCATGCCAGGAATCAGGCTACAGCACATTAGACAATCCATCTGGGTGCATACAGCTGCAAGTGGGGAAATCACTATCTGATACTCTGGAGTCTGACTCCAGAGCCTGTACTCTGATCTCTCCATACCCACTGTCTGTTTTAATTAGGAGAGATGGATTCTAAAGCCAGGAGCTTAGCATGGTGACCATACCCTATGTTACTAGGAAACAAGATTGGTGGGTCATACTGTAAGACTTATTGGTCTATCTCCCTAGCATTGGTCTCTAGCATCCCCTACAGATGCTAAAAGCCTGGGCCCAGTACCTACCACCTGGAAATTGCCTCTAATGAGGCATATGAATCCCCCATCAGTGTTTGACAATAGAGGCTTCTGGGAGTAGACATTGAGAGCTCCATATGATCTTGCCCACAGCTTTCTTCTCTTTCTACATCTTTGTCTGTATTTCAATCTCACTTGGTGCTGTGGCCTTTGAGTAGTCAACTAGTGTTTCCCTACTATTTACACTGCTATTTTCCTTAAGACTTTGTGCTTACCTACCCCATTCTCCTAGCACATCTAAGAGAGGAGAATAGGGAGACCTTAGGACTCCCTGAAGTCCCTGAATCTCAGAGAAGTGTTCTTGGTAGAGAAAATCTGAACTGTCTTCAATAGTGACTATTCTGGCTTTAGTTTTGTTGCTATGATAAAATAAAGAAAAAGTAACTTAAGGGAAAAATGGTTTACTTTCACTCATAATTACAATTAGTCTACTAAGGAATCAGGGCAGAAATTGGATCATCTACTCACATCAGGTCCATAGTGAAGAGTAGACAGAAATGCATGCATGCACGTTCTCTTCCTTGCTTGCTTGTGCTCAGCTTGATTTGTCCACAGTTACACCATTTAAGACCCACTGCCTTGGGAATGGTGCTGCCTACAGTAGTTAGGTATTCATACATCACTTAAGACAATCACCTATAGACATGTCCATAGGCCAAGCCAATGTAGACAATCCCTCACTGAAACTTCCTTCAGATGATTCTAGGATGTGTCAAGTTAACCATAGAGCTAACCAACACAGTAGAATTGGGACAAAACTATTATTTGGGGAATGTATTTTTATTGGAACACTGGGATATCATTTGCTCTCAGAGCTTAGAATATCCTGAAGCATGGAAGTTACTTCAGTGATCCTGCTAGGTCCCTTAGGAGCCAGAATTCTAACACGATAATTGACCTCTCCATCTGATTATATTCATTCCCCAAACAGCTTCTGATTTTGTTAGGGCAAGGTCTAAAAGTCCTAATAAGACCTTCAGAGACCTTTATGAATTGGTTCTTCCTATATCCTCAGGGACATCTGTCCATTCCCTGCTTACTCAGAGGCCTCTGACTGTACTGATTTTCTGGTCCTCACACAGGTGGGCTCATTCTTACCCAGGGTCTCCTCAGTTTATCTACATCTCCCTACATGACTAGACTAGTCCTTTAGATTTAGTGCTAATGCCTCCCAGGACAGCCTTTCTTGATCTTCCAGGATAAGTGAGGTCTTCTGTCATAGTACCCTGAGGAGATCCTGAGTAAATGGGTATTGACATAGGCATATTTGACATAAGCACAGCCACATTAAGATGCAATGCCTGAGACCCATGGGAAATTGGCAAAGCCTTCCACTAATGGGGCAGACTCAGAATTAACAAAGCCTTTCTCTGGTCTAACCTGCTAATGTTAACAGTGTGTGCAAACACGAGTATTTACAAACAGTGGATCAGTGTGTGTGAAAACTAGCAACTGCAGCTTCCTCCACCCCAGGTTTGTTGGATAGAGACCTCCTATCCAGAGTACTTAAATCTCCTGTCTGTGCTGTACACAATAAACCTGCTGAGATTCCAGGCTGAGAGTTGGTATGACTTCATCAGAGCTCTTACCGTTCACCAGACCCCAGCCTGTGTATCTCGGTATTTCTCCTTTCTTCATTCCCTCGCCATCCCCCCAGCCATGTAGAACAGGCTAAGCCATTCAGAACACAGCAACTCCACACTTGTTTTTGCCAAGTATGGGACTGCAGCAATATCACACTGTAGTTTGGACGATTCTTCGTTTGACATCTGTCTCATTCAACAATCCTGTGAGGGCATAACCTATGTCTACCCAGCAGAGTTCTTTTTATTCCTGGTGTTCATGTCCGTGCTATGCACACAGCAGGTATTCAAGTACTGTTTGTTACGTGATGTGGATGAGTCACTGGGAGACCAGGGTTCCAACCACCTTTTCAGGGTTGGGTTGAAAGAGGTGGTCTGAGCAACTGAGAGGCAAGTGATGTCGTGGTCCTGTGATGGAGGCTTGCTTCCAGTTATGTCTAAAGAGTTCCTCAGAAAGAACTTGGCAGAACTATAGCAGCAGGGTGGAGGTGGGGTGGAGGGGTAGGGGAAACCCGGGAGCCAGGCAGCCAGCCCCTTTCCAAGAATAGATTTTTCTAGATTAGTTTCAGAACAACAAAGTCTATCCCAAGAAAGAGAAACTTACTTCTCAGTAATAGTGGATATATTCCTAGTGTTTTCCACTCATGTGATAACCAAGGTGACGGAGAACTCAGAGATCTCTAGTTTCCATAGACCTGAAACCTGAAACTCAGAAGGAGAGCAGCTTACACAGAGCTAGCTGTGGTTGACAACCAGATCTTGGGGCTTCCAGACCAATTCTCATTTCATTATGACACATTGCACTTTGATTTGGGGCCGCGGTTGGAGGTGAAAAGACATCATTAGAAAATGAATGTTTCCTGAAATATCACCTGCAATTTATTGCACTCAGAATTTCACACTGATAAAGAACCTCTCCCTCATTAACATGCAGGCGCCCTACAATTAGCACTCTCATTTGCACTATGTAAACAGCTTCTCACTGCGCCTTTTACCTCTTTGTTCAAACAAAGATTTCTGTTAGCAAAGCAACAAGGAGGAAATTAGTAGCAGGTGAGAGCTTATTTTTAATTATATTGAGATTGACTGTTGTTCTCCAAATCTTCTCTAATTCCCCCAAGATATTTATTTGCAGACCCGAGTTTTCAATCTAGGAAAGCAGCAGCCATTTCTGAGCTTTATTTACTAAATGGAAACACAAATGGCAGCAGCGGTTTCCTGGCCTTGTGCCAAGGGAAGCAGCGTGGGGGTGGGGGCGGGGTGGAGGAGGGGGCTGGAGGGGGTGTGATGTGAGATCCAGCTTTGATCTGAGAAGCTCGGGAATCGAAGGCAAGTGGTGAGCCTAGAAGATGCTGAAGGGCAACCCATCTGCCAGGTAATGAGCTCCATGTATCCAAAGCAAAGCCCATTCCGCAATAACTTTCTAAGCCTGCTGCCCGGAGTCAGCCGCTTTCGTGTTCTTACCGGAAAGATTCTCATTGGTTGCCAAGGATGAGACACGGTATTTATCAAGGATGGAGGGGCTGGTTTCTGACATAGTGTGGTCAGAATGGCTAAAGGTTATCTGTTACAACTTTTATCTGAGGCCAAGAATCTCTTTGGAAAACCCTGACAATTGACATCCAGACACCAAACCTTTGCACCCGCTAATGTTTTCCACTCTGAAATTTCTCTCCCCTGAATTGACACCATCTCTCCAGAATTTCTCACATGTTGGGGGATTCCATACTGGGATAAGAAGAGATTCCCTTTCTACATGACAACTTTATGTTCTCTCCAGCTAGAGATAAGACCGTGCCTGTTGGGTTTGCTCCAGCCTATACTGGCCAAGTTCCTTTAACTATTTTTGGTGGGATGTGGTTTCCAGAGCCTTCTTTACTCTGGATAGTCTACAAGGTGAAAGCCCCTTTGCAGTGAGCTATCAACAGCCACCACCTATG
The DNA here is from genome assembly GCF_004785775.1 of Grammomys surdaster. Classification (NCBI taxonomy): domain Eukaryota; kingdom Metazoa; phylum Chordata; class Mammalia; order Rodentia; family Muridae; genus Grammomys; species Grammomys surdaster. The sequence goes on from NW_021604644.1 coordinate 1,423,387, forward strand.
TGTAAAGTACTCACTAATTATCCCAACATCATCCTTTTTCTGGTTGGGGACTTCACTTCCTCACTTCTTCAAGTATTTAGTTGACTTTGGATACATTCTAGAATAGTTTCCTTTAAAAACCCTACCATTCTTATGTAAGAATAGAAAAGTCCCCTTACCAAAAGATTGGTCACTGCATGCAAAAATATTTTATTTACCATTGTTGAGCACTTCCCCTCAGTTGTTAAATAATTTGCATTTATAAAACGTTTCATTTTTTATAGAGCACTTTTGTAATGACCACAAGAGAAAGACAAGGTTGTGGCTGTTGACCCCATTTCAAAAGTGAGGAACTAGCTCTCCAGAGGGCATGACACCCATCAGCATCCAGATGTAGGCTTCCACACACTCCCATCTCCTGTTCTTTGATTGAAGGGCCAGCCCTGCATTTACAACACAGCTGGTTCTGTTTAATAGACTCATTGGGAAGAGGGAGGAGGGCAGAGAACAATTTCTGGGTCAGTGGACCAAGACTTCAAGTCCTCAAGTTCAGCATGCTTTATTTCCTGGTCCCTCGTGCTCTGTCTTTCATCTTAAGGGCTAGGCTGATAGGTCGGTATCGTTGCTGTAAGGCTGTAAGATGAAATACTCTGGAGCTGACTGGAGAAGGTGGCACTCTTAGACGTGAGATAGAACTCAAAGCTGGATGGTTTACATTGCACCCATGTTTACCCTAGGCCTTATAACAGCTCATCTTCTACCTTCCTCTTGTAATGTTTCAAGAAAGGAGCCACTAATAGAAAGGGAAACAGTTTTACCTAGAAATCCAAACCAGGAAAAGTTAGTATCAGTTTTTAGTTCTTTTGTGACCAAGGCAAGAATTGAAACACAGTTTCCCTCTCCTTTTTCTATTAAAGGAAGCCATTCGTGAGAAGTGTCTGACTTGGTTGGGACCTATCACTTTCATCATTAGGTAAATGGCTCTGAATGGCACATGACCCAGAAGCCAGTCACAACCAGGTAGGGTTGTCCCTGGGGGGAGTCCATTTAAGGGGTCCAGGGTTTGTTCTGAGTGTCTGTGCTTTAAAACTGCTGCCCAGATTAGTGAGTTGTGCTTTCGAAAAGGCACTTGGGAAGGCAGTTTGAATAAGGATGTTTGGTTCTGATCCAGAGGTCCGCGGGTGGGCATCAGTGGTCTTCCTGGGACCCCAATCAGAGTGGGAGCTGGATATCTCTTCTGCTCATTTCACAGGCCAGGTTACAGCCCTGATGATGGTGTCCATGGTGTTGGTGTCCATGACCACCGGAGGTGAAACTTGCATCTCTCCAAGTCAGAGAATTCACCCTCATCTTCACCAGCCAGTTGCATTTAAAGGCATAACCCCACAACCTGTCTTACTTGGGTACTGTTTGGCTTTGATCAGTTGTTTGGGACCTTTGCAGTTGAAGGCTTGGAACCACAAGGCAAAAGAGAAGTGCTTTCATCTAGGATGATTTTAGAAGAGAGTCTTGTCAATCATCGGTTGACAGAAGAGGCAGGGCATGGCTCTTGGTGTGCCCTGGCTTGAGTAAGGCTACTATGATGTAGTTCTTCCGTAGGACTCAATGCACCTCTGCATAACTTAGCAAATGCACCTGCTAAAGTTTTTTTTTTTTTAATATCCTACATCTGAATGCTGAAGAGTGTCTGCACGTTAGAATTAATGTCAGTCTGAGACATGATAAATATGATTTTAGTGTTTCTTCTGAGAAGCTTCACTGGGGTACCATTTTATTGTCTACTATCTCAAAGGCTTAAATCTCTTTTTGCTGCCTTCAGTTCATATGATGAAAACATGTGAAATCACTGGGATTTATATAGGCAGATTTGGCAGCTCTTTAATTTTTTTTTAACTTGGACTGTCAGATATAAATCAACGTTACAGCACTCTTTCCAAGAATATGTTAGAATGTGCATGTGTTGGGGGAGACAACATAGTATTTCTATTATAATTTTGTTTGTTAGGTGTGATTTGAATTGTTTGGTTTTGTTTTATAACATTTACAATTTGTGGTTATTTAACTGGTTCTCCTCGGCTGCCCTTACCACTGGCTGTCAGATTCTATTTTTGCTTCCTGTCTTTATTCCAGCCCACCCCTTCCCACCCATCTTTCAAAACCTAATTTTGGTGCTACTTTCTCCATAAAGCACCCCCTCCCCCCATAGCTCTATACCCATCTCCCCTCAGACTTTCTTAAAATTTATTACTAGGTCCATAATAATGAGCACTTATTGTATATTTTATAGTTATCAAGCTATGTGTACCATTTAATCTAGAATAACACAAGTTGTTCTGTTAGCCAACTGTATTGGATTTTCCCAATCTGATTTTGAAGTTCATCACATACAGGGTCCATAATTTGCGCATCTTTTTTTTTTCTACCATTCTGTCCTTGCTGACAAGCCCCTAGGGCTTGGCACATGTGAGCAGTCAGTGAGTGGCTACATTTTACGCCATCAGCAGCACCCTTAATAGAGACCTCTATTTGCAAACTCTCTTAAGGTACAACAAGAATCATTTGGTTATAAAGTCAACAAAGACAACAGCCATGCATGTCTCATTTGTTGCTATATCTACACACTTCAGACAATTGCCTAAACTGTCCAATGACTTCTTTTGATTAAATGCAATCTCATCTGTGAACTTGAGCTGTAGAGATGGAAAGGAAGTCATTTCTGTCAAAGGAGAAGCTTCTGAATTTGACATGAGCTGGAGCCTAGTCTTATCTTTCCGCTGTCAGAGCCCAATCCTCCTCCCTGGCACTTTCCAAAATGGAAGCAACAAAAGTTGGCTGGAGGGAAGCTCTGGCTCTGTGGCTTCATAGTTATAGCATCTTCTTCCTGGAGGAGAGTCCCAATAATGCCCTTTAATATCCATGGTATTTCAAACCATCCTAATGTACTAGAACCCCAAGGAACTTGGAACTTTTTAATGTTCTTTTAGTACCCAGGACCTAATGTGAAAATTCCAGCAAGGTAAAGTCGAATTCTATTGTGAGTGTTCAGGGGTAGGGGGAAGAATGCCATGAGCGTGGAAGCTGGGGTGATGGTCGTGGTGGTGGAGATGGTAAAGTGCTCACTGTGCAAGCATGAAGAACATTCTAGAACCCAAGTAAAACAAGGTAGGGCAATACCCACCTGTGCTCCTGTAACAAGATTGCAAGGTTGGGGATGGAGACAAAGACAGGAGAATCTCTGGGAGCTACTGGGCTAAGTAGCCTACTTTATATAGTATCTATAACAGAGACTCTGTTTCAAACAGGGTTGAGAGGTAAGCATTGACATCCAAGGTTGTCCTCTGACTTCTATATATGCACCAATTCCCCTGCCCCGCCGTGCATACACACTGAGAAAACATGGTAGGGCGTGGAGAGGAATGCCCTAAACCTGGAGAAACAGTTTTCAAACAATGAGAGCAGAGGAAAGTCACCATGGAAACATCTTGCTTTTTGCCTTTAGTGGTGTGGGGGTGGGGCTACTGTGGCAGGAAAAGCAGGAACAAACAGAGTCTAAAACTGAAGTTTTGATGGTTAATGTATTACAAGGAAATGTGGGACTATCCCTTTATCAACCACTCAGTCCCCCTGGCTTCTGTTTCTGCAGTACATATTTCCCATCTAGTCAGAATAAGCACTTCTAGAGAACTTGGAAGGCCTGGTGGATCGCCTCTGCTCATGAACTTTCTTTTGCTTTCTACCAGAGAGGACTTGATAGGGCCAACAGGCCAGCACTCCCTCAGTAAAGAGCCACCCCATAGATGGCTGTACTATAGAGGTTCCATTCCTGTAGAGTCTCCCCAAGGGCCCAGGTGATCAGGGCAGCTGTAATGATTTTATTCCAAGTGTATCCGGAAGAGACCAGCCATAAGAAAAAGGAGAGTGGGTTTGGGGTAGCTTCCCTTGGAAGGAGTTTGGCAAATGTTTGTAGCTTCTTGGATTGTCTTTCTATGCATTCAGTCCAAAATCTACTAGAGGTTTGGGGAAAAAAATAGAGACTGGCAGGCTGTGGAAGGAGTGGGAGAAGGGGGAAAGCCAGGGAAGGCTTCTTAGAACAGATGTGGGGTTTACTCTGGGAAGGGATGGGTTTTGGGTAAGTCAGCCAGAAACTGGGAGGAGGTATTGTCTTTACTAGGAAACAGCTGCCCTCTTCCATTCCTACCAGTCAGTGATGGGTCATAGATACTTTCATTTCAAGGCAATGGCCCAGAGCAGATTGGTTAGAGTGGTGGTTCTCAACCTGTGGGTCATGTCCCCTTTGGCAAATCTCTATCTCCATACATTATGATACATGACCATAGCAAAACAACAGTTATGAAGTATCACTAAAAATAATTTGATGGTTGAAGAATCATCACGACATGAGGAACTGTATTAAGGGTCACAGTATTAGGAAGGTTGAGAACGACCAGGTTGGAGGGTTATATTTCAATGAGGATTCCTAGGGGGGATTTAATCCAGGTGACAATGGTAATGAGAAGCAGAACAGGGTTCAAACCTTACTTGTGAGATAATCTTAAAAGTCCACTTCATTATCAGATACCCAAAGGCCACCACCAAAGAGGAGTTAGATTTCTTCTTGAACAGAAGAATGCACGGAGGCAGATCTGGTTCAATAACATGAATTACCTACAGTTTAATCTGTTTAGAGATAGCCTCATGGCCTCAGAGTATTGTCTAGTCCCACTTCTAGAAATTTTAGAAAAAGACTAGTAGACACCCACTAGAGATGTTGAGGGAGGACATTCTAACAAGTAGCAGTAGGAAAGATGAAAATGTTCTCTTACCTAAGGTTTCCTCTGTAAAAACTTAACAAAATCATGACAAGATAGGGCAGAGCCTCCCTCTCTCTTCAAAACTGAAAGGCTGGCCCTGGTACCTTCTATGGTCTGGGGGTGGGGGGCCACTGGGGCATTATGAACCTGGGATACTAATCAAGGTAATTTGACACTCTGGTTTCTTGAAGCACATTCAGGTAATAAGTCCTTTTCTTTGAGTCCCCTACTTTGTGTTGTCAGGAAGAAGATAAAGTTCAATGTTGCTTCCCATGACCTTGAGTGTACAGATCAAAGGTCACAGAGTCTTCTTGGGTGTTTCACACCCTAGAGCTGGAGTTACAGGCAGTTGTGAACTTCTCAACATGGGTGTTCAGAATTGAACTATGGTCCTCTGCAAGAGCAGTAACCTTCTTGGTAGCTGTATTAGTTAGGGTTTTACTGCTGTGAACACATACCATGACCAAAACAACTCTTATAAGGACAACATTTAATTGGGGTTGGCTTACAGGTTCTGAGCTTTATAGTCCATTATCATCAAGGCGGGAACATGGCAGCATCCAGGCAGGCATGGCACAGGAGGAGCTGAGAGTTCTACATCTTCATCTGGAGGCTGCAGCAGAATCATGGCTTCCAGGCAGCTAGAATGAGGGTCTTAAAGTCCACACCCATAGTGACACACCTACTCCACCAGGGCCATACCTCCTCCAACATCTTCTAATAGTTCAACCCCTTGTGCCAAGTATATACAAACCATTATGTTCCATTTCATAGGCCTGTTCAAACATATGAGTCTATGGGGGACATACTTAAACATAGCATAATACAGAATACATTTAATCCAACTTCAAAAGCACCCCCATAATCTATAGCAGTCTCAACAATATTAAAAGTTCAAAGTTCAAAGTCTCTTCTAAGATTCATTCAATCACTTAACTGTAACCTCCAAAGAAAGACAGGAAACCAGCTAGGCAAACTCCAAACTCCGAATCTCCATGGCTGATGGCAAAGCAATTTTCAGATCTCCAACTCCTTTTTTGTCTTTGTTGACTACAACAAACATCTTTTCATGGGCTGGTTCCACTCTCTGTTAGCAGCTTTCCTCAACAGATATCCTATGGCTCTGGCATCTCGAAAATCTTGGAGTCTCCAAGGCAGCTTCAATGTTACAGCCTCCTGTTTCAGTGTCTGGGATCCATCCATGATCTTTTGGGCTCCTTCAAAGAGCTGGTATCACTTTTCCAGCTCTGCCCTCTGTAGCACTCTAAGCTCAGGTTGATCTGCTCCACTGCCACTTCTATTCTTGGCAGTCATCCCACGGTACTGGCATCTCCAGTATGCTGGGGTCTTCCACTACAAGTAGGCTTCACCAATAGCCTCTCATAGGCTCTCTTCATGGTGCCAAGCCTTAAATCCTTTGCATGACCCTTTCAGTCCTGGGCCATCAACCGCAACTGAGGCTGCACCTTTACCAGTAGCCTTCCCTGGCCTCTCATAGTGCCAAGCCTCAGCTGCTCTTCATGACCCCTTCATGCCTTCAAGACCAGTACCACCTGGGTGACTCTTACACATTACCAAGTACAGCTGCAGCATGAGGTACAACCTTGGCTATCTCTGGAACACAGCTTCTTGGTGCTCTCAGAAAACACTTCCCAGAAGATCTCACCTCAGTGATGCTGGTCTTTTATCACTAATTTCTTAGCTCCAGCTAACCAGCACCAATTGTCCCAGTAGTTCCTTTTATTCTGAACTCTAAAGCCAGAGCCACATGGCCAAAGCTGCTGTGTTCTGCTGCTTGCTGGGGCTGGAACATCCCCCCCTCCCTGCCCCTTATTTTATTACCAGCTTTCTGTTTTCTAAATCCCTTATTGTCTAAGATTGGCTATCCTGGAACTTACTCTGTAGATTGACCTTGCACTCAGAGATCTGCATGGCTCTATCTCCTGAGATTAAAGGCCTGTACAACCTTTCCTGGGCCTAGGCTTTTCATGGCCACTGTGTCTCAAGATCTCCATGCCAAGATCTAGGTCAGAAACTTGTCTCTTCCAGCCTCAAGATCTGGATCACAGGTGAGCTCTCCAGTTCTGAACTGTAGTTCATTCCTGATATAGTCAAGATGACAACAGGAATAGCCATTATAGCAGCTGAGCCATTTGACATCTGGGTTGTCAATATGCTCCAGAGGCCTCAGGATGGGGTTCAGCAGACACAGTTGCACTGGATGGAAAGAGAGATAAGGCTTGATAGAAGTAGGTTAGGACTGGCTGCACTCCGATCATCCTAGAATTTCCACCCTCGTCACACACTCCTAAGTGGGAATCTACAAGGGCTCCTATATGTTTATTGAATGTTTTTTAAAAGTTCAATGTGAAGAACTCCCCAATGTAGCTCTAAAGTTGTGACTAGGAGATGGTGGCCCAGGAGTGACATAATGTGCATGTCTTGGAATAATGTCAAAGCTACTTGTTTAGTGGCTAGAACAGCTTGCAAGGGTCAGATTGGCTTGTCAAATCCTGATGGATACTTAGCAAAGGTCTGTGCTAAAAATCAGAATATGGAATAACTCTTACATTCTGAAGTAAGGCTGCCTTCTCTCTCAATCTGGTTTGGCTGGTGTGTTGACGGGCATCCAAAAGTGCCATGTTCAAAACCTTCTTCTCCAAGCCACTCAGGTTAGAAGTTGACCATGTAGTCACTGGCTAAGAGGCCAGTAGTGGGCCTCCCACACCCTGGAGCTGGAGTTACAGGTAGTTGGGAACTTTCCAACATAGGTGTTCAGAATTCAGCTCTAGTCCTCTGCAAGAACAGTAACCTTCTTAGTAGCTGATCCATTTCTCTGGCCTCCCAAGATTGTGTAACATTTAGCTTCTCTGTGAGGGAGGGGCTGTTTGTTATTAATTGTTCAGTCACTGAGTGACTCCATGCAAGGCATAGCTGATAGGTGGGACAGGTAGGAATGGGCATGGTGATTGAACGGAAAGCACAAGGACATGCTTGTGTTATCAACTCCTTAAATTTCACCTGAAAGCAAGAGTTTGTAAATAGTTGCCAACTTTTACGATCATCTTAGGAACACACAGATTTCAGTGTTGTGTTCTGGTTCATGTTTGGATTTGATTTTTTATGACTATGATAGTTGCTAGACACTTGTTACCCCTGACAATGATGGTTCATAGACATTTGTTAGCATTCTTTTTTTTTTCTTTTTTTCTTTTTGGTTTTTTGAGACAGGGTTTCTCTGTATAAGCCTGGCTGTCCTAGAACTCACTCTGTAGACCAGGGTGGCCTTGAACTCAGAAATCCGCCTGCCTCTGCCTCCCAAGTGCTGGGATTAAAGGTGTGCACCACCACCGCCCGGCTGTTAACGATCTTGATTACCCCAGGAACACGTGAATTTTAATGCTCTGGTTCTGACTCGTCTGTTTATGCTTTTGTTGTTGTTGGAAAAAGTTCCCAATCTATATTCAGGGCTGGACTGGAACTCACTGTATGGCTCAGGCTGGCCTCTAAGTCACTGCAGTTCCCCTAATTCTCTCGAGTTTTGGAATTCCAGGATGAGCAACCATGCCTGCTAATGCTCCTAAAACATGTCAGCTCCTTTATTCCGTTAAAGACTTATGATGTGAGTGGCTGTGGTGTAGGATTTTCCCCATTTTCAGAGACTGACCTTTAACTGTTTCGAGAAAGCCCTGACTGAAGTGGGAAGCTCGGTGAAGCAGGGCAGGGAGAGGAGATCCTTCCCCTATTTTCAATAACAAATAAGACAGGTCACACCACTGAGAGAGGAACAGCCTCTCCTATCAGGTCTTTGTTGAAATTGAAGAAACGAAATGAACACTGACGGAGATGGATGATGTCACTCTGTCATCTGTCATGCCCAAATACCACTTCCTCTTGCTGATGGCATGTGGAGCCAGCACAGGGAGATAGCCCTGTCCCTCAATGGGAGACTGTCAGCTCTCAGCTGTTCACTTGATGGGAGAGTGTCACATATGGGGCAAATGACACAGTATTAGGAACTCCAGAAGACACAAGCAGAAGAGCTATGGCCTTGTAGGCAACAAATCTGGAAGACCTAATTAATGTACAATGTTCATCCCATTGCCTCTGCATACAGATGGCTCAATTAAATTGTATATAAATGATATATGTTTGGTGCCATATTTGTGCTAGGGATTATTTGTTTGTTTGATTGTTTGGTTTTTATTGAGACAGGAACTCAGTGTGTAACCTGGGATGGCTTTAAATTTTTTTATTTTTCCAGGCTAATCTTGAATTTGTGATCCTCCTGCCTCAGCCTCCAAGTATTAAAATTACATACGAGCCTGGCACAACCTGGCTTGCAGACATTGTGGGAAGCCAGGAGGCCAATGTGGGGGTGGTCATGTAAAATTTTATTTGATTTAAAAATATTGTAAGGAGTGTTTTGATCTAGGAGGAAGACAGAAATATTGCTAAGTCACTGAAAATCTATAAGATAGCATATACTTAAGCTAGTGACAAGTCACCAAGGAGTCATGAGACTTTGAGAAGGGAGGAGACCTCTTAGGTAAAAAGGATCAACACTTAAAAAAGTCGGTATGCTCCACTGTGTTCACTGCAGTGCTGTTCATAATAGTCGATATGGAATTTGTCTATGGAATCATCTACCCATGGATGACTGGGTAAAGAAAGTGTGGCATAGAGTACTATACAGCCTTCAAAAAGAAGGGAATCTTGTCATTTTCAGCACCATACACAAGCCTGGAGCCTATCATGTTCAGAGAAGCAAGTTGGGCACAGAATAACAAATACCACATGATCTTACATGTGTAATTTAAAAAAATGTTGAATTCACAGAAATAGAATAAAATGGTTATAACCTGAAGCAGGTGTGAGGAGCTTGAGGAGGCGCTGGTCAAAGGCCCCACCTCGCAGGCCGAGAGGAGCTACAAGATCTGTGCACTTTGGTGACGAAAGCCGGTAGACTGTATCTTGAACACTGGTAAGAGTGCGGGTGTTGTGTTCCCACCACATAAAAAGATAAGCTTGTGGGATAGCATGCATACTAATTTCTTTTAGCCATTCTAAAAATGTGTAATATGTCAAAAGCCATAATGTGCACCACAGACACACACATTTCTACCTGTCAGTTAAATTCTATTGTTGCTATGTGCCACACACCAAGCTGCAGACTTGCACACACTGGTTTCTTCTGTTAAAAAATGGAAATGAGAGCAAAGCGACCTTTTACGGCTGGCTCAGCTGACTTTGGGGTAGTTTGAATACCTCACCTGTAAGCCATAGACAAGATGAAGGTCAGACTCGAGGCCAGGTGGTTGTCAAAGGCTTACCAGTTTCTTCTTCACTGGAGATGGTAGCTGGGGCGGGGGTGGGGGGGAGCAGCTTCAGAATGGAGATTGATAATTATCAATAGATGACAGTAAGGAAAGCAGAAAGAACAGAAGGTGCTGCATCCTGAGGAAGGATGGTGTGTCATAAAATGCTTCCTGACTGTATGCTCATGACACACAGGATCAGCCAGGTGATCTCAGAAGTGGAGGGGAAGGTGACTGCCAGAGGCTGAGGCTAGGGTGCCAGGGAAAAAGTGACCAGGGGACATAGATCCTTTGATCCTTTGTGAGTAGGAGACTTCCTACAACAATGTTGGATTGTTCTCTCTCTCTCTCTCTCTCTCTCTCTCTCTCTCTCTCTCTCTCTCTCCCTCTCTCTCTCTCTCTGTGTGTGTGCTTTGCAATGCTCTCAAACTTGCTATGTAGCTGAGCATGCCTTTGAACCCTTGAACTTCCCGCCTCCACCTCCACAGTGCTGGGATTAACATGGTATATCACAGCATCTGACATGCTTGATTTTGTTTTGAGCTCTATTGCCTTGTGGTGATTGTGGTGACACCAAGGAGGACATTCCCATTCAATCTGAAGTGTTGCCCCCTTCACCTCCACACACACACAAGTGTTTCAAGGGATGGGTTAGCTGGAGTTAATCACCCCACAACCTATTTGTCACTTTATGCCCCATAGATATGCACAACTGTAACTTGTCTGTACTCGACAGAAATGCCATGATGCTGGAACTTCACTTTTCCCATCTGCCTCATCCATAAATCCCACTGTCTCCTGAAAACACCTACAGTAAAAGCAGGCACTCCTTCTCTGAAACAGACTTGGAGCTAGTCATTAAAAGATTCACACACTTAAGACAAGAATCGAAGATCACGCACACAGAAGCCCAACTAATCCCTATGAAATGTGTGAACAAGTCACAGCTACTCCCTGCCTGGTGTGGCATAGCTGTGTTCTGAGTCATGGCTACTGTGTGTGGAAGGGGATCATGAGACTGGGGAGATTTCTGACTGGGATTGCAAAGACCCAAGTCCAGTCCCAACCCCAGTGCTTCCTGATGCGAATTAGAGCAAGTCCATCAATTCTCTTTCTGTAAGGGTTCAAGTTTAGCTCATACAGCTTCAACTGTCAGTGCAGACTCTCTGAAGGGCTCTGCTAAATTCACTTCAATATCTTTTTATTATTTTATGTGTATGGGAATTTTGCCTGCATGTTTGTGTGTCTACCACTGCATGTGCATGCCTACTGCCAGAGGAGGACATCAGATCTTCATGTCTGGAGTTACAGATGATTGTGAGCCACCATATGGGAGCTGGGAATTGAACCTGGGTCCTCTGGAAGAGCAGTTCATGCCCTTAACCGCTGAGCCATTCCCAGCTCATTTTGGTTGTCTGAGAATGTTTTCTGACTTTTTCCCTCAACCTCTTGTTTTAGCTGATACAGAATAAGGTTGCAGGGGAGGAGGTGCGAGGATGGAAGAAAGGGTGGGGGGAGAAGGGAGAAGGAGAGAAGGGGAGAAGGGAAGGGGAGGGGTCAGGAGGAGCTGGGACTGTTGCGTGTGTTTCAGGGCAGCACAAACTGGTGGTTAGCTGACTGTGCCATGGAACACCAGACTGGAAGCTCTTAAAGGCTTTGTCTGCAAATGGAGGTAACATTATGGGTTGTGATTTTATTTATTTATTTTTTAGCCAGCTATAAGCAGTTCTTACTTCTGGATGATTGGCCACCACTGAGCAAAATTTTAAAAGGCCCAATAGAGAAAACAAATGATGGAAAAGGAGCCTAATGTAAGCCTTCAGGTGACTTAACGACCACTGAAGCCCTTCCCTTCTGTGTTCATAATAAACAAAACGGCAAAAAAATAAACCAAGTTACTTCCTTCCGGCTTCTAGGAATCCCTTTTACAGGACATGGAAAAGCCTTGAGTTCAAATCCCACCTCTGACACTTGCTTTCCATGTCACTGTGGACAAGCACCAGCTTCTCCGTGCCGGAGCTTTCTCGGTGGGGAAATGAGGAAGTCCAACAAGATGTGCTTTCCTTCATAGGTTTTGATTGCATTTCTTGCTGTTGACCTCATGCTTGGGGAGGCTCACCATGTGCATTACATAAGACTCGACTTTTCTTGGGGGTTTCGTTTGTCTGAGATGTTCAGCGTTTCTGGTCAAAACCTCTGATCACAGTGAAGTGTGCTAGGACACCATGCTGGGATAATGTGACTCCCAGTAAACAGAACCAGCATACAGCGTGGCCACTGCATTTCTGGAATGATCACAAAAGGCTGAGGAGAGCTGGTGGAACTGGGGCGCCCAGAGCACAAGCAGATGTGAGCTGAGATGCCCATTCTCCAATTGGCAGCCCTGCAATCATGGCCAGTCTGTCTCTGAGATGCATTCTTGGGACTGAATCTGCCCTGATTATCACACAGGTCTTTTTCTAGGAACTAAATTGAACAACACATTTGGAAATCGGTTCAAAACCATAGCACGTGATAGAAGTGTAATCTGGTATGCCTAACTTATGATCTCCACTTCCATGACATCTTGGACCATGTGATTGATTACAACCTACAGCCTTTCAGACTGGAATTCTACTGCACTTCCTCCATTAGAGACTAGAAATAGCTCTCCCAACCCCCCCATCACCTGATTATTTCTTGTAGCCACGAAGATCCTTTCACTGCTATGGAAAAGAAAATGAAAACAGATCAGCCTAACCATTTTCAGGTGTATGATCCACTGTCATACCCACTGTCTGGTTCCCAAATACTATCATTACTTCCAAAGGAACCCCATTTGACTTCCTTTCAAATCTCCGTCATTGGCAACATGAATTATTTCTGTCTCTGGAGTTATCTGTTTGGAACATTGAATATAAGTGGAATCCTACAAGATATGGCCTTGTGCATTTGGTGTCTTTCTCCCAAGATAATGTTTATAAGCTTTATCTATAGACCCATACTATAGTGTTTTAGAACTTCATTCATTTTTACAGCTAAATAATGTTCCACTCCATGTATAGACCACAAATTAGCTTTTAACCCTTGTGAACTATGACTCTGAGACTTCATGACTCTTCCCTCACACAGTTCATTTAATTTCAGGGTGTTAACAGATACCTTTGGATTAAGTCTTCTTGCTCCAATAAGACATCTCTAGGCTGGAGGGCAGATTTTCTTTTCAAACCCTCATGGAGTTAAGTTTTCTTGATGATAGAGCTGAATTCTCTGTCTGGAAGACAAGCAGTAAGCCAACGAAGCAATTGATATCTAACAAGGTGGTATGTGTGTTGGGGTGGGGGCAGTTGTAGAATGAGCAAGGAGTTCAGGAGATACTGTGGTGTGAGCCAGGGCTGTTAGAGATGAGTCCCACCAGGAGATGACCTTCTGACATATAGCTAAAGGTGTAAAGAGAAGAGCCTGGAGCTGCTCTTGTCTGTCAGGTGCCTGGTCCATCAGTCTAGAGTACGTCTCAGTCAAAAGTCCTAGATATAGTTCTTTCTTCCTACAATAGAGGCAATGCTGTCTTTAATTATGGAACAGTACTTTAGATAGACATGGATTTTTCTCAAGTTTTATTTTCCAAAAGCCTAAGCCAAGGACCTAGGGAGATGGCTGAGCAGGTACGAGCCCTGTCTGAGAAAGCATGAGAACCTGAGTTCTAATCATCAGGACCTTCATAAAGGGTTGAGTTTGAAAAGACACATCTGTAACTCAGTACTAAGGGAGGCAGGGATAAGAGGATGAGGGGCTTGTTGGCTGCCGGCCTAACTTCAGGGGCAGCGAGACACTGTCCAAAGAAATAAGACAGAAAGTGCTAGAGCAGGATGCCTGATATCCTTTCTGGTCTCCCTGTGTGAGCACACACACACACACACACACACACAAATACATACACATGCACAAACACATACAAACCATATACATTGACATATACAACACTTGTGTACACGCATAGGAATCCTAGGTTTACTGTGTTTCTACTAATCTAGAGCACAAATTTGGGATGTGGCTTCTATCTTTGCCACAAAATATCTGTCCTCCTTTTTCCCAGAATTTTAGTTACCTCTTTACATAGTTCATCTTCTTCCCATGAAATGCTAATAATAGCCCTGTGGATGTCACTCTTCTTATGATTCGATCTCTGTTCAACCATCTCAGGTCTGTGGTTCACCTAGGACTCCTCCCACAAGGATAAGCTAAGTGCCACTGCTGTTCATTTGCTTTTGTTTTCCGTGAGGTAAAACCCTTTTGCATGTTGCTTAAGGGCAGGAAACAGGAAGTGCCCCAATTCTGGTCCTGTTTACTTAGACAAAGAGGGAAGTGGGATGAAGTTCTCTGGGGCTGGGAAACAGTCATCTCATCTCCACAGATACATCTGACAGACTGGTGTCTCTCCCACTGCCTTCAGGATCTTGGCTGATTTTCCTGGGCTTTGAGTCCTCTGTGTCTCATTTGGCCTCACAGTCTCCCTAGCTGGCTGCTTCTCCCTATCCTTTCTGAAATCTTCTTCATAGACTCCTTCATGGCCTTACCTTTGTCTTCTTCCCTTCCACATTAGTTACTTTGCTCACTTCTCTGACAAAGCACCTGATGAAAGCAATCAAGCAAGGAAGGCTGGTGTTTGCCCACAGTTCCTCAAGCCAGTCCATCACTGTGGGGAAAGCATGGTGACAGGGGTATGAGACGGCTGTCTACATCACGTCCATTGTCAAGAAGCAGAGGGAGGCAGATGTTGGTACTCAGCTCACCTTTCTCTTTTTTATTCAGTCCAGGACCCCAGCTCATTGACTGGCATCCCCCACTGTTAGGATGAGCCTACGTCAGTAATTCCAGCCTAGGAGCTTCCTCACAAGTATGTCTGGAGATTTGCTTTCCTGCAGACTCTAAGTTCTACCAAGTTGACAATATTAACCATCACACCTTCCCCACTCCATCACTCAACTCACCAGCTTCATTTTGTTCACAGCACCCAATCCCATGATACTCCAGCTTCAAGCCCTACCTAGGTCATTGTTTCCTGTAAGCCCCCAACACTGAGGATGGTAAGTCTATGCTTTCTCTGAATTTGCTTCCCTTTGATAATATATATGTATATATATATATATATATATATTTTTCTCCTGCATGTATATATAAGCACTACATGTGACCACATGTGTGATATGCTCATAGAGGCTTTAAGAAGTCTTTAAATACCCTGCAACTGGAATCACGAGTGGATTTGAGCCATCATATAGGTGTTGGGAATCAAACCTGGGTTCTCTAGTAGAGAAGTCAGTGCTCTTACCCACTGAGCCATCTCTCCAGCCCTGATCTTACTTCTTTATGCTCATAAAATTTATCCTAATGCTCAGTTTAGCATTTTGGTTTAGAATGGGGAACAAAACCAAGACACTGGTTTTGTTATCAATGTCAACAAACACCACAATATAGGATAAAATTGCTTAAATTTAAAGCTCTCATTTTTGAAACTGGGAGACACTATGAAACTGGCCAAAATTCTTGTGGATGATTGTGTTTAGAATCCAGAATGTATTAAAGTTCAAAAAGGCAAGATGTTGTAGATGATTTTAACTCTCCCTCCCTCCCTTCCTCCTTCTATTCCTCCCTCTATCTATCCTTCCCTCCTTCCTTTCCCTCCCCCCTCTCCTTTCTCTCTGCCCTCAGGACCTCAGAAACCATCCCATTCCCTACCAAACATTTCTGCAGCAGAATGTATCAATATTTAAATAAACAGAAGAAAGACCATAAAGATTTGTTATTAGTTTACCCAGAAATTTGGGATCTTAGAGTTAAAAAAAAATTATGGGAAATATATTATGCACCTGTACCTATTTTTAGTCTTTATAAGGAATACATGAAATATTGCCTATAAGAAGAAAGTTGTGTACAATGTAAGTTAAATAACAATGAAAAGAGGTAACCTGCATACCCAGAGCAGGAGGTGCATTCAATTCAACACTCAACACCAGGGACACACAGGAATGTCCCTCCATAGTGTTCTGTTCTGTATGCTGGCCATTATGCAGCCAGTGGATGAAGCGCTTTTTTAAATTAGTGCACACAGTAACATGTTTCATTATCACATTTTGTACATGTTCATCATGTACTTTGCTCATGTCTAACTTTTGTTCTTTCTTGTCCTCTCCCCCACTTCTTTCTGGTCTTCTTGGTTCCCCCAAACAATCCCCTTCTACTTGTATGTTCAAGTAGTTTCTTTTGCTCACCGTCTTCTCCACAGGATACACATGTTTCTGTGCCACTCATTTGTCTTAGTCTATCTGGGATGCTGTAGCCAAAAACTTGAGGCCAGGTAATTTACAAACCACAGAGATTTATT
The DNA here is from genome assembly GCF_004785775.1 of Grammomys surdaster. Classification (NCBI taxonomy): domain Eukaryota; kingdom Metazoa; phylum Chordata; class Mammalia; order Rodentia; family Muridae; genus Grammomys; species Grammomys surdaster. The sequence goes on from NW_021604644.1 coordinate 1,439,859, forward strand.
ATTTAGTTTTAGGTCAGGAAAGCCTGAGATGAAGGAACCAGTAGATTTGATTCCACATAGAAAGTGGATTCATGTTGCATTCACACACTGCAGAAGGCATACGTGCTCTGTACTTCTGAGGGCTCAGCCATTGCCACCCAACCACCTCCTAATCCTATTGAGACTTAGGTTTCAGCATGGGAATTTTGGAGGACACACGCATTCACACAATAACATCTTCCCTAGTGCGTACACACAACGAGTAAGTCTTCTGAGAGCTTTTTAGGTCTACTAAGATATTTTATGTTTAGGGACTTAAAAAAAACTATGTCAGATAAATTAAAATTTCTACCTTTCAGAACAAATTAGTCCTAGAAGGCCTTCTTCGAGTGAGTCACATTCGGGAGAAATCTGGCATCGGGGTATAATTAACATTCTGGTTGCCCCCAGTTTCTATGGAGATGAATCTAGCCCCTTGCGGGAGTACTGATGGGTTTGTAATCTTGAAGATAACTGACAGGTAAGGAAATTTCCTTTTTCATCTGCATTAATTATTCATCAAATACAGTGAATTTCTGTTTATAAATTGGACCAAATTGACAAAGCCTCCCTGGTCCACATCTTATAATCAGATTCTTAGGACTGCTGAGTGTCTGAGGCAAGGTGCTATTTGGTCCAGCTTAGTGGCAGGTGCTTGTGTGCAGTCTCAATAGAAGGGATAGAGACTAGATACCTCAGAAGCTATAGGAACAAAAGCATTGGGTGCTCCAAACTTCCCAGTGCACTGGCATTTTCTCCTTCTCTCCCAGAACAAAGGTTCTCAGCCTGTGGCTCGTGACCACTTAGCATCCACATATCAGGTATTTACATGATGATTTATAAAAATAGCAGAATTACAGTTATAAAGAAGCAATGAAATACTTTTCTGGTTGGGGACCACCACAACTGTATTAAAGTCATAAAATCATTTTGTGGTCAGGGATCATTAGGACATGAGGAACTTTATTAAAGGGTCACAGCATTAGGAAGCCTGAGAAGCACTGTCCTAGAGCACGCATTTGTAAGACCTCAGACCTTACTTATCTTTTCACTGTGGTATTCCCAACCCCTTAATAGAGTATAGATACTGGGTAAATCATCTATGAATGAATGAATTAATGAAGTTCAGGTCTGGGGACAACAAAGACCATCAAAATGAATTTCTGAAGGGTCATGTCACCTGGGTGATCCAAGCTGAATCTTCCAGAGACATAGCTGTCCTCACCCTTGTGCATGGCTCAAAGAGTGTGTGTGTGTACACATAGTGTGTCAGGGAAGGGAAGTTGCTGGAACAAGAGCCTGAGCATATTCCAGAGTAGATATGCGTTGGCAACATCTAAAAGTCTCACCTGCTGTGAGACTGCCTTTCCTCCATTTTGCTTTCTTCATGTGTGACATGCATGTTCACATGTGTGGGCTTAGATGTATGTGTGGGTGTCCATGCCCATGTGTGTGGAGGACTGAGGCTGATTCTGGGAACTTCCTCAGATTGCTGTTCTATTCACTTACTGAAGAAGAGTCGCTCAGTCAGACTTGGAGCTTTGCTGATGTATCTAGTCTTCTGGCCATCTTGCTTTGGGGATTCCCTGTCTCCGCCTTCAAAGTTTGGAATTATAAGTGAGTTGCTACACCATGCTTCAACTGCTGGGCTACCTTCTCAGCCCTTTCGAGAAAGTGGTGCTGTTTTTTTAAAAAATTGTTTTGTTTATTTGTTTGTTTTCTGAATCTAGAACTGTCCTTTGCCCGAAGTGTATCCAAGAGCCATGGTCATTCAGGAATCACTGGTGCTCAACAGTCAGACTGTGAAATGATACCATCATTCTGTGGAATGATGGCTTAGTTCTACTAACCAACCTCGGCCTAAGGCAAGTTCTCCAAGATTTAACTTATTTAAAAACAAACAAACAAAAATAGTCCTCAGAAGGACTGTTTGTGCCTGTGACCAACTTGTCAACAGCATGATTTCTAGAGTCAATGTAAAAAGTTGGTGGCCACTGGTGTCTTAGAGGATGGTTTCAAGGGCCTATGAAGAGTTTCGTAACAACGTCTTTTTCTTTCTTTTTTTTTTTTTCTGTTAGCCTTAGTATCAATGGCACCGTTGGCCTAGGCTTAGATTGGAGACTTTGAGCAATGAGAGCACCACCTCCTAATATTTTCAATAGTTATTTATATGTGCCTTAAATACAGTGAGAATAAATATATATGAGTCTCTTGATTGGCATATTTAAAACTCAGTTACTGGTTCATTGGTTCAAATAAGGGAATAATTTATTTGGAGTTTTAGCATTAGAAAACTACTTCAGGATTGAGATTATCAAACACAGAATAAATCAATCCACAGTTTGTTGGACTGACAGGGTCAAGAGGCTAAGGTGAAAGTCATGGGAAAGTTGAAATATAATTATGCTCCTCAAGACCATATTCATTCATTCATTCATTCATTCATTCATTCATTCATTCATTCTTCATTCATTCAACACTATGAATCTCCTTTGAGTGCCAAACTCTACAGTGTTGGGAATAAGAGAGAGGAAATTTGTGGTTCTTGTTTCAGAGACAACAGCGACACACCTGTTACTTTTGATGACTCTGGTAAGATGAAGATTTCATTCTATTGACTTCATTGAATTTTCGACATTTATCCTTGTAGCACATTCCATTATTTAATTCTACAAGTGGCAAATCAAATGGATGGAATTTAGGAGCTTGTGCATACCCTGCCAGTGAGGTACATCCTGCCTAGCTTATGTGTTTTTAATCATACTAGTCTTGACCTTCATAAGCTATATCGATGGCAGGAGTATGCCTGTTTTTACCTTTCAAATGCTCACTATGTAGTTACAGTTGTTTTTCCTTTAAGCCTCATCTGCCTCTTTGTGTCCTGGTAGGTCTATGTCCAAGAAAGCCATACGCATCCAGAGATTTGGGTTCGATTTCTGCTCTTGCATCCATCAACTGTAAGACTCGTAGGGCATCAGTGGAGCTTAACATACAATTGCTGTACATAAGAGCCATGAATGCTGTGTGATGTTAAGGCACCAACAGGAGAAATAGTTGCAGTGCAGGACAGAGCTGGTTCTGAAGCAGCTGAGAAGACAAGTGCTGTGGTGGCATCAGGGGATACCCGTTATCAAGGTCAGCAGGAGTATGCAAAGTGGCTATGATCAACTTGGCTCTGTCATTAGGGCTTTTCGGGTGGCAAAGAGCATTCCAGGCAGAAGAAACAGTATAGACAGAGTCTCTGAGGTATGAAGAGCCCTGTGTATTTGGTAAAAAAATGTGCAGGAATTGTCATAGCTTAGGAGGGAAGTCACAATGTTGATGATGTATGCAGAAGGCACTGCTAAAATGGTTTTACGTTAAAAACATTTGAGCTTAATTTAAAGGACCAAAGGAGAGTTTTAGCCATTCATTCTATAAGTAATGTGTGTGTGTGTGTGTGTGTGTGAGAGAGAGAGAGAGAGAGAGAGAGAGATTCAATGTGTACTAAACACTGTTGTAAGCACTTATATCACAGAAAGAAGAGGGAGAAGAACAGAAGGGAAGAGGAAGATGAGAAAGAGGGGAAGGAAAAGAGGAGAAGAGCGAGAGGAGGGAGAAGAGGAGAAAGGGAGCGGAGATCCAGGCTCTCCTACTCAATTTAAGAAACAAAAATTTACCAGTCCTTAAGTAACTTTGCATCTCTGCCTCCAAGGGCTCGTTCTCTTTGTTCTCCAAGAGTAACCTTAAATCTAAAATTTTCCCTTGCCTTGTCCTTATTTCTCATTATAGACTTGCTCATATGCAAGCAAACTGCTTTAAGAGTTATTTGTTAAACAGATAAAGCATTGGTGGGTGTTCCGGGATGTCCCCTCTTGCAGATGCTGCTGTATCTGGTGTCACTATCTGATACTCCCAAGCATTCTTCACCCTTGGTTTTGATTCTGGCAAGTTTCTCTTTCTAGTTCTTCTATTTCTTTATAAAATAACTTTCCACTAAACAACTCACTCTCAGAAGGCTTTTTCTTTAACGTGGTAATGGTTAGAATTTCTGATTCTGCTTCTCAACCTTACCCACATGTGAGTAGAATAATTATAACTGTGAACAATTGTGTTTGGGGCTTGAATCTTTCACATCTTACTATTTTATGCTGTCTGTATTTCTAGATAATCTTTGTATTAATTATTTTTATGAGTGCACAGTATTCCATCAAGCAAACGCATTACAATTTGTTTTATCCTAATTAAATTGCTGGAAATTCTGGCTGTTTCCCATTTTTACGATATTATAAGTAACATTGCCGTAAGAGCCTTTTTGCTCTAGACTTTTCTTTCTTTCTTTGAATTATTTCCTTAGGATATATTTTTATGAATGAGATTACTCAGTCAAAGGCATGATTAATTCTGTAGTTCTTATAACCCAAGGGGCTTGCTTTAGAATGAAAAATTGTTTATATTTCTGATTATAAAAATAATCTATGCTCACTATAGAACATATAGAATATGTAGATATAGCTGGGGAAACCTAAATATCTCAAAATTCTATCCTATAAGTATAATTATTATTAACTTTTGCAATATATCCTTTAAAAATGTAATCCATTATTAACTCTGAGAGATTTCCTTCCACTTCATAATTCTGAGATTGTATGCTATTTTACAATTTTTAGCCTTGATTGTCAGCTTTTCCCATACCATTGAATATTGGTTATGACATGCTATTTCTCTTCTCTTTTTAAGACAGGGTCTTGGTCTGCATTGGCTTCAGTCTTGATATGTTGCTCAGATTGGCGCTGAATGTGCTACGTAGCCAAGAATGACCATGAGCTTTTGATTTCTCCCGCTGCTGTATCCCACGTGCTGGGACTACAGGCTTGACACACCATGGCCAGGATATGTAGTCCTGGGGATCAAACCCAAGGCCTTTCACATGCTAGGCGTGCACTCTACCAATGGAGTATGTGCCTGAGAAGGAGCCTTTCTTCATGGCCACCTGACATTGGGCTGTGTGGATGGTTGTCTATCCCTTATCATTGGACTTCTTAACTGGAATAGATAATACTATAAATGAGAATTCTCACATGACCCTTTGTGAGAATCCTGGCTATTAGCACAAATGTTTAGATGTAAATGGTAGATGGGAAGTATGACGAGTTATCATCAGGTTTTGGCTCATGCACCCTGGCTTATTCCTCTGCCACTCTGTACGAGTTTCCTATTATTGTAATAAGTAATTGCCACAAATAGTGTGGCTTAAAAATATGACATCATCCATTTCTGGACATCTCACATCTAAAATGGTTCTCATTAGGCTAATAGCACACTGGCAACATGGCTGTGTTCCTTCCAAGGACTCTAGAAGGATCCTTGCTCTTTCGAGTTGCTACGTCCCATTTCTTTCCCTACTCTAAAACCAGATGTTGAGTGAAATCCTCCCCACCTTGAAAGCCCTCTCTTTTCTGCCTTGCTCTTCCATTTTTAAGCACCTTGTGCAATGGACTCTCCTAAATTTCTGGGTTTTAATCATACAGCCAGATACTACAACATGTGTGCAGTCAACATTTGACCAAGACAATGCTAGCGCACCATGTAGAAATGAAGCAGCCGTGTGTCCTGTTGCTTTTACTCTGGCCTTGGGCAAGTCTGTTCTATTTCTTTCCATTTGAGTGGTATTTGAAGTGTGCCTGGGACATGTCCAGTCCTAGAACACATGGTGATGGACATGATGAGAGAAATAAATCATTGTTCTCAAATAACCTTCAACATGTACCTCTCTTAAACTTTAGGCTTCTTCTACAAAATAGCAACAAGAATTATATAGATCCCAAAAGGACATGCAAGTGAATTGTAAAAAGCAATTCAAATGTGAGAACTTTGCTATTTTAAGTGTTAACAGTTTTCCTAAAAAGATAAGGCAGCCGAGGAAGACGATGCATCTTTGTGAACTTTCCTTTCATCCTGTAAGTACAGTTTATGATATGACCACACCTTTGCCAAAGAAACTCTCCCTTTCTGTTTCTAGATGTTTCCTCCAGATCCAGGGCAATAATTATACCCTTGTCTTTGCAGGGGGTAATCCACTTTCCAAAGTCTATCTAATGGATATTTCTAGTCTTGTGAACTGGCCAATACGATTTCTTGAATCATCGCCCAGTGCGGACCCAATTTATATTTGGAATTTCATGCCATCTTGAAGAAATATCACTGAGTGCCAGGGTCTTCTCTGAGCTAATTGGGCTTTGGCAGTGATGTCATTCGGCGGTGGGCGTTAGTGGAGAAGATGGCAGCGACGACTCCAATCCCATTTCGGCAATGTGTGCCCATGTGTGCAAAGAGGCTGCTCCCTCACGTGCAGTCACTCCGCCTGCTGCAGTCTCACTTCTGGTCTCTTTCTGAAGACGGAGATCAGCAGGCTATTTATACTCCATGGCTAGAAGCATTTCTCTCCTTCCTTGCTACATACAACTGTTATTAGTATGTCTGAAAAATATGGTTTTAAAATTCAGTCAAAGACATCATGAGACTTATCAAACTTTTCCTAAGAGGCAGCCAGAAGCAAAGAGAAAGTCTGTCCAGGGTTAGGATTTTAGAATTTAGAATCAAGCAAACTTGCTGAGAATAGCTATTCAGCTTCTTAAGCCCTGTGTGTTAATCCATCTGATCTTCAGTTTCCTTATCGTCAAAATAAAAGTAATATTCTCTGTTTGTATTGTTGATATTCATTGACATGATACTGTGCTGCAGAAGAACATTTTCACACAAGTATGTATTGTGTATCGAGCACTTCTCCTTTCCCAGAGATAATACTCATAACATTGCCTCACTAAACAATTCTGTCCTGTTAGGGGTGCTGACCTAGCATATCACACTGTTTCTAACAGCAGCTGTTTGTCAATCAGAGGAACATTAGCCTTCGTCAGCCATCACTTCACTATGTCTTTGGGGGCTTTCTTTTACCTTTAGTGGCCTAGGAGATTATTACTTGTGAACACAGTCAAGTTCTCATCCTGAGGGATGCTGTCAGAGCATAAAATGCTTCAGATTACATAGAACTTGGCTAGGCCAGTACTCAGCCCGAGAGTTCACTTCTTAAAGCAGTGTGCAAGCAGTGTAGCAGGCCACATGACCTCCACAAACCTGGGATGATTATACTATACAGGGACGATGTCTTTGTACTAGTTAACATTCTCCAGATGTGGAGAAGTCCAAGACATGAAAATCATCAAGCCTGTGTCACCTGGGACTCGGTTTCTCCTCTGGAGACCTGAGCATATCTCTGCACAGTCAGATTGATGAGAGGCACCAGTCTCTAAACTAAAAGACATAACCTGCATGTAATTTTAATAAAGAAAATAAACTCTTTGAACCATCACGCCAACTTCTGAAACAGGTATGTTCCACTGACCCAAATCTCCCCCTACTCCCATGATGCCTCTCTGCCCCTCAGTGCCACCCAGTCTATAGTTACAGATGATCCTGCCTGGGTTAGTGAGCATCATTTCTGGGTCATAGTAAGTCATCTCTTAAAGCTCCTATCTGCCACCATTGGCTTGTAGTCTGCTGACTCTTCACTTTTTCCTCTTGGAGTGGGTATGGACCAGGGTTTCACTATGTAGTCTAGGGTGTTTGGGAACTCGCTATATACCCAACCCTGGCCTCAGACTTACATCACTACCTCTCCCTGCCTCAGCCACATAATTACAGGTGTGTACCCTAACATCCAGCTTAGCCTGTCACCTTTTTATCCATTTACCATTCTAGTCTGGACTTTTAGCCATAGTCTGAGGAGACAGAAAGAAACATGGTCCCCAAAACAAACAAACAAACAAACAACCACTGTATTGTGGAGTAATCAATATTGAAGAACTGTGTGGTTTAAGTGGTGTGGGCAGGAGGAAGGTTTGGGGAGCAGAAAGCCAAGGGAGAAATCGAAAGCCCTGATGGTTAACTGGGCTAAAGGATGCAGTTAGGGTTTATATTAAGACCAGCAAGCACGGGAGAGCAAAACAATGGCAGCCCCTTTGTGTATGCCTCCCAAATCTGAGCAAGAAGTTAAGTGGAACATAAAACTCAAGGGGAAGAATTAAGGTGCCTTCTCCCTCCCTCCTCCTCTCCCTCCTTCCCTCCCTCCCTCCCTCCCTTCTTCCCTCCTTCCCTTCCTTCTTCCCTCCCTCCTTCCCTTCCTTCTTCCCTCCCTCCTTCCCTTCCTCCCTCCCTCTCCCTCCCTTCCTCCCTCCCTCCCTGCCTCCCTCCTTCCCTCCTCCTCCTCCTCCTCCTCCTCCTCCTTCTTCTTTTCTTCTCCTTCTCCTCCTTCTCCTTCTTCTCTTCCTCTCTCTCTCTCTCTCTCTCTCTCTCTCTCTCTCTCTCTGCCTTGAACTTGTTATATAGCAGAGAACATGAACTTCTAATACTTCTCTTGTCTCCATCCCCAAAGTGCTGGGACTGTAGGCATGCACCATCATGCTCTGCTTATGTGTGCTGGGGGTGGAATCCAGGGCTTTGTGCATGCTAGGTAAGCTTTCTACCAGCTCTATTCTCTGTCCACATATTTTTCTTCAATAGGCAAGAATTCTCCCTTTTCCTCATTATTGAGAAAAGATAAATGCTTTGGCTAAGTTTGCACAGGTATGCAATAAACAGTACCTAAGCACGATACCTAAGCCCTCGGTGTGGTTTACTTTGTTTATTTCAAGGATAAAGACAGAACAGGGAAGTAAATGAGCACAGCAGGTCTCCTAGCCCTGTGCTGTGCTTGCTGCTTCCCAACACTTGTTGTCTGGTCAACTTATTAACAATCATTGACTGCATTACCATCTCTAGCAGCATCTGAAGTGCAGACATACAGACCTCTGTGGCCCTTAAGTTCTCGAAAGCTTCTGTAACAGAAATCTCTCCCTAGGAAAATCATATACAAGACAGAAAGTCCACCATACAGGTTTAAAAATAGCTCTCTCTCTTTTCTGGCTCCAGCCCCAATTCCTCTGCATCCCTGCCCACAGCTGTCAGGAACTGGTGTGAGTGTACCTTGAACCACGCTTGTCATGTGTTTTGCCTGTGGTCTTTCTATGGTCTGCAGGCTGGAGTCACTTCCCCCATGGCTGTCATCCTTATCTTTCACTTCATTTATTCTCCCACTCATTTGAGTATTTGTTGAGTCCCTTAAAAGTCAGACATTGGGCCCTGACGAAACTGAGGTCCAGAACATAGACACAGCCTCACTTCATGGAAAAAAAAATAGTAGTAGATGAAAGTACATGATGGTGGGATGGTAGTTTTGGTGCTTGCCACAAAAATGGGGAAGGGGATCATGGGATGATGAGGTTGTTCAGTTGGGAATTCCAATTTATTTAGAAGTCAAAACCAGCTTCCCCAGTGGGGGCAATAGATGAGTAGGGGGTGGAGAAAGCACAATGAGGCATACTTACAGTCTCAGCACTCCAGAGGCTGAAGCGGGAGGATAACATACAGCTTAGATCTATTGGGGCTATAGCAGGTTCTAGGCGAGCCAACACTATCTGCTGAGACCCTTATCTCAACAAAACAAAACAGAATGTGTTGAGGTAAGTATTCTGGCAGAGGGCACAGCATGTGTAAACAGAAATCTGCTTCCCCGGGATGTGGAAGAACTTATATGTCTGTAATGGTTTGGCTCACTGGACAGCTTTCCAGTGGCTTCCTGATGTATTGAGGGAAAAACCCTGAGTCCCTACTGCTTTGAACAAGGCCCCTTGTACTTGTATCCTTTGTCAGCTCAGCTCTCAGACCCTCACCACCCTCCCCATCTCCTCCCAAGTCTTACATTGAGTTCCTCAGAAATAGCATAGCTATTTTTCAGGCACCTACATTTTTTCTCTCCCTGCCTACGACACCCCCATACCAGATATCTGCATATCTCACTGCCTCGTTACTCTGTTGTTGGTGTTAAAATGTCACCTTACCAAGAGAGCTCTCTCTGTCTACTACAGTGCCTTGTAGTACTGACTGCCCCCACCCTCTCCTTTCCCATGGGGAGTATTTTCAAGGCTCCTAGTTGGGCGCCCGAGGCCTTATGTGGTACCAAGCTCTAGACAGAATGTGATTTTTCCTACATATGCATATATAAGATTAATTAATAACCCAGCTTTTGAAGAGATTAACAGCAATGACTAATTATAAAATAGAATGATTCCAGTAGCTTATAGTAAAAGCTACTTATTGCTAATGGGTAGTTTGTTTCTAGAATTTTCCATGTAACATTTCTGGACTGGAGTTCCTTTTAGGGTAACAGAAACTGCAAAGTGCAAGCGAGGAGAAAGGTGGCTCCCTGTGCTGCCAGCTGACCGTCTCCTCCAGGTTGATGATATTCAACGACCAGTCTCTCTCTAGTACAGTGGCCAGGATGCCAATGCTGTTACCTGTGACTGGCTGTATCCTTCTCACTTAGAACTGGGTCTGGCTCACAGAAGGCTCTGAACAAAAGTATGGTCACTAACAGCTGAACAGGAAGAGTGTCACAGAGCTGATGCCAGAGGCAGCTGGAGTCAGGTCCTGTGGTTCACATGGTCCTATCCCAATACCTATGCCCTTCCTGCCTTTGGGCTTTGGTCCTGCTGTCCCTGTTAAGACATTCTCCCTCCCCTACTCTGTGGATAAAACTTCCATTGGAGATCACACCTATCTTCACCACACTCACACTGATTTCATTTGAGTCCATTGTTCTCTCTCTCTCTCTCTCTCTCTCTCTCTCTCTCTCTC
>NW_021604644.1:1450689-1463164 GCF_004785775.1 Grammomys surdaster
ACGAACACACACACATACACACATGCTATTGATTTCCTAATCACTGAGAGTATGTCTCCCCTAAGATCATCAAGAGAAGCATGGAGGTTACCACAGGCATGTGTCCAGAACCTAACGAGAAATGTAACAGATGCTACATGTGTGTGTTGTTACAATAAAGAAGCCCAGGATATTGTCTACAGACAAGAGACACCTGGACATGGTAGCATCTGGAGATGCTCATGGAGACCCAAGCTGTCATCTTTGTTGCCTTACAGAAGGGGAAACTGAGCCCAGGAGAGCAAGGGTCCCCCTGCTCCCTCGACTTTAGACTTTGGACCCAGTCCAGTGCCCTCTTGCTTTTTCCTCAGTTTACCTAGATAAGGTAGTGATGTGCCTCTTAGGCATTGGCTTACTGTTGTCTTTTCTTATTTATTCTCTCTTTGTTTCTCAGAACAGTTAAGGTCGCTTACAGGAAGCATTCAATAGAAATGTATCCTATGGGTGAAAATGGTAGGGAGTGGGGGAGGGTTGGACCACGGAAGGTTTATACAAGAAGCTAGCTAGATATTGGTGAGGTAGAAAGAGAAAGACACCAAAGAAGAGCAGACAAAAGGTGTCAAGATTGCTGTTTCCCTATGCAAATTAGGTTATGAGCTTCCTGACAGCCCAGGTCAAAGGGGACATGAGGTCAGTTATATGGAAGGGACAAACAAAGTCTTCCTTGCCCTTATCTCTAAAAGAAGTTTTTTTTTGGGGGGGTGCCACCTTCTGAGGATAGTGTTGGAAGCCAAGCTTTGAGTGCTCTTGGCCCACCTTGGTTGACCAGCTGCTTAGATTTCCTCTCTGACGTGGTTGTAGCTTCTAGATTTACGTGAAAAATCTTAGATCCTCATTCTCACCCTGCTGTTATGGTGGGGTTTCCCTGATCTGCCAGCACTGCATTTATGATTCAACCTCTCAGAATACCACGGTTCTGAAAGACCTTAAAAGTCATCGAGCCCAACATCCCCATCCCGTTCACCTTCTGATGCCTGAATCGGCTCAACAACAACCCCACCAAGTGGCCAATCCAGGTTTGGCTTGCATGCCTCTGAGGATGGAACCCTCACTACCTTCTGAGGCACCTTTTCTTACCTGTCCCAGAAGTAACTTGTTCTGTTGACTTGACATCTGAGTCCAGGTCTTAGCTGTTGAGAGAGACATTTCAGTACTGGGGAAAGACATCAAGTCACATTGGCCTGCAGGAAAAATCTCTTTGGGAATCCTTAGCTTCATTAGAACTAGACTTTTGTTCAAATGAAGTGTTAAAATTAAAGCAGTATATATGTGAGTGGGGCCAATTGGCATGAACTCACCGCAGCATATGGTGTGCTTCCTTTTATATACGTGTTTAGCAGCTAGTGGGTACCAAACCTCACACAGCTCTCAATTGCTAGCACTAATGAAGGATCTGTTTGCCTTTGGGGATAAAGATGGTATCATTGATTCACAGTTGTTTTTCCAGGAGCGAAGAGCAGATTTTTTCCCTCCTCATTCAAACTCTCCTGCTAGGTCCTGTTCATCTCTCCACTCCTACTGCCCTAATTCAGGCCTCTCTGTCTCCAGCCAGGGCTGTTTACCCACATTTTCCAGTTTTCTAGCCTCCAATTCTAGTCCTGTCTGGTCCAAAGCCACATCACCAGAGGGACCTTTAGACAGTATCTGGTCTATAGCTTGTCTTGTGCAACTCAAGCCCTCAAATGGCTCCCCTAACTACCCTGTGGTTCAGGCTTCTTAGTGTGTTATATAGGCATGGCAAAGTCAGAGGGTCACTTGTGGATAACTGTCCCTCATACAGGGGGCAGCTGAGCTTCCAAAGAATCTGATGCTTTCTGCAACAAATTAACCTCAAGACTAAAATCCAATCTCTATTTAGAACCAGCAGTGCGGTACTGTCAATATGATTATGACTGTTACTAATATCAGCATTGAGTGTTCCTTAGCACTCACTGTTGCCATGCCATTACTAGAGACTTCACCTCATTCTCAGAGCAGTGGGATGCCACTTACACAACCCCAAGGAAGGGTGTTTTGTACCTAGTCCCAGCCATGGCAAGGCTGTATCACTGTGTGTCAATGACACATGCAGGCAGGCTCTAAGATGGCTGGTGGGGATCACAAGGACCTCCACAGTTTTATGCTCTGTCTTAGGAGCTAGAAGGTCATCACCATCTATGCAGTGTAGTAGGGAGAGGGCTTCAAGGCTGGGTGGGGCCCTGGGTGGCTTCTTTTCTCTATGTGTTCCTAGTGGGGCCCATATAGTGCTTCATCTCCAGGCCTGTTTTCTCCTTGGAATAACTGGACTAGCAACCCTTTGTCTTCTCTATAAGTTCAGGGAACTGTGCCAGTGTAGTCCCGAGGAATGTTTAGAGTGGTGTACCTACAGCTTGGGCAGGTAGAGAGAATGTCACATGGATGTGAAGAACCCTGGGTAGAACCATCGTCATTCCTGGCTTGTGCTGAAAGCTTGAAGTTCCATGGGTCTTCCTGGGACTGAGAAGAAACCCATCTCATTACTATGAAAAAATGAGCTGGTTTTACAAAGTCAGTTGGACTTCATGTCTATATTAGCCTGTTCCTGGTATGTAGCTTCTCACAGTTTCTTTCCTGCACTTCCAACCATGGGCAGCACACTGTCCAAGCAGTGTGGCCCTCAAACTTGAGCACCAGTCTCTCCTCTTGACTACCCAGCTTGTTTATGTCTCAATATTTCCTTCTATGACATCCCAGGGCTATGCCCAAGCCTGCCTCAGACACACTTCTCCTAGGTCCTTATGCAACTCAGGACTCCCTGACCTACTCAAGGAAAGTCCATTTTGATAACCATCCAGAATGCTAACCGAAAATATTTGGGGGTTTTCATGCTGGCTCTATCAAATCAAGTAAAAAAGTCATTTGTAGCTACCATAGCCAGCAATTGCCAAATCAGCTCATGGCCTAATGAAAGGACTTCCTCTTAGAATATCTATCACAAGAGGAAACAAGACTATTCTGTTCAGCAGCCATAGCCCCATCTGAATGAATGTCTTATGGGAAATGTATCTATCTTAGAGACCAGGAGAAATTGGTCCATTGGGGGCAGGTTCTTGATTTCTGAGTTTGTATATGTCTTTACCTGGTATCAGCTTAGCTGGAATAGGTTATTCTTACCCCCAGATATGGATGGCCTCTCATCCTTCTCCATCATCACCTGTCATTTCAAGGCTCAACCTGACCTCACATGGTAGACACACACTGTGGAGCAGCTTCTACCCATAATCCATTTGCTATGTTCCCAACATGATGTTGGTTATTATCTCTCTGTGGCAGACAAAAAAACTTCGACTTCCTTGCCAGGGCAGGCAAGACATCGGGGGAAAGAGGGCTTGCAACTGCAGGAAGTAAGGTCTCTCTACCACAGCTTCTCAATAGAACAGAGAATTTGATATAAAATAAACCCTAGTTTAAAAAAAAATCTTTATTTTCAAAAACTGAGTGTGGGTTATAGTTTCCTGACTCTGAAGCAATGGGATTGTGGGTGATGAGGTGGAAGATAGGGGAAGTATCTTATAGATACAGCAAATATTCCTGAGTGTGTGTGTCTGGCATGGTAAGAGGCCTGTACATAATTCTAGGAACTGGTGGCCTACTATGGGCCTCCTACTGTGGGCCTACTACTGTGTGAATCACACTGCCATAATTTAAAGTTCCAAATGCTCAGAGCCATTAAAAAGGTGAGGGAAGTCAGAACTTAGAGCTTTCTGGTACATAGAGCAGTCTTCCTTGGGGTGGAGGTGATTCCATTTTATCTTCAAAACCAGGGTTTTGAAGACAACAACTCAGTGGAACTCAGAACCTTGCACATGGTTTTGGGGAGAAATGCTTGTTGAAGAACTGGTGTGATTGTATCTTTACTCCATATCCTGTGCCCACTAGCCAAGCAGTCCAGGCTTGGTTAGTGGTCAGGTAAAACCCATGTGTTTATACTTAAAGACCACTGTGGATCTGGACTTAGGGTGGTGTTCAATGTATGTGAGAACAGATCCGAATTAGGTCATGGCGGGAGGCAGGTGGTTATGGGCAGTAGAAAAGGAGAAACTGGGGTATGAAGCATACCACAGGGCTCAGTCACAAGGAGGGGCAGTTCCATGGTTGTGGTGGCATGGGATCTTGTGCCACAAGTCATAATGCTGTGGCTACAGTCCCCAGGTTTGGATCTGGGCCAGAAGGAGTTCCCCACCCCACTGACAAAGGAGGACCTGGCTTCAGCACTGTGCTGTGGTGCTCCGAGCTCTCAAGTCACAGTCACACGTGCCTGGTCATTCTCTGCAAAAATCAGCCCCGTTTATAAGTTGGGAATGTGAAACTCCAAGTACCACACTGCCGTGCCAGAGGAGGGGAGACAGGGTCGTGTGACCTCACAGCCAGTGCCATCTCACCATCTGGTCCTGCCCACGACACAAGCCAAGACTAGAGACAGAATGAGAGGATCAAAAATCTATGTTTGTGTCCTGATCAGCAAAAGCTTGTTATAGACACAAGGCTCAGTTGTGTGCTATACAACAGAAGACTTCTACCTGACCACAAGCCCAGTCCTCTAGAATATGCTGCCACTTTGCACATTGCTAGGAGGACTGGGCACATTCAGCTCCATTCTGTTAACTTCTAGTTTTAGGACCTGTCTTCACTATGTGTTGGTAGCTGGTAGGCCTGTCTCGGAATCTTTGCTCTCAGCCTCCCTCTTGTGTCTTTTTGACTTTTTATTTTGGTTCATCAGACCCTTGGATCATTCTCTGGGTTCCTTTGCCAGCAGCCAGGCCACACTGTCTACTTTAGAGGACCCGAATACTGGTCTCCCACATGACCTGCTCCAGTTTCTATTCAAAACTCTTCTCCAGTGCACAGACCCAGGAAGGCACAGCCAAGTCCAGTGGAAACTCATCACTTGACTGAAAAGTGTGCCTCTTTGTCAGACTAGAACCCTGGTGGTATGTGATGAACTGATATCTCCAAAAAGACAAAGAAAGGGGACTGGGGAAATAACAGTGGGTAAAGCACTTACTGTGTAAGCATGGGGACTGGAGATCAGAACACACACACACACACACACACACACACACACACACACACACACACACACACACAGAAAGAGGGGAGGGGAGAGAGGTAGGGGGAGAGCACCTTTCAGCCTAGAGTCTGAGAGTCAGAAAAGGATGCTAGCAAGTCAATGAGCTCTGAGTGAAAGACTTTAACTCAGGGTGTACGGTGAAGAGCAGTTGAGATAGACACTGGGCATCACCCTCTGGTCTACAGGCAGACAGACAGACACCACACACACACACCACACACACACACATGCACACAAACACACACAATACCTATACATATACATATGAATACACACACACATATTTCACACACGTATCTACACACAACCTTTTTTTTTTTTAAGAGAGACAGCTCTAGGATTGTCTTTGAAGAGCAGACATTTCACTGTGTCTGTGATTTCAAAGTTATGATTTTTAAAAGAGTAAATATTTAAGATAGGAGGCAGCTTATTTGTGCGCCCCTACACACATTTCTTTCTTTTTATTTCAGCAGTTAAAAGCTCCGACAAGCGAACGGCCACACTTTGCCTATGTCTAAAACACCTTGGTGCTGCAGCCGCCCTGCTCTGTGGGAGCAGGAAGCTGGTAGAGAATTCCAGCACTTGACTTCAGGCCAGCTCTTGCTTTAGCAGAACAGCTCTGAGCTCAGTGTCCCAAGTCGGAGCCCCCTCTCCAATCGGCGCTTCTGCCCACACTGCCTCTGCCTTCATCTGGTCTTCTTCATCTTTCCTTGGACTGTTATTTCAACATTCTGGAATGTGATCCTTCTGTTACCACTTTCTCTCCATCCACTCTGCTCCCCACATTGCTCACAGAACTAACACTATAAAAAGCAGAATGAATCTGCCCTTCCAGCCTGCAAAGCCCCAGGGTGCTAGTTTCGCTTGGGTGGGGTCTCTGAAGCTGTCACTATCCCTGGAGACTTCCCTCGAATAGGATTGTTCATAGGGGATAGCACCTCTCTAGTCTCAGAGAACAAAGGTGACTAAGGCCAGTTCCGTCCTGTCCCTCTCTTCAATACTGCTCCACCAGCCTTCAGCAGACACATCGGCAGGACAATTACCACTCCAGGAGACTTTTGCCAGACTCAGGAAGGGGCGTACAGGCTTACATATGTGACACAAGGAAAGTCTTTAAACACCTTTTGTCTTTTTGTTGCTCCGGCTGTTCGTGGAGCACCTCAGAGTGGAGGCCTCACCTCACACCCTTACTCAGGGAATTGCTTTCTCTAACTTCAGTGCTTCTCAGGCACAGGGTCCCAGTGCGAAGCTGGGTCTGGGCCCTTGTCTGTGGGTGTCTATGAGGTTGTTGATGCTCTCTGAGTCCTTCCAGAAAAGCTGATTTCTTCAACTACTTTTTAGGCCCAAGACAAGTCATTGGGTTTAATCTTTTCTTCCTTCCTCCCTCCCTCCCTCCCTCCCTCCCTCCCTCCCTCCTTTCTTTCTTTTTTCTCTCCTTCCTTCTCTCCCTCTCTTTCTCCTTCCCTCCCTCCTTTCTTCCTTCTCTCTCTCCCTTCCTTCCTTCCTTCCTTCCTTCCTTCCTTCCTTCCTTCCTTTCTTTCTTTCCTTCCTTCCTTTCTTTTTTCCTTTTTTTTTCTCTTTTCCTTTCTTGAGGCAGCAATGTAGCCCTGGCTAGCCTGGAGCTCACAATGTAGACTAGGCTGACTTCAAACCTAAAGCAATCCACCTGCCACCGTCTCCACAATGCTGGGATTAAAATCATGTGCCACCACATCTCAGTGGCTTTTCAAAGAGTCCATCCCATCCTCAGTCCTCTTGAGGATACCATGGTCTTGTCTCTTCCAGAAACCCCACTCGAGCTATTTTCCTAACATTCCTGGCTTTGCTTGTCAAGAGAAGGAGCCAGAAAGTGACCTGTGGATGATAGAAAGAAGTTAATATCCCCAGCCCACGTGCCCTGCCACTTCTGGTCATTTGTGTGTTTTCTGGAAATGCTGCAACAAATTACCACGAATGCTGCAGCTTAAAGAGCAGAAGTTTCTTCTCCCCTAGTCCTGAGACAAAGCCCTAGGGCAGTGCTCTTGCAGAAGGCTCCAGGAGAGACTACTGTCTACTCTCTTTCCACCTCAGCTAGTTCCAGACAGTCCTTGGCTGTGGTAACTTACTCTTCCTTCTCTGCTTCTGATGTCACTGCACTGTCTGATGCTCAGTTCTCCCTCTTCCTTCATATTATGGGGACATTTGTCACTGGGTTTAGGGCCACATGGATAATCCTGGATAAACCATCAGAGTTAAACAGTTCTAGTTGCAAAGACCCCATTCAAGGCCATTTTCTAAGTTCTAGGTGTCAGGGAGAGGATATTTCACTTAGGAGGTAAAGGGGTGTGAGTGAGACAGATAATTACTCTGTGTTCTACATCCACAGTGCTGTCAGGCTGACTGCACAAAGCCAATTCAACAAACTGTTAAAATCCAGAAGATCCTTTCAAAAGGCTATTTGAGCTCTTCTTAGAAAGATCTAGAAGATGGTAGGAGATGGCAGTGGATTTTCTGGGTAACCAGTGGAGAGATGTGGTGGCTGCAGCACAGGAAGCTGTTGTCCTGGAATAGATGCCACACTGGTTGTCAGTTTCTCCTGGCAGCGTTGTCCTGTTAATCATCATCTACAGCCAACAAGCTTCTCTGATGGGGATTTAGAGATACTTTTATCTGTGAGTATTAATTGATAGGTTGTTAGAAGATGTCCGTTTCATGAAATAATAGTAGTAGTTTCTCTCTCATAGAGACTATGATCTGTCTAGCCATTGGCTCTCGGACCAGTAATAGTGGTGTTACGTATGGAGTTCATCTTATGGAGTAGGCCTTAAATCCAAAAAAAAAAAAAGGGTTGGTTACTCCCATGACATTGGTGCCACTATGGTAGCAGCGGTGAATGTGCCTTGTCAGGTTGCTTGTTACTGTAGCTCACGAAGTTCACAGATGAGTAAGATTGATTATTACTTTTCTCATCCAGGAACATGAACAGCACTTCCAGTGTTACAAAAGCCAGACGGTGGGGATGAAGTTTCCAAGTTATTACCAGCTTGACTTCTCAGTGTCCTATGATTCAAGTGTGTGATGTCATCGGAAATATGATCTTACTGCCAAGTTCTGTTGGGTAACCAATAACAACAGCAGCAGCCTATAATATTTAGGGGTCTTTGGGGCCCCTCTAGACAACAACTCCATAGGAAGTAAACCATTACTGGTACAGGATCTTTTGTTAGTCTCTGGTGTCTAACAGGGTCCATACAGTCACAGTATAGGATAACTCCATTTTGACTCTTCTTATGAATATGTATGGATACATTTCAGGAAGCTTCCAGATTTGTATGTGGGTTCTGGGACTCCAAACTCTGGTCATTGTTCTTATGTGTCAAGCACTCTACCTACAGAATCATTTCCCTAGATTTTCTCAGTACATCAGCCTCCTGGACTTCTTCATGCTCTTCTAATACCTAAGCCTGCTTCACTTGCCAAGCGTCCTCTTTCAATTGACTGGTATGTTCTTATCCTAGTCAATTCTTTTTCTTGTCCCCATGGTGACTCATCACCTATAGAGTACCACATCCAAGCCACTTTCTGCCCCTCATCACTCTCAAAGCTGTTTTGATTCACATTTGCTAGGATTGCTTGCATACAAAAAACACTATCTGTTGGCTTATTCGAACATCTCCATCTAAGCCAAGATAGGTGCTTCCTGCCTCAATCTCTGGGCATTTGTCACCCATAGGCAAGAGCCTGGCATCTCACACCAACTGAATCTGTCTGCATTGAGTGCATGAGTGTATATTTTAGAAAAGTTGCTTTGGTGGCCATTTGGAAAACAGAATTGAAGGGAAGGAATCTGTGATTTGGAAAGTTCTTCCTGGCTTGAAGTCTTGTATGGATGGAGCATATGAATTGCTTCCTCTCAGACACCAAAGCTTGGAGGACATTTGGCAGAATTTAGGATAGTGCAGCCGAGCAATGACTCAGAAGAGCCCTCATGGATTGCTTCTTTTCCTACCTTGGTTGTGTTCAAGCAGTGTAGTAAAAAGCTGGCCCAGATAGATTTCTGTATTTGAGTTCCTGACCACATGAGCGTGTGAAAGCAGAATTCCATACTTTTTCTCTGGCAGCTCCTGTCCCTCAAATCAGGGACAGGATCAAGTGCTGGGGGCAGGGGCACAGAGTTCTTTTCTAAGAGCGCCATCTGGCAGGGAAGGAGTGAGAGGTGAGCTGCAGGCAGTGTGCGCTCTGCTCCCCAGTAAGAGGGCCCCTAAGCCAGCAGAGCAGTGGGTAAAGTGGAGACCATTTTTTTCTCTCTTCATTGTCATACAAAGAAGCACAGAGAGCTTCTCAGAAAAGAGGTTAGTCCAGCTCTGTAACTCGAGGACTCTTCTTTCTGAGTCTGAGCTCTCTTCCTTCTTTTGCTAAGCACAGTGGGAATAAGAAAGATACTTAGAAAAGCAGATAAAAAGGAAAACAGAACAGGTCTCTCCCAAACCTGTTAATTACCGTTCTTAATCCTTCGTGTTTCAGAATTTATAGTCAGTGAAAATATTTTTTTCATGGCAAATTAAAAAAATCCACTCTAGTGCCAATTACCTTCTATCCTTCCTCCCTTACTACACTCCCTCCTCCTTTCCTCTCTAATCTAATTCCTAGAGCTTTTTTTCATTATGTTTACTGAGAAATGGTTAACCTCCTCCTACCTGGGAGAACTGGGTGACCTGAAAGAGGAGGTGAGGCAGACTGGGAGAGCTGGCAAATTCCCCTTGGGTTTCTCTCTCTCTCTCTCTCTCTCTCTCTCTCTCTCTCTGTGTGTGTGTGTGTGTGTGTTTATGCACACGTGCACGTGCACGCGCATGCACACAGTACATGGACCATCCCTTTTAAAAGGCATAGACTGTTCTACTTGGCAGCACCACATAGTTGAAAAGTCTGCAAGCAGAAGTCAGGAAATCTGGACTGTGGACCTCCCTGGGTGACCTTAGGCAAGCTGTTCATGTTTTCTGAGTCTAGCATTTCCTGTCATAACGTGAGAGAAATAACTTGTTCTTCCCTACATGTGATTCTGTTCTGAGAATTAAATGTATATGTGAGAATGCCTTGAAAAACGTAGGTCTCTGCATTTGTAAGTCACAATTTTCTAGTTTGTCAGGTCAAAGTCTTAATCTAGAGTGGATCAATCTATTCACAGAGAGTGTTCATTCATTAGACAGGATGATTGATAATGACTGGGGATTCTGGATGAAAACCAGAAGACAGAAATAAATCCACTCTGATGATGTGTTAAACTATCTCCAATTTAGAACGATTCAAACTGCACATTTTAGTACAGAACTTGACTATTAGGGCTAATATTGTAGCCACCGAGGTCTGCACAACTCAAGGGTCTGAGGGATGGGATGTACTTATAAAGACATATGGCTAAGGCCAAGGACAAGGTGAATTCTCACAATTACTGTTGTCATTTTTCTGTTTGCCGTGTCCTAGACTAGGCTTGGGGGCTGCACAGTACAATTGTGGCTTCTGTACTCTGGAACTTTGGAACTCACAAAGGAGACAAATTTGTGAGCTATAGGAAAACAGAGCAAATAGGCATGGCCAGACACTGACTCAGGTTCATCAACTTTTATAGCCCAGGCGAATCTGGCAAGTGGTTTAGATTTTAAAACTCCTTCTCCTCACATTTGTTTACTTACCTTGTGTCTTATGTATTCATGCATGTTGTGGGGGAGTACATACATGTGTAAGATCGGGTGTCAACATTGGGTGGCTTCTTTGAATGGTCTTCACCTTACATTTGTTTGTTTGTTTTATAAAAGATTTTTCACTAAATCAAGAGCTAATTAATTTGCCTTGCCTGGCTGGCTAGCAATCTTCAGGGATTCTCTTGTCTTACTACCTCGGGGGGGGGGGTGTCACAGGTCTGTGCTGCCACATGTGGCTTTTGTGTTGTTTGCTTTGTTTTTGTTTTGGTATGGCTGCTGGGGATCAAACTCAGGTCTTCATGGGTGCATAACAAGCACTTTAATGATGAATCTGTTCCCCACCTCTCTTGTATCTTTAAAATGGAAGAATAACAAATTATTATTTTAAGGGATTTCTGAGTGAGTCAATTTAGATAATTACTTATATATTTATCAAATATTTACTGGAGATTATGGTTGGCCGAATAGCAATACCATAGAGATGTCTATGTTCTAATCCCTAGGACTCATGCGTTTGGTAGGTGGTGTAGCAAAGGGGAACTCAGGCTCAAGACGGACTGAAAGTAGCGAGCTGACGACCCTGCATTGTACGGGTGGGCCCAGTATAGTTCAGAGACTTTTAAAGGTAGGAAATGAAGTCAAGAGATTTCTCAGAGTCAAAGAGAAGGTGTAAAATGCTGTGTAATAGTTTTAAAGTGTTTATTTTTAAATATTTATTTATTTTTATTCTACATCCATAGACATTCTGCATGTATGCCTGTATAAGAGTTTCAGAAGCCTTCTAGCTGGAGTTACAGACAGGTGTGAGCTGCCACGTTGGTCCTGGGAATTGAACCCTGGTCCTCTGGAAGAGCAGCCAGTGTTCTAACTTTTGAGCCAGCTCTCTAGTCCAGTAATGGATTTGAAGATGGTAAAATGGGGCCATGAACCAAAGATGACTGCAACTGGGATGGGTAAGGTAATGTTTTTTCCCAAGAGCACCAATGCAAAGGCCTGACTGTATCCTGACATTAGGTATATGAGGCTCATCTTGAACTTCTGATATCCAAGGCACATGATGATGACAAATCTGTGTTGTGTTGTTTAAGCCAATGGGTTCTTTTTTTTTTTTTCAAATTTTTAAATTTCATTTATTTATTTTTGCAATTGGGTGGAGGTGCACATGCATGCTTTTTTGTGAGTGTATTCATTCACACATATGTCAGAGGACAGCTTGCAGGGATTGAACTCAGATTGACAGGCTTGGCTAAAGATGGCTTTGCCCACTGAGCTATCTAGTCAGTCATATGAAAATATATTATTATTCCACGCTGCACTTTTATGCAAAGGAAGACAGTAATGAAAAGTAAATATATATTGTAATATTGAGGATTAAATTTACAAGAGATAGTAGACATGAATCAATGTGGGATAATAGAAGGCAAGAATGGGAGAACTTCTATAAAGAAAAACTACTCAAACTATTCTCCCTGAAGTGAAGGAAAACACTATCTAGGATACAAGATAACATCTCCTGACTGAAGATAACATCAAGAACAGAGACAAGGAATCATCACAAAATTTAATTACTTAGCAAAATTATCTACAAAATCTTTGGTGTGTGTGCGCGAACCTGACATAGAAAGTTCACAATATAGCACACACACACACACACACACACACACACACA
>NW_021604644.1:1464386-1483667 GCF_004785775.1 Grammomys surdaster
GAGAGAGAGAGAGAGAGAGAGAGAGAGAGAGAGAGAATGTGCATCTCATTTTTTGCATTATAGACTGTAGAACCATACATAATAACATGAGTAAATGTTCTGAAGGAGAATAAGGAGCTAGGTTAAAAAGATTGCTATTCCTCGTAGTTGTGTTAAGGACTTCCTTGTAATGAGAAGAAAACTTGGACAGAAACTTGAGTAAAATGAAGACGTGCCTCCTGTGGCTATCTGGGAGGAAGAGCAACCTCAGATGAGGCAGTATCTTTCCAAAGGCCAGTCCCAAGAAGGGCTGTGACTTTGAGCTGTTAGCATCCTCAACTCCCAGCAGTAAGGGAAATGAATAACTGGACCCTAAAGGAGACTCTGCTTAGTACATTAGAGCAGTCACCACAGGAGGCTGTTATAATATCCTGCCCAAGAGCCAACAGTAACATCTTCATAGACAGTAGAAGGAGAGATGGTGAAAAATGACCAGAATGGGATATATATTTTAAGGTGAGTTTATAAGATGTTTTTGTTTTTTTAAAAGAATTTGATAGAACTGTTGGTATAGAGGGAGAAGATCCAAGGTCAACTCCATGCAAACCTTGTCATTTACTGACCTAGGGGACAATTATGGATGGTGAGGAAGTTTGAGGGGGAGACATTGAATTTTGTTTGATATTTGATATTGATGGAATTTGAAGTGTTTCAGTATCTCCCAATGGGGAGATGTTGAGATCAGAGGAGAAATCAGAGCTGGGGAGGCAACTTCACCATGGCAAAAGCTGTGGGGGTGACTCACTGTAGGGAGTGAATGCAGGCAGAGCAGAGAGCCAGGAATGAGTCCCGGGGTACTTTGTCAAATGGCTAGAAAGATGAAAAGAAAGTTCCTGTGAAAACAGGACCCGATTAAAGACTGTTAGCCATGAGAGTTCTCCCAAGGGCAGAGGGGCTCAGACTAGAGAGCAGTACTTGTGCTTTCCTTGGACACTTGATGGCCTTATTCAACCCCACATCCATCCATGTTCCTCACAGGCCTCATTTCTCTGCTAAAGACTAAGGGCTTCTTTCACTCTGGATGCTCTCTATGATTCAGAAATTGAATTGTTACAAAATAAGCACCATTAGTCATTTGTACTTAAACTGTTCTTAGTTTTATTTTTCACTGTGCTGAAGAAGACATACAAGACGATCATTTAGCCCTTTTAAGTATATGCTTTGGTAAATTTAAGCACTCACCCATTGCCGTACAACCGTCACCTACCATTCATCATTTCATCACCAAAACATTGCCATTATCTATACCCCAACCCGGAACACATCAGGAAGCAAGCCTCCTT
Organism: Grammomys surdaster; assembly: GCF_004785775.1. Lineage (NCBI taxonomy): Eukaryota > Metazoa > Chordata > Mammalia > Rodentia > Muridae > Grammomys > Grammomys surdaster. The sequence continues at coordinate 1,465,709 of NW_021604644.1, forward strand.
TTTCTCCTCCCCCCAGCCCACGGTCGTGACAATTCTTTGCATCTCCCAACATGATGACTGGATATCACATGTCAATAAATTCCCATCATATGTGTCCTTTCAGATCCTATTCATTTCATGGAGCTGACATCTTCAGTTATTCCAGGCGGCAACATGTGTCAGCATCTCATCCCTTTGTAAGGCTGAATGAGATTAATCATGTACACTTGAAATCATGAAACTGCCCATGTCCAAACTTCAACATCTGTCCTTGTGAGCTCAAGTAACCTTGGGTGTGTCTTCTGATTCTCATTTCTTTGTCCTTAAATAGTGAAAAGAGGACTCAGTCCACAGACATGTTGGATGGACCACTTCATGTAATGGATGGGAAACTTCTTTTAGAAGACTGTGATGTAAGGGCTATTTTTAGCTAGAAGAGGCTAGTAGGTTGGCTGCCAGGCATGGATTCCTTTCTCTTGGCCACCCTAATAACATCTTTCCAAGCAGTTCCTCAGTCCAGCTGTAGATTTGATCCAAGCCAGTTATCATGGCAGTCAAACAAACGGACTTGGTTGTTTTCCTGTCAGCATCTCTGTGTGTCACATCAACATAGCCCCAGATAAGGAGTGTCTGTATCTGACCCAGACCTTTTAGGCTCTATGGCCTCCTTTTATATGCTAGGGAAAATACAGTCCCTCCAGCCAGGAGAAAACTCTCCATCTCAGCCAACATTAAGTTGGGTGTCTGGCTCCATTCTGACTTGGAGAAGGCAGGAGGACACATTAGCAGGAGGTAAGAAAAGGTACCATAGCCAAAGAAACAGAGGACCTGACAGATAGCTTGGGTCTCCTATTTAGTGCCACCCTGCTGTGTGGCACCCGGTGTTATTTTGAGCTCTGATACTCTGAGTTCTTTGTGGATTACCATCTTATACTCAGCCAGATACTCTCAATATTTGTGTCGCCTCAATTTTTCACCCACTTCGCTTATTCCCTAAGGATTCTCTCCTCAGACCCAGACTTAAACTTGCCCCTTGCGCTTGTCTCTGAGCTGATCTGTGCCAGTCTCTATCTTCACTTTGTTTCCTGTTTTGAACTAATTTTCTGCCATCTTCAGTGGCTCGGTTTCATATAGATGCTTCACCAGTGCATGCTGAGTGGTGCAGGTAGATGGTGGCCTTGGCAGCCACCGAGCTTGTGTTTTGGAAGCAGAGCAATAGACAAATCTCAGAAAAAAAAAAACGGATCTTTTTACAATAGAGTCGATACTCAGGGCCAGGCAACAGATTCTAAAAGCAGATGGGGCCAGATTAATCAGGCTTCCCAAGAGAAGAGGGGCTTAGATTGCTTCCAATAGCAACAGGAAGGTGAATGGGTTTTGAGCCATGTCTAAGTTGTGTCTTCAAGAACTCATTTGGGCAGCTATGGGAGACTAAATTAAAGTGTGATAGCAAGAAAAGCAGAGTCAAGCCAAAGCACAAATCTGGGATCCTAGGTGAAAGAGTCCAAAAGATTAGCGGCAGAGATTGATGGGAGAGCGATTGGATCTGGGTCCCAGTAAACCTAGGGAATGGACAGGAGTTGAAACCAGCATTAATATTTCTATCTAGAAAGGCTGATTTGCCTGTAGTGAGTCAACAAAGCCCGAGCTCTCTCATTCTCCCTCACCTTACTCTGCAGCAGCATGCTCCAGGTTGCTTCCACCCCAGGAGCCCTGCATCTGTGGATCTCTGTGTCCTATTTTGACTCAAATATTACCTCTTGCAAGGTATATATACATATACATGTATATATATATATACACATATACATATACATATATATATGTATATATATATACATACATATATATATACATATATATATATATATTTACTAAGTCATAAAGCGGACTGACTTTTAGATTTTCAAGGAATCGCCATCCTATTTTAAGGAGTAGCTGTGCTACTTTACAGCACACCAATAGGCTGTGGGCATGATCTAGTCCACACCTTTGAGGAGCGCTTTCTTTGGTGTTTGTTAATACTATCTCTAGCTGGTGTGAGGTGACTCCTCTCTGTGCTTTTGATTTACATTTCTCTAATAATTAATGCCACGGAGTGCTTTCCCAAGTCCCCATTGGTCATTTTTATGCCTACAAGATGTGTTGGGTAATGGTGGCACAGAAATTGTGGGAGTGGCCAACCAATGACTGGTCCAGCTTGAGACCTGTGCCATAAAAGGAAGCCCACCCCGACACTGCCCAGAGATCCAGGAACCAGAGGCTCGATAATCCAGAGGCACAAGATAGAACCTAAGATGAATGACAAAAAAAAAGGTCAGGGGAATGATTTCTGAAATGATATTCTGTTACGCTCATAAACTGATGTCTAGCCCAATTGATCAGAGGCTTCACCCAGCAACCGATGGAAACAGATGCAGAGACCCACAGCCAAATATTAAGCAGAATTCTTCAGAAGAGGGGTAGGGAGGATTGTGGGAATCAGAGAGGTCAAAGACACCACAAGAAAACATAAATAATCAACTAACCTGGGCCCATAGATCTTTAAAGAGACTGAACCACCAACCAAGAAGCCTGATGGTTCTAACCTAAACCCTCCACCCATATGTTACAGTTGTGTAGCTTGGTATTTTTGTGGGACTCCTAACAGTGGGAGCAGGAGCTGTCTCTGACTCTGTTGACTGCCTTGAGGACCCTTTCCTCCTGCTGGGTTGCCTAATCCAGCCTTAATAGGAGAGGAGATGCCTAGCCTTATTGTTACTTGATAGGCCATGGCTGGTTGATATCCATGGGAAGCCTGCCTTTTTTTTTTTCTGAAAAGAAAAGGAGGAGGAATGATGGAGGAAGTAAGGAGGAGGAATTAGGAGGAGAGGAGTGAGGGGAAACTGCGGTCAGAATGAAAAATTATTTAATTAATTAAAAAGAAAGTATCTATGTAGGTTGTTTGCCTCCTTTCTCTGTCTCTGTGTGCATATGCATGTGTATGTACATTTGCACATATATACAGAATCTCTGCCACTCAAGTACTGGGGTTGGGATCTCTGTATTTGTGCTTGTCTGGCAAGCATATTGTCATTGGAGTTATTACCCCAGCCTAATTTACCCATTTTTAAAATTGGGTATGTTCTTTCTTCCTTTATTATTGAGTTCTTTTGGGGCTTTCTGGGTAGTAACCCCTATTCAGATTTAATGGTTCCCAAATATATTCTCATAATTGGTATATGCCTTTGCATTTTGATCATCACTTCCCTTGCCTTTGGTTTTTAGCACTCTGTGATTCTATGTACTTATTTTCACTTTTGTTTCTCTGAGTTTTGGTGAGATGTCTGAATAAAGATTGATAAGACCAGTGTCAATGAACTTTCCTCTAGGTGTTTTATAGTTCCATTTCTTAGGTTAGTTCTTAATCTGTTCTGAGTTGACATTTGTGTGTGAGATAGGGATCCAGTTTTTATTTTATTTTTACACATAGGCATAGTTTTCCAACACCATTTATTGTACACTATCCTTTTCCTGTTGTGTCTTCTTATGGACCTTGTTTAAAATCAGTTGACTGTCTAGGCTGTCTGTTCCATTGGTCTTTGTGTCTGTCTTTATGCCAGGCTCATATTGTGTTGATTGAGGACTATAGCTTTGGGGTAGAATTTTAAATTGGAAACTATAATTGTTCCAGGTTATTCAAGTTCATAAAAATGACATTGGGCTTTTGATAGAGGTTGCATTGAGACTATATGTTGTTTTGAACACTTTGGGTATGTCAACAATTGCAGTACTACAACTTTTTTCTCATTTGTTTGGCCTCTTTTACCAGTGTTTTAACAATTTTCATTTACAGATCTTTTACCTCATTGATTTTTTTCCTTAAAAATTGTATTATTTTTGATGATATTTTAAATTGAGAGGGCTTTTTGGTTTATTTTACAGATAGGTCATTATTGATCTAGACAGGTACAATTGATTTATATATGTTGATCTTTTATCATGCTACTTTTATTGAGTTAATTTATTAGTGCCCCTGTGTGTGTGTGTTTGTGTGTGTGTGTGTGTGTGTGTGTGTGTGTGTGTGTTAAATGGTCTGTATGGTTTTCGACCTGTAAGGTCTTGTCATCTAAACATGGATATTTTTCTCTTTTCGTTCTTTGATATGAATCTTTTTTTTTTTTTTACTTTCCAGTCTGAATGCTCTTTTGAGTGTTTCCATTACCAGAACATAGAGGTAAAGCTTTCCATTTCCCTCACAAACCATGTCAGCTGTGAGCTACTTGCAAATAATCCCTGATATGTTGAGGACATTATCTTCTGTGCCCATGTTGTTAGTAATTTTAATTTTATTTTATTATTTCATGTGTATGAGTGTTTGCCTGAATGTATGTGTGTGCACTGTGTGTGTGTGTGTGTGTGTGTGTGTGAGTGTGTCATGTGACATGTATGGCTGGTGCCCTTGGAGGCCAGAGAAGGTGTTGGATCATCTGTAACTGGAGAGGTAATTGTGAGCCACCATGTGGGTGCTTGAAATTGAACACGGATCCTCTGCAAAAGCAGCCAGTGCTCCTAACTGCTGAGCCATCTCTCCAGCCCTGAGACTTTCCAATCATGAAAAGATATTGAGCTTTGTCAAATACTTTCTCTGTGACTACTGTGACTTTTTATATTTGATTCTTTTAATATAGAATATCACATTGATTGATATCCGTATGTTAAACCAACTTAATATCCCAAGGATAAATCTCATTCAGTCATAGAAAGTAATATTTTTGTTATATTGTTGGGTTCAGCTTGATAGTAGTGTGTGGGGATTATAAACACATTCATGTCATACTGTGAGTATGTAGGTCAGAGGCAACCCTTTGGTTACTGGTCTTCACTTTTCCACTTTCCTTGAAAAGGAGTGTGTTCAATGCTATGTAAGCCACCTTTTATGTTGGGTCTGGAATCCAAACTCAGGTGTCAGGCATGGGGGTAAGCACTGTACCCCAGATCTATTCTCCCCAGCCCTGTTTGCTAGGTTTTATTTATTTTGACAGTTCATATATATATATATATATTTTAAATAAAATCATATTTTTTACTTATTTACACAGGGGTTATAAACACAAAAAGACAAGACATGGGGAAGGGGATGGCACAGGAGCATGGGTGTTCAGGGGGAGTACAGATATCTTTCAGAACAGGGTATCCACTGGGTGAAGGTTCAGGGGACAGGTCACTATGACTCTGCCTATTCACTTGTCCTTATCTAAGTTGGTATTCTCTACCAAGGCTACCTATTTACAAGGTCTATGACTACTCAGGCTGGTAAATTTCCACAAAAGCTGCCTGTTTACAATAGCTTATAGCCCTCTGTTTCAATGTTTTTCCACAGAGACCCAAGACTTGGTGTTAGTATACATGTATGACAGGCCTATTGTTGATTTTAGGCCTATGGCTGATTTTAGGTCTTCAGTGTATAAGCAGGGCTGCTCCTGACATTTCCTCCCTTCTCTAAGTATAGAAGGACTGTGGCGATTCTGATCTTGTGAAGACGGGGATAGAGGCCTGACCTCCAGTAATTGAAGGGAAACTTTGTAATGGCTCCGGTCCCCTGTTGTTGTCCAGTGGGGCATGAGGGCCATACCCATCCTGATGTCTTTTTCCTGGTGAGGGGATACTTTTGACATCAACCCCTATGCAGTCAGGCTTTGACAGTTCTAAATATATAGTAATCAGAGATATAGACCTATAGTTTTCTTTGCATGCGGTATCTTTGGTTTTGGCAGTAGGGTGGTGTTTGTCTCATAAAATGAGTTTGGAAGTATTCCTTCTACTTCTATGTTTTGGAAGTTTATGAAGACACAGTATTAATTAATAGTTGATGTTTTGTAGAATTATACCAGGAAGCATCCGGGTGCCAAACAACTTCTCCATCCTTCCATCTTACTTTCTCTTCCTCTTTTCTCCTCCCCCTCCCCACCCACCTATGCTCTTTTCTGTTTTTTGTCTTCCAAGACAGTGCCTCTGTATGTTTAGGCTGACTTGGAACATGAAGCCCTCCTGCCCAGAACTCCCACACGCTGGGACTCGGGCCTGTGTGATCACACTTGACTTTTTTCTTTTGAAATGGATGAGTTTATGGCTTTGCTCTTGATGCTGCTTTTACTGCATTCTTTGTCTGTTTGGGTAAATCGTGTTATTGCTTTCACTTACTTCAGGGTATGTTTTAAATGTTCCTATCGATGTCCCATCTAACCTACTAGTTGTGTAAACTTTTTGTGTACTTTCTATGTAATTGTGAAATTTCCTGTTTTGTTGTTTTCTATGGCTCTGATTTCTTATTTCATCCCATTGTGGTCCGAAAAGATACTTGGTGGGGTATTAACTGCTTGTGTGAATGTATTCATGTGTATGTGCACAGGTATGTAGAAGCTAGAGATCAAAGTTGGATTCCTTCCTCAATCATTCTTCGCCTTATTTTTGAAATAGAGCCAGTCACTGAACCTAGCACTTGTGGATTCAGGGAGGCTGGCTGAGCAGCAAACCTTAGAGATTATATCCCCCTCTTTCTGCCATGCCTTGGATGGCAGGTGTGAGCCATTGAGCTTTGGTTTTTACGTGCATGTAAGAGAAGAAACCAGAGTCTTCATGCATACACAGTAAGTGCGTTACCAACTCCATCATCTGCCCAGTCCTGGCTTGCTACAACTTTGATCTTTTGTGCTGAGAACAAAAGGCCTCATGCTTTAGCACAGGCTGGCCATGTACTTGTGGCAATTCACCTGTCTCAGACTCCAGAGTGTCCAGTTTCCTAACATATGACCAATTCTGGAGAAGGTTCATATGTATTCTGCTATGGGAGGACATATGGCCCTCTGTTAAATGTTTAGTCTACAGTGTTGTTCAAATGTGCTGCCTCTTTATTGATTTACTGTCTGGAGTTTTATTCCTGAAATATGAAATGGGATTTGAAGTCTTCACTTATTAATTTATTGTATTGCTGCTGATTTATCCTGTATGGACCTTTAATTTATTTGGAAACTTTTATGTTCTGATGCTGGATGTTTTCACATTCCCTAGATGTGCTCTTAAACCTGTAGTGTTTTTTAAAAAACAGAATATATTTTGATCTATAAAAACATTCACCTTCATATACTGGGTCTTTGAGGGAATTTGGCCTATTTATATTTATAGCAATTATAGATAAAGAAGAGAGACTTACTGTTGCCACTTTTCAAAATGATCTTCTATTCTGGGATTTTTATTCATTTCTTCTTATTCTCCTTGCTGTAACTTTTTAAAGTAGTTTGTTTGTGGTCCTTTGGAGTTTACATTAAGATAAAAACTCATAGTACTAGAAGTCTATTCTCAGCTGATAATAACTTACTGTCTTAGTTACTGTTCTATTGCTACTGAAGCAATCCATAAAAGAAAGCATTTAACTGGAGGCTTGCAATTTTAGAGGGTCATTCCATGATTATCATGTCAGGTATCAGATAGGCATGGTGCTGGAGCAGTAGCTGACAGCTTTACATCACAATCTTCTGGCAGAAGGCAGAGAAAGAGACAGCTGGCCTGGCGTGAGTGTTTGGAATCTCAAAGTTCGTGCCCAAAGAGACACACATACTCCAATAAGGTCACAGTCTCCTAATCCTTCCCAAGTCATTCAACTAACTGGGGCCCAAACATTCAAGTATATGAGCTAATATGGACCTTTCTCACTCAAACCAGTGTACTTACTGTCCTTAATTAAAGAATTAAAGAATTATTTGTTTTTTCTTCTCTTCTCATACTATATGATTCTAATGTCATGATTCACAATATTTCTATAATGCATTAATTAAAGATTAAGGTAGTTTATCTGCTTTTATTACTTTTGGTCTTTTACATTTTATGGTAGATTGTGTTGTAATCAGTTTAACTATTATTGTAATAAAGAAGAATTTTATGCTTATAAATAGTCTTTGTATTTATGTATTTATCTTTTCCAGTAAGTCTTACATTTGCTTGTATCTTATATTGCTATTTAATATTTCATTTCAACTATTGTATATTTATAAAACAGGTTGCATATCAATAAAGCTCCCAGATTTTCAGATGCCTGAAAACATATTTTTATAGGGCAGGCATTTCTGGATATAGGATTTTTTTGGTTATTATTTGATTTTCTTTCAGAACTTTAAATACACCATCCACTGCTTCTGGTCTATAAGGTCTTTGATGGAAGAAAATCTTCAGATAGACTTTTAAGCATTCTCTTGTATGTGATGTAGCTTTGTTTTGCTGCTTTCAAATTTTCCTTTTGTCTTTAACAAATTTGATATAATGAGTCTCCTTAGAATCATCTTATTTGATATCTAGCTGTCTTTCTGGATCTAGATTTCTATTCCTCACTTAGACTTTTTTCAGTTACAGCAAAAAGACAATTGTTTGGATCCACATAAAGATTTTAGAGTTACCTAGAGTCTCTAGCTGGGTTTGTTGGTAAACTCCAGCTTCTAGGTGAAGGCAGTTTCACAAGACTAGAAGAGGCACTTGAAAAGAATGACTTCCTTACTAGTCATGAAATATGCATTATCAATGACAATGCATTTCTGTCTTAGGTTGGTAAGGCTCTGTGTAGAATCTTACCCATCCTTGGCTTGCCAGCCTGTTAATTTAATAACTCTGTCTCAGGGTCCATTTTCAGTTTCAAGCCATGTACTTTGACTGCCAACATGTTCATGTGTTAAAGACAATATTTAACATGATGGGAAGGAATAAAAGTATTCCCAGGACAAAAAGGGCTAGCATGATCAAGCTATATATGCTGTTCTTGAAGCTTGACCAAAATAGAAATACTGACCTCAGGCCATGGGTAATTTTATCAACAGTATCTGCTGCATCAACACTCAGCAGAGCAGCATTTTTTAAATTCATAAGCTCATTATGCAAATTAAAACATCCAGAGAGATGTTAGAATTATGCCAAATACCCTGCAAGCATCTTTAAACTTTTTCCTAATTATATTGACTGCTCCTGTAAATTTTAGAACTAACATGAATTCAATGGTATTTAGCACGACACTCAGGATGGCTCCTTACTCTTTAACTCTGACCCTCCTTTCAATAATTTGAATAGGATAAAAAGCATCAATCTGTTGTTCCAAATGCCTATCTGAATCCTCTTATATATCAACACATTAGTAACATATTTTTGCTAAATGATTAACAAAAGTAGCTATCTTAACTTCTCATGTCAAAGCAATTGCAGAAGCAGTGGTGCTAGCAATTAATGTAATTAAAGCTGTTATGCCAGCAGTAATCAAGCCCACTACCCTCTTGCTTCTGCTTAAAGTCTGACTCACTTTTTCCAGTACTTGCAAATTTTTTTCTGAATACTAAGGTTCCATGACATGTAAGGAAGGCATTCTTGTCAGAAGGACCTAAGAAAGACTCAGCCTTGTTTATGAAATTAAAAAAGGCAGAAAGGTGGAGAGCTTTTGGGGCTGCCTTGCAAGAATCTGATATAGGCCAAGGACAAGGAAATGAGCTGCTTGGCAGGAATATGACATTAAGCTAGAACAAAGAAGTAATTTCAGGCAGGAATCTAAACATTAGGCTAGAACAAGGAAGTAAGCTTCAGACATAAAATGACTGTGGGCTAGGACAGAGAAGTAGGCTCAGATATTTTGGTCATCTTGATAAGCCCTTAGAAACAGTGATCACGGGAGTGTTCATAGAACTTTGTTTATTGCCTTGCTATTTCTTTGACTATTTGTGTTTATTGTCTTGCTTGTTCCTTGACTATTTGCATCTATTGTACTGCTAGTTCCTCAACCTAGAACTGACCTTAATACTTGCATGCAATTAAAATTGTATAAAAGCAAAACAGAGGAGGGGGGATGGGATAGGGAGTTTCTAGGGAGGGAAAATGGGGAAAGGGGATGTCATCTGAAATGTAAATAAATAAAAAAATTAAGAGAAGAGGCACTTGTGTATGCAACACACAGAAATATAGTCACGGAAAGCCAGGAGCCAGGAAAATACAGTAAAAATAAAGGAAAAAGTCACCTCCAGAAACCAGCCTTTAGAAAGGAGAGGCATGTGATTTGTCCACAGAGGTTTCAAACCACTGTCTTTTTCCTCAGTGACTTCAGGGATACCATGGGATGTCAGGGGAGTTGGCTGCTAGTTGTTTGAGATGCAGCTGGAAGAGCTGAGGTATTAGCTATGTATTCTAATTCTCTGTGCCTCAGACAGTGGCTTTCCGAGCTTATTTCATCTCCTTCACTCTGCACTGAGCTGGGAGGAAGATGGATCTGGGACAAATATTTGCATTCTATTTTAAAAGTTATTCTTTGAGAGTTTCATACAATATTTGCATTCCATACAATTTCATACAATATTTGCATACCACACAGTCTTAACCTGGGGCTAGAGCTATCGGAGAATGCCTATTGAAAAACCACCTCCTTGCATTGTGAGCTAAGGAATTTACAAAGTCCCATCCACTCTGAGAATTAAATAATTAAGGCCCTATCCTTAAATGAATTGGTATCCTTGATGCATGCACAGACTCTTCCTATGTCAAATCTATAGAATTTTTGTCTCTAAAGTGAACACTATAAGAAGGTTCGGGCCCTCAAAGGTTTTGCTTGTTTGTTTGTTTGTTTGTTTCTTCATCAGCTCCCAGATGGAGCTTGCTAGAACCTCAACCCTTAGGTAGCATCTGAGTAGAGTTCAGAGAGTGGGAACTGGGCAGTTGGCCAATTCTCTGTATTGGGCCCACAAATATGGTCACTAGAAGTACTGATGAGCTCATGTGAAACCACATCTTTGCTCTCTGAGATCTGTGCATGCTGAGCCTGGTCACTTCCTGGAGGTATGTGATTAAGGGCACAGTCCCTCGGGTGAGAGCTACAAAACTCACAATGCTGTATATACAGCTCACACATTTCACTTCCCCATGGAAAAACCATGGGACTGAACATTCCTTTCTGATTTTAAGGTTCAGAGACTGGGGTGATTGAGTTTGCCTCACACTTTCCTTCCCTTGCTATGTGAATGTTCCTCACTTGCTTGATGCCTAGCCTTCTCTCAGAGGGAACTGCTCTATGGACACATGCTTATTTGGTACATATGGCAGTCAGGGAGTCAAGTGTCTCCTATTCTGTCATCCTGCTGAAGTCACTCCTTATAAATGCAATTTGGAAAATGTTCAGGAGGTGCCCCACCCAAAGTCTCTGCCCTACTTTCTTCTGCTCCCAGATTTAATTCTCCCTAACCTGTGACTCACTTGATCTAGAGTTAGGTGGTAGTTTCTCAGACACCAATTTCACCCGACTCTAGTATTAACAGCATCCAGGGGTTTTCATGTCACATGGGCGATTTCCCTGTCATCTCATTTCGTCCTCACAGGACCCCATACTGTGGTCTTTTCTGCTGTTGCTGTTTTGTCTTTTAATAGAAAACAGGAGGACAATGTGAAAGTCACATAATAAGCAGGTGTCAGAGGCAAAGGACAGACGCAGCAGACTCTGAACTCCACTGTCACATGCGCTTGGCACCACCATGCTTCTTTTCCTGGAGCACAGCCTGTGAACTTCATGGGGATTATTTCAAAGATGAATTAAGAATGGCTTTTGACTCGTCTATTGCCTGCCATTGAAAATGCATGATACCATGTTTGGGTAAGGTCTTAACCCATCTGTCTTAGTTAAGGTTTCTATTGCTGCAATGAAACACCATACCAAAAACAAGTTGGGGAAGGAAAGGTGTATTTGGCTTACACTTCCATATTTCTGTTCATCACTGAAGGAAGTCAGGACAAGAACTAAAGCAGGTCAGGGACCTGGAGGCAAGAACTTATGCAGAGGCCATGGAGGGGGGCTGCTTACTGGCTTGCTTCCCTGGCTTGTTCAGACTGTTTTCTTATAGAACTCAAGACCACCAGCCCAGGAATGGCACCACCCCAAATGGCCTGGATCCTCCACCATCAATCACTAATTGAGAAAATACCTTACAGCTGGATCTTATGGAGGTGTCTTCACAGTTGAGGTTCCCTCCACTCAGATAACTCTAGTTTGTGTGTCAAGTTGACATAAGACCAACCAGAACACCATCTTGTAATTAAAATGTCCTCTCTGTCCTTGTGTTGGCCTTAGCTCCTGGGAAAGGAAAGGGAATGATGCTTTCACACTTTATAGACAACCTTGGCTTCAAGCACACCATTTGCTCCATTTTTCCTCCCATGAAATATGAAAAAGCAGATGTAAAATTTTCTGTTTCTCTCTAAAAAAAAAAAGTGGTTGTTTTGCACATTTTTAATTTAACATATTTAAAAGGGCTGAAACTTGATTTTTTTTAAATGGGAAGATTTATTTTGGATTAAAAAAATTAATGTGGCATAAGCCAAGAATACTTTTTTTTTATCAGAAGGCTAAAGAAAGGCTCTGGAGATCTCTTTGTAAGCCTCCAGAAAGCTCCATGGCCTTCCTGGGGCCAAACACTGCAACACTTTCCCATCCTGACATCACAGATACATGAACCACACTTAGAATGTTAGAATGTTTGGTAGAGCGGGTGCCTTCTAGCCATCCCATTCATCTGTATTGATCTCCCAAAACTGAAGGCCATCACCATCTCCTTCCTCTGCTGGACTCCTGCCACCAGCTCCTGACTCCTCACAATGGACCTTCCTGTTCTTCCTGATTTTTCCCTCTCAGCATCTCACAGTGGACCTTTCTAGTTCTTGCCACCGTGCACCTGTCTGCTGACTTCTTGATCAATAATTCCGTGTCTTCATTTGCTGATCTGGGTGCCTGATCCAGTAGAGACTTGTCATTCTCCTACTTCCCACACACCACAGGGCTCAGAAAGAGGAGTATTACCCTGGACCTTTTTGTTCCAGGCCCTACACTATCCCCTGGTGAAACCTCTTTATTTTGCCTTACGTTCTGTCTAGTTGTATAACCCACAGTCTCTATCACACAGCCATCTTCTTTCCTTAGTCACTGTTGTTCACTGGTTGCAGATTCCTCCCTTGGGCTATAATTTTTCATCTAATTTTCCACCATCACGTGGTAGGAAATTTCAATGACAAGAATGAAAGCATCCAGCATCCTGGCTTCATGGTTTTAGAGCTCCTTGTCTCTAGAAATGAGCATGTTTCTATTTCAACCATGCCCTCAAAGGATGTCTCCTAAAAGGGTTTCCCAATGCAACAGTTTATAATCTCTTAAAAATGTCTCCATTGGAAACCCAATCCTCAAAGCAGCAATATTGAGAGACCGGGTCTGATTAGGCAGCAACAGTTCTGCCCACCTAAGTAGATTAGTGCTGACTTTGTGTGGGTAGGGTCATCATTGTGGGGGTGGTCCCTTATAAAAGAAAGATTTTGGTTCCCTTCCCTCTCTTTTACCTGCTCTTCCCACTTTTGCCACGGGATGATGAAGCAAGGAGGCCTCCATCACATACGACCCTGTTTGTCTTAGAATTCTCAGTTCTCAGAACCATGAGACAATCCATTTCTGTTGTTGATGAACTACCTGATCTGTGGTACCCTGTCCTAGCAGCTGGGTAAGGGCTGAGACATGGTCTGAAGTCTTCACCTCTCCCCCAGCTTCCTCGTGGGTGTCCATTTTCTGTTAATCTGTGGGTCCTGTGGCCTTTGCTTCCCCTTTAGGCTCTGTGTTGGGCACCCGTCCTTCTCTGCCACTCTTTGTCGCCACTAACCTTGACTTCATTTACACATCCTCAGATCTCACTTTCCTAACAGGCTGTCGGATGTCTTATCTCACAGAGAAAATGAAACACTTTAGAACAGGTTCTCAACCTTCCTAATGCTGTGACCCTCTAATACAGTTTCTTGTGTTGTGGTGACTCCAACCATAAAATTATTTTTGTTGCTACTTCATAACTATAATTTTATTACTGTTATGACTTATAATATAAATGACTGGATATCCAGTATGTGACCCCTATGAAAGGGTTGTTCGATGACCAAAATGTTTGAGACCTGTAGGTTGAGAACTGCTGTTCTCAAACCAATTTTTGCAACTTTCAGTAGCTGACCATTCATTGTCTCTTTTTTGCCCCCTCTCAGAAGACCTAGTTACTCAATAATATTTTTCCCCTAACACACACACACACACACACACACACACACAGAAAGAGAGAGAGAGAGAGAGAGAGAGAGAGAGAGAGAGACTAACATTACCATCTCTTTCCAAAATGTTCTCTGAAAATAAAATTGTCATGTTCTTTCTTCATCTAACCATTTTCCCTCACTTCGTGTGTGTGTGTGTCTGTGTGTATGCATGTGTGTATGTGAGATGCATGCACATGTATATGCTCACATGTGTGCACACGCATGCTTACCTATATATACATGTATGGAGGCCCAATCAACATCCAGTGTCTTCCTCCACATCTTACAGGCAGCATTTGAGACTAGGTTTTGAAGCGAACCTGGAGCTCACTATCTTGACTAGATTGGCTGTCCAGTGAGCCTGTCCCCCACTCCTCACACACGCCTGTTTACCCGTCTGTGACATCTCCTAGCACTCATAAATTGCTACAATGAGAGGACCTCTCCAGTTATATTCCCCTTTGAGTTAGATTTCATAATCATTCCAGCTCACCCCTCAAACAGTGTAAGTATTAAATGTTCCAGACTACCCTTTCTCCTAAACTCTGCAGTTCAGCCATACCTGCCTGGACAGGAAGCTAAGATTTGCAGTCAATTCCAGCTTCTCTTTCTCCATTGGCTAGCCACATCCTAATGGTGGCCAAAGTTAGTCAAATTAAATTTCCTCTCCTCTATGGTTGCAACAGCTCTCACACAGGCCTTTCTACTCCATTACTTTTACACAGACCCTGCAGTATAGCCAGCAAATCTAAAGAGATGAAAATCTGTTCAGGCTAACCTCACTTCACATTTAAAGCATTTACATAAGCCCCTGGCCTCTGTAGAAACAGTTTAGTGGTCTTCATATACAATGGATGCAGTGGTCTAACACCTGCATATGGCTTCAATCTTACTGAGCGGCTCTCCTTCCCTGACCCTTTCTGTTTCAACAATGGATTGCATAGTCCCCAGCACACTGTCAAGGCAGGATCTCTGCCCTTGCTCATGTCTTTCCTTTCGCTGGCTGTTCTCATCACTTTCTACTCATCTTGTATATGACTGGATTCAACTCCTTTAAGATTCATCTCAGAAGCCTTCCCTATCTACTCCAGCTGTTGGATTTAGTTGTGAGAAACCAGAGTTGAAGCTTTTCTCTTCCGGTCATTATTCTGGAGACACATAGAAGTCACACTTCTTTATCAACAATCACTCTACCTCCATTGCAAGGAAAAATCTAATTAAAAGAGAAATTCAATTAAATAAGAAATTAAATTAAATGAGAAAGTATGCTTATATTACTTATGGCCTATAAACTTCTATAAAACTATTAGAATATGTTGATATTTGTGGTACAAAAAGGTATATCCCATTGTTGCAGATCCTTTACAAAATTTAATGTGATTCCATAGCCATTAAAATCTGCCTAAGAATCTCTGTGTTGGCATATGCTGTGGTTGGTGTGTTTGTCATGTCGTGTTGAAGGTGAGTCACAAACACTATTGTATGAACTGATGAGGGCTTTGGGGTAATTAAGTTATGAGAGAGCCACTAATCCTTGTGATTCTTCCCTTCTGCTAGAACATGATATCATCTGGAAGCAATGGGCTAGCCTCAGACACACAGCATCATGTGGAAGAAATGGGCTAGCCTCAATGACCTTTGAATTTTCATCCTTAAGTGGTGAGAGGTAAATACATTGGTTAACGGATTACTCAGCATAAAGTGCTTTGATACGGCAGCATGAGCAGGCTAAGACAGTGCTGTGGTAAGCAGAGAATAGTGTAAGGGTTAGCTTTGTTAACCTAGCTCAAGTGCCTACAGATGTTATGACTTGGCTAATTTTACTTCAGAGCGTTGACAAGAACACCCAATTAGCATCAACATAAGCAAGACACTTCTCCAGAGAAAGAGTAAAGGGTCTTTGTCATGTCTCTTTCACTCCATTCTTCCAACTGGCACAGCTCATACGTTTCTTAATTCCATGTGAAAACCAGGCCTTGCACAATTGAGATATTACTTTACAAACCAACCTGATTTACCCTGTGTGAATACACACCATTGATTCAGTTATTTCTCTATTGGATAGGCTGAGGCACAGTTACACTCTGCCAGGACAGTTAATTTATATTAACAGGAATTAAAAATATATCACTAAGCAATTGCTGGAAGTGGTCTGCTCTGGTGATTCACATCTTCATCATAAATTGGAGCTATAAGACCTCCCCCTATTATGGGTTGTATAATGAGAAAACATTTAGAGTCTATAAACATCAAAGTTAGTGAAGCTTCACCATTGACCCACCATGGGGTGGAGGATACCTAGCATGTGCTCTCTGAGCAGAAGTTACACTGGAAGGAGAAGCAGGCCTTGGAGTGTGGGGGGGGTATGGGGGCTGCGGCCTACCTATTGGATGGCTTTTGGAAGGCTATTTTATCTTTCTGGGCCTCAGTTTCCTAATATATAATGTCGGTATCAATCACAAGACAAACCCAATGGAGTTGTTTTATATTTATATAATCAAATAGTATTCTCTGTTATATAACACAGCAAGGGGTCAGACAGACAGACAGAGGGAGACAGAGAAAGAGAGTATGTAAGTATTAGGCCTCTATTTAATAGGTTACAGATAATATTTGAATTAATGGTGTGGAATAATAGAGTTCAAAGACATGAAGAAGGTTTTCCAGTATGCTGGGATCCAACTATGCCACTCCTGAATTTCAGGTCACACAGATTAGGTTTTTGAAAGTTTCAAATAGGATCATGATGGGTACATAGATGTGCTTTTAAAAAAATATTTTCATGTATGTGTGGTGGTAGTGGTGGTAGTGTGTGTGTGTGTGTGTGTGTGTGTGTGGTATATGCACATGTATGTTCAGGAATGATCACCTGCACGTGCAAGGAAGCCAGAGGAAGACACCAAGAGTCTCTGCTGGGTTACCCTCTGCCTTAGTCCTTTGATACAGAGTCTCTTACTAACCATGGGGCTAACCACCAACAAGCTCCAACAACCCCATTTGGCTCTTTCTATTCTATGCTGAGGTTACAAGTGTGTGTGGTCAAGCCTAGCTTTTTACATGGGTGCTGGAGATTTTAACTCTGGTCCTTATACTGATGCATCAAGTGTTCTTAACCTTTGAGCCATCTTCTCCAGCCCTATGCTTACAGCTGTGCTTTTGGCAGATTGGTTTGGAAACAGTGTAGGATGTGAATGAGTCCGAAGGGAGAAGTGACGAGTCATATGGATGGATTTGAAAGCCACTGTCTTTAGTTTAGTGACACCTGATGCAGGCAAAGCTAGCAGCATTAGCTGAAATGAAAAGGGGTAAAGCCTCAAGAGAAAGTTGATAAAGATGGCACCTATTGGGTCAGCTGGCTGGCTCAGTGGGTAAAGGTGCTTGTCACCAAACCTGATGTCTTAAAGTTTTACTGCTGTGAACAGACACCATGACCAATGCAAGTCTTATAAAGGACAATATTTAATTGGGGCTGGCTTACAGGTTCAGAGATTCAGTCTATTATCATCAAGGCAGGAGCATGGAAGCATCCAGGCAGGCATGGGGTAGGCAGAGCTGAGAGTTCTGTATGTTCATCTGAAGGCCATTAGCAGAATACTGGCTTTCAGGCATCTGGGAAGAGGGTCTTAAAGCCCACGTCCACAGTGACACACCTACTCCAAGGCCACATTTCCAGGTAGTGCTACTCCCTGGGCCAAACATATTCACCTGACAACCTGAATCGAATCCCCTGAGACCCACATAGTCTCATAGAAGAGAACCAAGCCCTAAAAGTTCTCCCTTGACTTCCACACCCATCTCATAGTGTGCACGCACACACACACATACACAGAGACATATATATATATATATATATATATATATATATATATATATATATATA
>NW_021604644.1:1483677-1494050 GCF_004785775.1 Grammomys surdaster
ATATATATATATATATATATATATATATATATATATATATATATATAAACAGTGAGCCTTTAAAAAGAAAGTGCCTCTGTATCACATAATTGTGACTAAGAGAAGGATGGTGCATTTATTTTAGCGATGAAAAAGCACAGGGACTCATCCTCGGGGGTAACTAAGTGCTGAACCCAGATGCTTCCAAAGCTGGTGAGCTACTGAAGTAGAGAGATCCAGCAAGCAGCAAGCATTTGAACACAATAACTGCCATTTGACATGATTAATATTTTGGTACACTTGACTGAATTATTCATTCCCATGTCAGAAGATCATGATTGTTTCAAAAAAGCAAAAGAAAACAGAAACATTATCACAAAGAATGTAGGGATTCACTGACAGAAACTCTAGGGTTAGCATGGCTAACTTTAGTGGCTCCTTAAGAATTCCCAGCCCACTGCTGTGCTACTCAGAGTTAGTGGCATTGTTTGCTGCTGAGCTGTGTGAAGGGCAAAGTCCCATGAAACTCTCCTCTCCATGGAGTGTCTGTGTTCTACGAAAACTCGATGAAATGTGAGTGTGTCTGCGCACATCCCACTGTTTGGAACAATCTGATCATTCATTCTTCTTATCAGAGAACTGGCCTGACCACAGAAGCTGAGACTTTTCTAGGCTCCCCCGGGGACAGCCAGGCTGACACCCACGACCGCATCCACCTTATCTATGTTGTACCAGTTTGTCCCTTTTATATTCTCCTTCTGTCATCCCAACAGATACTGAGGTGGAACTTAATGGTCTGTAACGCCTAAGTCCCCAGAGATGCCTCTAAGAAAGACTGGACTGGCTTTAGCCATTTTCCTATTTTAGGCAGTGGCACTTTCTGCCATGCTGTCTCTGAAGCTATTTCACACTTCATGTCCATTCCAACTCCAGAGATGGGGTCTACAGTCTTTACTAGCTGTATCTACACTTTAGGACTGATCTCTTTGAGGCAGACTTGGGTATATATGGTCAGTTTTCTTTAAAATATATGTGTGTTGTATGCCAAAAATTAGACAAAGCTGGATGCCTTTTCAGATAAAAAGGACATATAGTTTGGTTTTCAAATAAGACCCAGATACAGTGTGGAAGATTGCTATGTATGCAAGTGAGATGAGTAAGGTTGGGCAGAGGGCGTGGGAGCATGAGAGGAGTGGGGTGGCGATATAAATCTAAATTAAGCATGTAACTATGCAGCTGCCAGACCTAAACTTTACATTGAGGACAGGGTCCTTATATCTTTTCCTGTGCAAAGTGGTTAATGCTAAGATGATGAAGGCTCAGCAGTCTGGCGAATGCCCATTTTGGTGCCATTTCTGAAGCCTTCAAAGCATAGTGTCACTTTGACAAAAACTAGAGTCATGGAAGAAGAGAAAGCTCAACTGAGAAAATGTTTCTCTAGTATTGGCCTGTAGGTAAGTCAGCTGGGGCATTTTCTTGATTAGTAGTTAATGGGAGAGGGCCCAGACCACTGTGAGTGGTGCTACCCCAAGAAAGTGGTCCTTGGTTATATGAGAAAGCAGGCTGAGCAAGCCATGAGGAGCAAGCCAGTAAGCAGCACTCCTCTACGGCCTCTGGATCAGCTCCTGCCTTCAACTTCCTGCCCTGACTTCCCTTCATTATGGACCATAGATCTGATACAAACCCTTTCCTCCACAAGTTGCTTTTGATCATGGTTTTTATCACAGCAATAGAGGCAAAGTAGGACAAGAGTTTACTTTGTTCAAGTAGAAACAGCAAACACATACGAGCAATAGTTAAAACACCACAGAGTCAGGTGATAAGACAGCATATTGGTTAAGCAATTATGTTTTTAATATAAATT
Organism: Grammomys surdaster; assembly: GCF_004785775.1. Lineage (NCBI taxonomy): Eukaryota > Metazoa > Chordata > Mammalia > Rodentia > Muridae > Grammomys > Grammomys surdaster. The sequence goes on from NW_021604644.1 coordinate 1,485,521, forward strand.
TAGAATTCATTCCAATATTCTACTAATCAGTTAATTCATCATTTTTCTTTACTCAGTTTTCAGACAGAGGAGCCTGCAAATGCAGCCTGTTAACGACAGACATGCTTGTGTAACATCCCTGTGTGTCAAGTACATGGAATTTAGTGTATATGCAGCTGACATTTCCATCAGACCTTCATCCCAGCCCTGTACACATGCAGATTCTAGCTCAAGAAAGAATCAAAGAATCAAGCTTGTTCTAGTTTCTTCTTAAGCAGTAGATCACTCCCAGGAAGATAACTAATTTCTTTCCTCTCAAGGAGTCACAAAAAATGCCCAACTGGAGAACATGTGACCAAATCACAGCTAAACTTCAAAACAGTCTTATGGCCTAGGACCCGGAGAAACAACAGCTCTGTGCAGCTTCAGCCCTTGCTTTCTCTTTGTATTTAAAAAGCTGCACATTTGCAAAGGAAAAGGGAAAGGAAAAGGGAAAGGAAAAGGAAAAGGAAAAGGAAAAGGAAAAGGAAAAGGAAAAGGAAAAGGAAAGGGAATCCACCCTTTGTTGTTAGGTAAGATGAAATCCAAGCCAGTCCAGGAGTGAGCCTTTTTCCTCAAGTTACACAAAAGTCAAGGATTTTAGCTGAGATGATACACGACACTTCAGAAGAAATATAAGATGTAGCAGACCAAAGCTGGCTATAAGTGTCTGACTGACTTCATAGTCTCAGAGCTTCTCCCATGTTTTCTCCTCTGAGTTCAATAGTTTCCCCTTTTCTACTATGAACTAAAATAGTCCGGACTGTTTTTTCTTACACATGTACCTATTCATTCTTGTTCTGTTTACTGAAGGTCATCCTTCCTCTGCTGAATTATCTCAGTACTATGGTTAAAATAAGTTGATTGTATAAGAAATCTATTTTGTCATATTCATCCTTTCTTCTGTCCTTATCAATGCTGTTATCTAGATTACCATAGTTTATCTACTTATTCAGATAGGATCATATGACATAGAAGCTAGTCTCTCGTGTCACTCACTACGTCATCCAGGCAGACTTGAACACTGACCTTTCTTCCTCCCAAGAACTGAGGCTAATGCATGTATCAGCATACTCAACTCCTGCATTACTAGTTTTGAAATGAGTTTTGAAATCAGGTGAGTCATCTAGCCTTGTGCTGGTTTTTGGAATTTTTTGGATAATCATTATTTGCCATTTCATAGACACTTAAAGTTGAATGAAGTGTTGATCGGGGTGACACTGAATCTATAGATTGACTTAGAGAAAAGCAATATATTACCAACACTAGGGCTTGCAGTCACAGTGGCATATGTCACTGTTTTGCTGTTTTTAATTCATAATGGCATCTTATAGTTCCATGATCAAGTCTTACAATGTATGTTAATATGCAACTGCTTCATATTTTGGTATTAGTGTAGCTGCTATTTCTCCCTTGATTTTATATCTGTTTTCTCCATAACCACTATAGAAAATAGAACTGATTTCATATATTGAGATTCTAATTGTGGCCTCACTGGATTTACTTACTTTCTGGGATTACTTATTATATAAACCCGATAATAAGCAAAGACCCAGAAGTGTTTTCTTCAGATTCCTTAGGATTTCTTACATATAAAACTGTTTCACTTCCTGTGACATTTTAAAGTAATGATACTATCTGTTTGGAAAAGTGGTTTAATTTATGCATTGGGAATTGACCAGTCCAACTGCTTGTGTCTTGCCTCTGGGAATGTGAAAGCTGTTCTTCGTGAAAGGCCTTATGCTGTGTACATGTAAGATCAGTAACCAATAGCCACTGGGAGCTTTGGAAGGTTTCCACGATTGAAGAGAACATAAAAGAGCTGATGAATGACTATTAGTATTTCTGCTGCTTTAAAAACAAAAGGAAAAGAGGATAGAATAATAATGGCCAAGGAGGAAAATGAAGGGACTTTAGGCTGGACAAATTTCTTAACCATAGGGAGGACTGACTTTTTAAAAATCATTTTATTCGTTTATATTTCAAATGATATCTCCCTTCCTGGTTTCCCCTCTTCAATGCCCCCATCCTATCCCCCTTGCCTTTGCCTCTATGGGGTTGCTCCTCTACTCACTCCTGCCTTACTGCTCTAACATTCTCCTACACTGAATCACTGGGCCTCCACAGGACCAAAGACCTCCCCTGCCATTGATGCCAAATAAGGTCATCCTCTGCTACATATGCAGCTGGAGCTGCAGTTCCCTCCATGTGTACTCTTTGGGTGGTGGTTTAGTCCCTGGGAGCTCGGGGTGATCCAGTTAGTTGATATTGTTTTTCCTATGAGGTTGTAATCCCCTTCAGCTCCTTCACCTGCTTGAAGCAGATATGTCTGGACTCTGGCAGCATCTGCAGAGACAGTCTGCCCTCAGTGACTCATGGGTGTTGGCAGATGTTGTCATCAAGTCCCCCGGGGACTCCTTACTGCTGAGCAGGACACTACATAGCTTGCCAGCAGTGGTGGCTCTTTTCTCTGTTCCTTTATGTTATCATTTGGAAGAGTGGCTTAGAGGAAGGAGGGTTGTCTGCAACTGAGTGGTAGTCTCAAAATGTGTCTGAGAATGGAGACTGGATTTCAAGATGACAGTGTTGGACACTGAGAAGGGAAGTACTTAGTATGAGATGCAGGTGCCATGGCATTTTGGAAAGAGGGAAAGTTTTGAAGTTAGGGTACAAACACCCTGAGGGATGCTTGCTGCTTTCTGTCAGACACTCTTTCCTCCTCTCTGTTCTGTGTGGTGAGAGCTGAGATGCTTTGTTCTCTTGTTTCTTGTTGAACTTGAACCATGAGAAGTTTGTCCAAGTAAAATAAAAAATTTTAAAAAAGTCTTGGAAAGTAGCTCAGAGTTTAGCATTTGCCTAGCATATACAAGGCTCTCGGTGTACTCTGGTTATACATTCACACAGAAGAAGAAGAAGGAGGAGGAGGAGGAGGAGGAGGAGGAGGAGGAGAACAAGAAGAACAAGAGGAACAAGAAGAACAAGAACAAGAGGAAGAAGAAAGAAGAACAAGAAGAAGAACAAGAAGAACAAGAACAAGAAGAACAAGAAGAAGAGCAAGAAGAAGAAGAAGAACAAACAAGAAGAACAAGAAGAAGGAGGAGAAGGAGGAGGAGGAAGAGAAGGAGCAGGAGAAGGAGGAAGAGGAGAAGAAGAAATGGAGGGAGGGAGGAAGGAAGGAAGGAAGGGAAGAAGGAAGGAAGGAAGGGAAGGAGGAAAGAAAGGAGGAAGAAAGGAAGGTGACAACATAGAGGTGGTTATAAAATAGCTATCCAGCAACTGGCACATGCCATCAGCATTATTAGTAACTAATTTAAAGGAGGTACTGGTAAGATTATGTTTTCTTAAGCAATTATTACAATAAAATCATAACACTGGTTACTGCTTGTCTAGAAGCATAAGAATGAGAAGAAGCAGCAAGGAAAATAAATGATTAAAAGAGCAGCAAGGGGTTGGAGAGACTTATTTTGTAATTTACTTATTCTTCTCTCATTCAGTACATCTGCCTGCAGCTTCCCTTCTATCCACTCTTCTCCATTCCCCTCACCTTCCCCTCTCCCCCAATTCCACCCTCCCACCCATCTCCTCCCAGAAAAGAACAGGCTTTCCAGGGCCATCAACCAAGTATGGCAAAACAAGATACAATAAAAGCAGGCACAAATCCTCACATCAAGGCTGGAACAGACAGTTCAGTAGCTGGAAATATTTTCTAAAAGCAGGCAAAAGAGCCAGAGGCACCCCAGTATCACTGCCAGAAGTTCCTTCAAAATCCCAAGCCAACAACTATACATACATGCGGAGGACCAAGTGCCGATCCATGTAGGCTTTGTGATGAACACTTCCATCTCTGAACACCCATGAGCCCTGTTGATTCCATGGGCCATGCCCTCCTGGCATCTTCATCCCCTCTGGTTCCCACTATTCTTTAGTGTTTGAAGCAGAATAGCCATGTTGTCTTAACCTAGGGCAGCTGTCGCTTAGGAATCTATAGATTTGACAGGACAATCCTTATATAGATACTGTGGGGACATAAGACATACTTTTGAGTAAGATGCATTGAGTTGTGAATTCAATCTTTAAAAAAGAAAGGATATGCTCTCCACAAAAGAATTTAAATCTCTGTTCAATATTCTCAAGAGAGAGGTAAACCCTAACTTCCTCAACAGTTAATTGACAAAAGAGAGGTAATCTCACAAAAAGTAGAAAAAGCTATTTCTAATCGATATATCATATAGTCTGATTAATTGTCAGTGGAGCTATAAAAGTCCTTTGACAAAAGATTATTAATATAGATTTATATATCCTTAAATAAGGCCTTCATGACTCTCTGAGTGTGGAAGGAGCAACTGTTGGCGCTTCTGCCCTGATTTTACAAGAACTCTGAAAAATTGGCTTTAAAAACAAAAGAAGGGGAACGGTACCCCCTCAGAAGGAGTCCCCCTGAAATACTCACCATCATGCCTTGTTCACTTTTCTTTCTCTAAAGCTGAAAGCTCATGGCAAATCTCTTGCTGACCATGTTGGTGACCTCGGGCACCACCAAGATCAACAAAACTTTGCCACAGATATGGGGAAGGACCCTCATACCCATAAAGGGAATGCCCCAGTCCCAGTTCCCTTATGGAGCCGAGGACTGATATGCCTGCCCAATACCACAGAAGGCACAGCTAACCGGCTACCACAAATATTAATGAAAAAAATAGATACCCTCACAAAGCCAGGCCCAACCATAAATACGATGAATAACAATTTACATCCAGGGAAGAGAAATCTCCCTGAGAATCCTCTTCTTTTTTCTTTCCAGGCAAAAATGAATCACCCGTGATGCCTGCTATTAGAAGTTCTAATCCAGATGGACCAGAAGCCAGGAGCCTCGCCCTTACCCTCACCCCCTACCTTTTCCCACCTGCACAAGGTCCCCTGAAGCTGGGCAACTGCAAGATCCTGCTTGGCAACTGCAGATAGACTCAAAGCAGTGTACCATATCATCTGAAGAATAGCAGGGAGACCATAACTCAAGCAGTGTACCATATCTTCTGAAGAATAGCAGGTTGCAGTCCTCCTCGCCCCCACGAATAACCAGGACCCGCCGGTCGGGTCAAGTGGCACCCAGACGTGGGGCTCGAGGCACGGACCCATCCGGACGGACCCTCATTGAGAGGATGTGCGCACGACATCAAGATTGAGCAAGACAGAGATCGTCGCCCGTGACCTGTCGTCCACGGAACCAGGTTGATGCTGCCATCAAGAAGGCAGTTGAAGTTCATTACCATCAGCTGAAAATTGCAGAGGATCCAGAAGTGACTCCGCAGGAGACAGACACAGCTGTCAGCTCCCCTGCCTCCCCCTACGGTCGACCCCTAGACTTCCACGCCCTCCAGAAGGGTTCCTGGTATGCCTGGCTTTGCTCTCATTTCTCTCGCTAGAGAGCTTGGCCTCTTGATCACCACAACAAAATTTGGCTTTTTCCTAAACCAAGGCCACCCTTGATATGGCCGCTAACATTGGGGAGCCTTCCTTTATGACAATATTACACCCCAAACTGACAAATGGTTGGTAACTTGAACATTTACAAGAGACTAGGATGGCTGTGAGTTAGCCCAATGACGGGATTATTGTAGGTCCACTTCCCAGGGGCCCACCCAATGCAGCCGAAAAGGAGTGCGTGGTGCTGGGAGTGGGTGCAGCCTACATGGCCTAAGACAGGGCTCTCACCCTCCTTTCACCCACATCGGAGTCCCTTGACGTTGCCCATCGTCGACAGCCTAAAGCCTTCGACCATCGATGTGACTCGTCTCACATCAGTGTTTTGGGGTTGTGAACTTGTCTAAGACCCCCCATAATTAGACATCCAAATTCAAAACTCACATAGTTGGGATTGAACATAAGACACCTTCTCTAACTAAACAGAAAAGGGGGAGATGCCAGAAGCCAGGACCCTTGCCCTTACCCTTACCCCCTACCTTTCCCCACCTGCACAATGTCCTCTGAAGCTTGGCAACTGCAAGATCCTGCTTAGCAACTGCAGATAGACTCAAAGCAGAGTACCATGTCTTCTTAAGAATAGCAGGGAGACCATAACTCAAGCAGTGTACCATATCTTCTGAAGAACAGCAGGTAGATCATAATTCAAGGCAGTGTACCGTATAGACCATGACATGTTTCAAGGCACAGGCCAAGAAGATTTTGTACTTTTCCACCACCTGGACCCTCTTACCCTCTCCCCTTGTAAAACATGCTATAAAAAAGCATTTCATGTTCAAAAAAAAAAGAAATTAAAAAAAAAGAAAGGATATAAAATAAGTTATTACTGACAATCACAGTAGTATCCTATAGATCATCTAGCCATATGGGAGAAATGGGAGCCTGACTCACACCATGGGTCTACTCTGAAAGCAAGAGGTGTGGGCCTTTGGAGTTTGATTGTGCACAGCTGGCTGGTGTGTCATCTGATGCCCACTGTTAGGACTGCCAGGTCCTTTCCTTATCTCTTGGTCCAGTCTCTTTGGGGATCTCAAAAATGACTTCAGTGGGAAGGCTCTTTATGGTGACTCCCTTGTCTCCAGAACGCACGTATCTACTGTTTCAAACAAAAGAAACTACTCCACATCCCGTCTGAATCAGGATCTCTCTCCTCAGAGCCCCTGGGAAACCCTCAGGCTTTCTGCCTTCTTACACAGCATACAAAGTCCCTCTTCTTGAGAAGAAACTCAGCCCTGAAAGATCACCTACATCTTCTTACAGGAGGGTGCTCCTACCTTGACAATCGGTCACTCAACATGTCACATGTATCTATCTGAGTTACTCTCTCATGAGGCTCCTCAATGACATATAATTCTTAAAAAAACTAAAGCTGCAAACCAGAAGATATCAGACTAAACAAACCTTTGACTCCACTCAGCTTCTGAAAAATCTTACTTGTCCTGTGATTCTTCCCGGCAGGCTGGTGACATGATACAGGTCTTCTGGATTTAGTGGTGATCCAAGAGGAAAGAAACCATAAAAGAAAGTTCACTAGGGGACTGGGAAAGGAAACAGAGGAGAAATACAACTGCTTTAAAATTCTAAAGCATCAGATGCTGTGTGAGAGTTGGGAGGGTCGCTGGGTTGGCTACTTTGTTCATGAAATAGCACAGGACCTGCCAACAAAGAGAAGGTGTTATTCCAATGGGAAGGCTCCTGGCATCCTTTGACTTATCGGGATCAGTTATGTGAGCTCAAATCTTAAAACAAAATGACCAGAAACCAAAGAAGACATAAAGGATGATAAATATGTGTGCAAATGACATCAGAAAATCAAAGACTCTTGATCTCCTATGACTTGTAGAGAATGCTCAGGACAGAATCAAAAGGCCCAGGATTCTGTTTGGAGCAAACTCAAGAGTAGCTAGAAAGTAGGTAAAGAAATGCTTTGAGTAAATGCTTTCAAAGCCATTCAAAAGTTCTTGGCCTGCCATTTGCTTTGCTAAGGAAAACAATCTCATAAATGCAGAAGTGAGAACAGGTGAAACTGAACATTAAAAACAGCCATGGACATACACACCCCAACCAACTCTACCTTAGATTTATAAATCAATCAGCAATGATAAACAATAGCAAGTGGCTTTCTCTGGCTACTTAAGGTTTCAGTGCCCAGAAATGAACCCAGCCTCAGTTGTGACTGTATGCTGCCTAGAGCACAGAGAATAACTCCACCATTCTCTCAGTTCCGCTCCCGTTGACGGAGCTGGGTTTGGCAAACTACCCCAGGGTGAAATCTGCCTGCTACCAGGTGTGTAATGTATGTTTCACTGGAACACAGCTATGCTATTCTGTTTTTGTATGTTGCTTCTGGCTGCCTCTGATAGACATCAGCAGAGTTGAATATTGCAACCACAAATTTATGGCCTGTTATAGTCTGAACTATTTTCTTTCTGGCTTAACGAAGCAAAGTTTTCTGGTTGTCTTCTGTGGCTAAGCAGACAGTCATATTAGTCATGTTGGTGGCCTTATTATATTACATGCTAAATAATACTGGGTTTATAAAGATTGGTTAAGAAACCCCAAAGTCTACATCAAATAATCTGGTGTCAATATATAACTTGTCAAATCTTAGATGGGAAAGACTAATTTAGGGTATTGTTCACTTAGAGTTTAGCTTGCCATTGTATAATCTTTTAGGATTTATTTTTATTGTGTGTGTCTGTGTAATGATATGGACATGTATAAGTGTGTGTGTGTGTGTGTGTGTGTGTGTGTGCCTTTGGAGGCCAGCAGAGAGTACTGGATCCTTGAGAACTGGAGTAACAGGCAGCTGTGATCTACCAGACAATGGTGCTGGGAACTAAATGAAAGTCCTCTGAAAAATCAACACACTCTTAACTGCTAAACCATCTCTTCAGGCCCAAGATTAAGACCTTTTTCCTTTTGCCCAGTGTGTCAATCAATAATAATTTGCACCTTTGTGTCTAACCCATTCCTTCTGTCTGTCTCTCTCTCTCTCTCTCTCTCTCTCTCTCTCTCTCTCTCTCTCTCT
>NW_021604644.1:1494060-1494835 GCF_004785775.1 Grammomys surdaster
CTCTCTCTCTCTCTCTCTCTCTCTCTCTCTCTCTCTCTCTCTCTCTCCTCTTTCAAGACAAAGTTTCTCTGTGTTGCCATGGCTATCCTGGAACTCACTCTGTAGACCAGGCTGACCTTAAACTCAGAGATCCACTTGCCTCTGCCTCCCAAGTGCTGGGATTAAAGGTGCAAACTGCCACCACCTGGCTAATCCACTGCATTTCTGATGCTGCCCAATGTGAAGCTCCCATGGTAGGGTAGGATGTGGAGATCAGAGCTCAAACAGAAGCTTAGACAGTCAGAGTTATCAGATATAACTCAAGTGTTGGCTTAACATGAGGCTCCAGGAGAAGTTAGAAATTATAGTCATGTCCAGTGTTAACGTGATGGTAGAAGGCAGAGACTGGATGTAGGATCCCCATGAGAAGAAGGCAAAGGTCTATTTCTGAAAGGAAAAAAAATAGCTGGAGTTGTTTCTTCTATCTGAGAATGATATGGATAAGATGAATAAAGGTGTATTGACATAGACAAGACCAAGTGTAGTCATGGTAACAGACTCTCTGGGATTTTCTTTGATTGTCCTTTGTAGCATTGGAGGAGACTGGAAATACATCAAGTTCACTGTTTTAAAAAAATTGTTAAAATATAAACCCAATACACATACCTTTAAAAAGTCACCATCTTGAACAATTTAGAGCACACAGTTTAGTAGCCTGCTCTATGTTTGTTTGTGCTGTATACCAGACCCCTAGAACCTCTTCGTCTTGCTGTATACCAGACCCTAGAACCTCTTC
>NW_021604644.1:1494845-1534738 GCF_004785775.1 Grammomys surdaster
TGTATACCAGACCCTAGAACCTCTTCGTCTTGCTGTATACCAGACCCCTAGACCTCTTCGTCTTGCAAAATTGAAATGCACACATCAAACAACTCTCCAAGTATCTTAGTTTGCTTTTTAAAACAAGAGTTTACCAAAGGAGCCAAACAGAGATCCTCAGAGCTCTGGGAGGGAGAGCTCTGTGAAAGCAAAGCTGTGGAGGAGACAAGACGCAATGTAGCCCTGTTTTGTTACTCATTAACCAGCGACTCTTGTTCATAGGTGCCTCAGAAGAGACAGGCTTCTCTCTGCCCTTCTTGTGCTTTAGCCTGGACTTTGTAGAAGGACCCTAGTCAGTGTCCCTCACAGCTATGGCTGGCACATGACTGAAACTCGAGAGGATGTACTTTCTCTGGTGTCCTATGCCAAGGGCTTGCTTCAAAATAACGAGTGCATGTTGCTGCCTTGTTCTTTGAATGCATAAAATTGCAGAGGGCTTTACGTCCATGCTCTCTGGTCTTTTTTATCTCCATGCAGCTTGACCAAACAGCTAAGGGGAGTAGTCCCTTTGTTGATGGCTACCACACGTATTCTCAATTTTGCAGAAGTCATTTCTTTGCTCTGAGGAAAGGGCTCTTCAGTACATGACTATTACCAACAAATTCATAAGTGTATTTACTAAACAATTCTCTACATATGCAAGTCTCTCATAAATTCTGTGGTATACACACACACACACACACACACACACACACACACTCACACATCTCAGGACAAGTGAATATGTTCATAGCCAGCCTGTTTGCATGGGGATGTATGTGTCATTCCTAATAATACAATATTATGTTTAAAAGAATTCAAAGGTCAGAATTTAAGTGTATGTATTCCTGTGCACGAAATGTCCCTTATGTAAAGAAAGAAGTAAAACAACAAATAGTTGAACAGAGTTCAAAGGCTTCCCTACATCAGTGCGACACACTCCTGGACAGTGTGAAACTTCTTCAGAGCTTATTGTAGGGCCTGAGCTACAGTCCACACTCAGTCATGCCATAATTGCAATGACACCAATTCTGAAAACTTAAGCTAAAACTTAGCTATAGAATGAACAAATTTTGTTTTAACTTTGCTACTGAAGCATACAGTTTGGTGACTCTAAGGAGAAGCGCACCGCTGTGCAACTGTCTCAGTACGTTCAGTTCTGATAACAAACCACTTCACCGTAAACATTTTGTAAATAATAGAAAGTCATCTTTCACAGCCCTTGAGATTGGGAAGTTCAAGGTCAGAGCAGCAGTGAAGTCTGTATCTTGTAAAGAAGAATTGTCCTCTATTTCCTAAACATTGCCCCTGTTGCACCCAGAGTAGGAGGATGAACAGCTCATAGCAGGGGGAATGGTACTTATTTTTGACAAACACTAATCCCATCTACAATGGCTCTGCCCTAGACATTTAATCACCTCCCCACCCCCACCAAGATTCTCTCTCTCTCTCTCTCTCTCTCTCTCTCTCTCTCTCTCTCTCTCTTTTCCTCCCCCCCCCCCCAGGAAAATAATGTGATCCAAATTATTCTTTTCTAACAGAATATTTTTATTGACTCTTTGGAGAGTCTACCTCGTACACCCCTATCACATTCGCTTCCAGTCCTTTTCTGTCCCCTCCCATCCTTGTTACCCCCTCCCCAGAAAAAAGTCTAACTTGTGTTAAGCATATTTTCACTAGGTTATGGCCAAACTTCTCAGTGGCCTGCCCCATAAATGGATCTGAGTCCTTCCCCTCTGGCATCCCTGCTGGAAGTCATCTACTATGGAGGGAGACACCCTAGCATCCTATCACAGATTCGAAGAGTTCTCTGAGTCATTTCCTGTCTAGGTTGTTACTATTTTAGTGGGGGACATTTGGAGTAGAGGTAGGGGTTGCTACAGAAGTCTTCCATGTTCCTCCTCAACTGTGCTTCTGCAGTCATTGATATCATTGTGAAAACTGCCTACTTGCTCTTTAAGGACTATGAGAGCATAGATCATGGGCTTCACACGCTTTCTGGCATCCACACAAAATACAAACAGGGATCATGGTTACAGTGGGGCCACAGACCTGGATAAGTTGCTCAGTTGCAACTGGGATCATGGACATCAACTTGGCTTCTGGTGACAGCATAAGCCACCGGCATCTATGTGACCTTCAGTGGTAATACAGACATGGACATCCACACAGATACGGCTGCATTAAGACCATAGACCCAAACATCCTCATTGGCAGCATAGGCCATTCACATCACTATGGTCCCCAGAGGCAGCATGGTTCATGAACATGAACCTGTGTCAGGCCAGGGCACAGGCCATGAACATCCTCATGTCATCAGGAGACAACACAGTCTGGACATCAACCCAGACCTTGGCCCATTGGGGCCACTGATATACACATGGCCCTCAGCAGCATTGTGGGACATGGCAATTCTTTGAGGAGGTCTAATCTAGAAAGTAGACGGCTCCTCATCTTGGGCCAAGATCTAGGCTGATCCTGTGTCTGGGCAGCTTGTTTGGGGGCCAGTTCTGCATCTGCCCAAGCTTCTGGCTGCCGCACACCTTCCTGACTCTACTGAGTTGTGATATGGTCCACCATTGACCTCAGCCCTCTCTCTCTCTCTCTTGCCCTTCACACCATCATGTCACCAGTTCTGCCTCTCTCCACAGAGCACTCATCACTCCTTCTCCTCCTCTAACACTCCATCTTTCTGTCACTCAATCTCCTTGCAATGGCATCTGCAGGTAAAAGCAGATGATGTGTGTGCCAGGCCTGGCTTTCCTCTGCTGGGGGGGGGTCCATTGCCCCTTCTCTTAATACTACCACACTGGCAATTAAGTTTCAACCTATGAAATTTGGGAAAAGTAGTAAGCAGATCCACCACCCATCACCACATTAACAATTAATCTGGCTTCTATGCACTATTCTGGGGGCTAGACACTTGATTTGCCTGTCTCCAGTGTAAGGTTTTGTAAGAAGAGACTTCTTCCTTCTGTCTCAGAATCTTTTAAAATCTGGTCCTATCTGAATGTAGCTCAAGTTAGGAAAACCCTTCAAGTGAAATGGTCAAGACACAGGGCTGATACCAGCATTACCTCATGTTGAGAACTGTCGAGGTATGCTAAACAGACCTATGCAGCTACTCCAGGGTAAAATTAATTCTCAAACACCTTCACTGACACTTTACAGAGTCTTCCCCAGCAGATGATTCTGACTGCTGCTGGCCCAGTCACCGCTAATGGAGGCTTCTAAAGGCCTTCGCCATTCCTATGGTAACCCAGGAGAAAGGCTGTTGCCATGGGGACTAAGCAAGCCTATATAAACCTCCCATCACCATCAGACAGCTGAGAACAGGAATGTTAGAATGAATCCTCCCTAGTTCACCTTCAGAAATTGCTAATAATTATCGTTGTTTTTGGCAGAGAATTCATTGTTTCTTTCAGGCAGAAACTCATTCACATTTTGAACTTGAAATGAGGATTGTTCAAAAGCTTGCTTGCTGATCTTGGTGTCAAAAAAAGTCATCTACAGAATGAAATAGCTGGTGATTGAGCGGTTCCCAAATCTCTTCAGTGTTACCAACCACTCAATGACATTCATCACAAGCATGTGAACAGCAGGCTGTTTCCAAAGAGTGATCTGTTTCTTTGAGATGAATTAATTCTAGGCATGCCTGTTAATATGCTTCGACACTGCCTTACAATTGGGTCTTGGAGAATCTCAGCTCCTGGAAGCCAAGATGTAAAGGCAGAGCCAGGCTCAGTGGTCCAGCAGGATGCCCAGCCTACAAAGGGCCAAAGAGAGTAACTAAGTTGCAGCAGGCAATCAGAGAGAGGTCTTCTTCAGAGGGCACCTGAGTCCCCACCTAGAGGTAGGTAGAACTGGGCTGGGACCTGGAATTTAGACATTTTCAGTAGAGGAAGGAAAACACATTGAAGTTGTGTTCTCTAGGTGCCCTAATGCAGGCACCGAGTAGACGGGCAGTTCATGGTGAAAAAAAGGGGGGGAGGGGCTAGGTGGAGTGAGTAGCTCCTGCAAATAAAAAGCCCAGAAATGCTTCCTCCTTTCTTTCAGTTATTACTGAATATTTGTTATTTGCTGTAAGATACGCTAGATCTATAGAATACAGACATGTTTAAGACCTGAGTCAGATGGGCTTTTCTCTAAGTCTACTTGGAAATGCCTAGGAAAACCACAAATGATTGTGGAATGTAATGTGACAAGGGGTTTTTAAGCAGGCTTGGCCCACAGATGACTTTTCTTGAATGAATGAATGAATGAATGAATGAATGAATGAATGAAGAGTGAGTTAGGAATGAGATCATTAGAATCAACTATTTAATATTTGGGGTTGAGGATGAGGGAGAGAAAGTGGTTCATTTACTTTCTGTGGATTGATGGTGATCCCATAGGGTGGGGCCACTGTGGAAACTTCTTCCAAAGGGAGCACAGCACTCTCCAGCATCCTAAGCAAGAGGATTTTATGTTGACTGGAATGGTACCTTGGAGGTGAGGGTCTTTCTTACTGTGGTTCATACTATGATGTATATGCTAACCGGTTCTTCTCATGTTGAGGTGGCTACTAGCCACATTGTTAAGGAGAGATGATAGTTTTTCTTACGTTCTCCCAGCTATTCCTCCCTAGGCTTTAACTTTCTAGGCAGAACATCCTCGGATGAAGTGGTCGCCTGTGCATCCATTACATTGTTTAACCATTTAAGGGCTGTGTGGCATAAGACAAGATGCATAAAATTAGGAATAAGAACTCTCTGGGTTTGAAGCATGACCACTTGATACTTGTATGGGTCTGGGCCACTGTGTGACCTTCCTCGGTTCAGTTTCCTTCCACATAAGGCAGAAAGAGTAAGTAGCCTTAGTAAAGAGTAAGTAAGGACGATTTAGCTAAGCATTGTTACTGTTATTTGAGAAACTCATACTCAGTTCTACCACATCCTTCTCAGGCCGTGTGCAAGGGAGACACTTTGAGTTCTCTTTCTTCTAAGTTGTAGGCATGGAAGATGGAGGAGATACTAAGTTTGAAAGTAGAGTAAGAGTGTCTGCTGTTCATCTGCTTGGCCTTGCAAAAGGCTTTAGAAAAATTGTTTTGTTTTGTTTTTTACAAACTCTATTAATGGGTACCAGATTTAAACTGCTTAAACAAGTATGACGAATTTAAAGAGGAAATGGGAAATATGGCTAAAAGCTACCTGAAGAAAGTTTTTGATTATGAATTAAAACATCCTAGTGTTTATAATATAATAAATATTAAAGGTAAAGGATGGTAAGGGATCCTTGGAGTAGAATTGAGTAGTTCCTGGTCTATTGTAAAGAATCCTTAACAAGAAATTCATTCATCTATGTTACTTCATAGGCTGTGGAGTATCAGGTTTACCACTTAGTAAGAACTATAAAGTGTTAGCTCCTTTTCTATCCTCAGGAACTGAGAATCTCTGCTTACATATTTAGGATAACGTTCCTCTGAAGCTATACATGCATGGAATAACATTCATACTATTACTTTTGACTTTAAAGATCTCGTTCAGGCCTATCCTATACATCAAGCATATCTCCCAGCCCCTGCCTTATTTGCCCCCTTTGTCCTCCTAACTGGTCTTGTTTCTCCTTTCCTTTCACCTCATGCCTGTGTACATGACTTAATGTAAGTATATATAAGACAAGAAGTACAAATAAGACAAAGATACAATGTTTATCTTTCTGAGAGTGGCTGTTGGGAGCAATGTTATAATAAACATTGATACTCAAGTATTTCTGGCTTCATTTTTAGAAATCAAATTTATTTAAAATATATGAGTATTCATGTTTTAAATTCTTTTGTATCAGCTGACAGAGTTGTTATCTAAAGATTTATCTATCTTATCTAAATTACAAGTTAATTGCTGCAGTTTTTCTCCGTACCTGTATTTTTCTATCTATCTGGTTTCTGTAGGGTCTGTAGTAGTGTCCTCTTCTTTGTTTTGGGAGTTCCAACTTTTTTCATCTTTTCTCTCCTTCCTATGTCATTCCCAGTAGTCATCATCTTATCCATCTTCTCAAGGATCGAGCTTGTAGTTTGGTTGATTCTCTATTGTATGTTTGTTTTCAATTTCATTAGTTTCTCCTCTTTTAATCTTATTTTGCTATGGATACTGAGGTCAACTTTTTTAGTTTATACCTTTTCTTTGAATATAAGCTTTCAGATTCATTTTCCTTCAAACGTACTTTATACAAATTTTCATAATTTGCACATAATCATTATCATTCTATTTACCATATGTTTTAATATACATGGTTACTATTACTTTTTTGACCTAGAGATGATATTTAATGATATATTAGAATGCTATTAAATCTATTAATCTGCAAAAAATATGAAGTTATCTTTTTGTAGCAGATATATAAATTTCTTTGGCTGCAGTCACAATTTTCCTTTAAATCAGTGGTTCTCAACCTTTCTAATGCTGCGACCCTGTAAAACAGTTCCTCATGTTGTGGTGACCCCGCAGTCAGAAAATTAATTTTGTTGCTACTTCATAACTGTAGTTTTGCTACTGTTACAGATCATAATTTAAATATATGTGGTTTCTAATATTTTTCAGGGGACCCCTGTGAAAGGGTCATTCAACACTCAAAGAGTTTTCAACCACAGGTTGAGAACTTCTGCTTTAAGTCAATCTTTTGTTATTTTTTAAGGTTTTCCTACAGCTAAGGGTACATTAGTTTCAATAACTTCTCTATGCCTGTGAAAGGAGCATATGTTTCATCTTGATCGTGTTCTTCATGTCAGAAGAGCATTGTGAATTACATTGGCATTGTGAATCACATTGCTTAGGTGTCTTTTATTCTTAGGATTTTCTATATATATACAGTCAATTACTATGAGAATTGTTTTAATGCTTTCCATACTGGTGTTCATTCATTTCTTTTAGTTTTATAATCTTTTGCATTATGTATTTCAAAACTGTTGTTGAATACATAAAAAATTTAGAAATGGTCATGTCTTCTTGGTAAGCATAATTTTCTATTGTTAACAAACTTATCTTAAAATTCACCTTGGGTAATATTTGTATACCTCCATCAACTTTTGGCTATTGTTTGCATGTGTTTCTTCTAACCTTTCACATTTTATATTTCCGCATCTCTACCTTAAGGATGTGACTTTCAAAAGTAGTCAAAACTTGATCTTATGCTTTTATTCAGGTTGAACAGTATTCAGCATTTACAGTCCTATAACTGATATGCATCTTTGAATTCATATCTTGGTGTGATAATTTGTCTTTTGCTTGTTCCTTGTGTTCTGTTTCTTTTCCTTTTGCTTCCATTATTTTGGCTTAATGAAGGTCTTTTGTTAGGATAATTACTCAGCTTTCCTCTCTACCTAATTTTTCACTTAGTCTTTGGTAGCTAAACAAAACTGAAAGCAAACTGAAGGCTATCATGCTTCAGTGACCATCTGAAGGGCTTCCAGTAGACTCACTCCATTCCTCAACTCCTGGATTTAAGTGTTACATATCTTTAGGATGTGGAAGTCTCGTACTACCATGACATCTTTTTTTACTTCGATCTCTTCTATTCACTGGTCTTTGTTCTTGTGTTTCAGTGTTTGGAGAAATGATAATTATTATCATAGTTAATTATTTAATAATTATAGTTAATAAAGTTATTATTCATTATTATTATTTTGAATAACTTCCTTTCCTTTCTACAGATTCACTGGTGATGCTCTTAGGATCCTTTTTCAAAATTAATTTATTCAACTATTCACTCTACATCGAGATTTCAGCTCCCCAGGGCCCCCCTTATCAACCTCTCTCCCTATCCCTCTCCTTCACCTCTTAGGATATTTTATATCTAAAATATTTTTACTCTTCATTTACTTTGTAGTAAAGAAAACTTAAAAATTCAAATTAATTTCAAACTTATGAGAAAATTAAGAATAAAGCAAGATTGGTTGGAGGGACGGTTCAACAGTTAAGGGAACTTGATGCTCTTGGAGAGGACCTGAATTCAGCTCTCAGCACCACATCAGTCAGCTTACAACTGCTTAATTCAAGTTCCAGGGGTTCTGATGCCCTCTTCTGGCCTTTGAGCATACATACTTACATCCACATGGCCACATAGACCAATACATACACAAAGAATTAAAAATAAAATGTATCCTTAAAATACTAATAATTCATGAAACACCACACTCTCATCAGATTCCCCCAAGATGCTAGTGTTTTATTAGATTGATTTTGCTTCTATTTGTGTGTATTATCTTAAGTAACTTGAGAGTAAGGTATGACATGATGCCACATTACTCCTGAATATTTTAAAGTATGTTTTCTAGAAACAAACATGCCCTCCTAGAAAACCACAGTATATCTGTTAAAATTCAGATTCTCCATCAGAAATCTGCCTAAGAAGATCTTTTACAGCTTGCATACTGCAGTTCAGTGCTCTTCTTATGGTGGATACTCTTTCCTGGTGTTTCGTTGTAGTAATATTTTGGAAAACATAGTCCCACTGCTTCATAGAAAGCCTCTCAGTTTAGATTAGTCTAATGCTTCTTAACAACTGAATTGGAACTCTGCATATTTGGTAAAAAAAAAAAATCACAGAAATAGGGATATATTCCCGGGATCACAGATCAGGAATCTCACAATCTTAATTGAATCTATCCCCAGAGTGTCAGATTTTGTCACCTGGTCAAATGGTGCCTGCAGAGTTTGCCTGCTCTGTTAATAACAATTACTACTTAGCAAAGCATAATCATTTTATATTTACAATTAATAAATGTTTTATAGAACAAGCTTTGAGATGATGTAAATATCCTGTTTCCTAGCAAACTTTCTCTCATTAACTTCACCCATTAATTTATTTTTTTTACTTGACTTAATTTCTACTATGATGATTACCAAATAATAATTTTCTGAGTTCGCTATTTGTTCTTTATTTAATAGTTGGTATCCTATTTCATGACACAATTTTTTCCTCCATTTAATTAAAAAGATTAATTTGTATCAATATGTCTTCATTGGTTCTAATTATATTCAAGAACCTATAGTCTACAACTATACCTACTTGTTGTGATGCCCTGATTTGGCCAAGTTTGAAAGTGGGGTTGGAAACCAATAGTAGGTGGCAGAGAGGCATGCATCCTTTCAAGCTGTCCTGTTGTACGTTTGATGTCCTAAAGAGTTTTGAGCACATTAATTTTTTGGCTCACAAGTCACTCCTGCTTATCTTGGATTTCCATTGCTAAGCCCTAGAGTCTTCCACTTTTTTCTACTGGAATCTCATTCCTTTTAGTGGAGAACAGTATTTTAGAAATCAAGATCTGAGTACTAGACACATTTCCATACATGTATCATAGATTCCACTTCCTTTTGGCAAGCAGAGCCAGGAAACACATCCACATGTATATCCACACATCCAATCAATCTATAACTGTTTATTTATGAAGACTTGAGCTCACTCTCACATCCGGTTCCAACACAGCACATTTGTATAATTAAAATGATAAAATCTGTGCCGATTGCCTTCTACATATTTACTTATTTACTCAGTCCCCTGTGAGTAACTATTGCTACTCCCTACAGAGTTACTGGGCAGGAACTAGAGACCGTAACCTTCCTAAATAGATGCTTTGTGAATGTGTTGAGTGCGTTTCAGGTCTCATACACAACCCAGCTGATTTCCTTTGTATAATGAACCATGTTCATAACCTGCTACGGTCCTGCCAATTTTACTCATATCCTGACAATTAACCTATGATTCTTCCCTTAATATAACTAAAATTAACTTGTGATACCAACAGGAATGGCACAGAGAGAAAGCCAGTTGGGTCCCACAAACCATTTCACTTTATTTTTCCTTAGCTGAAGTCTCATGTGTGGATTCTCTAAAGTTAATTATATTTTTAGGAATAGAAAGCTCAGGGAAAATTTGGATGTGTTACCCTGTGCTGCTAAGCCCTGGTGTTGCTGCAGCTGGCACACAGCATGCCTTTGGGTTCAGAAAGTTTAGAAAAGATGAAGGAAAACCTCCAAATGATATAAAGTACCACAGTTAGTAAGATGTGACATGTAAGAAAGGGAAAGTGCTCAAAATATCCCAACCCAATAAGAGGAAGCTGAAAGAGCCTGATTGGCTTATAAAGAGTTTCAAGGGGTCTATGAAGTTCTTTAATTTTCTCATCCAAACCTCTGAAAAGCTAGCAGTTAGGAATTCTAGCAGTCAACTTGAGTGGCATTGCTTCGTGGACTCCCTCCCAGTGCCTACTATACAGTTCTCATAGTCTGAGACCCAAATCATGTCAGAAAAGTGGGTGTCATGTGTCTCCAAAGGAAGCCAGTGGGGGACCAGGGGGAGAGAAGGTAAAAATCCATCCAGATTCATCTGAGGTTACAGGGCACAAGAGCTAGGATAATCACAGCTAACCTACATGTCAAGCACTCGCAATGTGCCACAAATCAGTCTGCTTGCTTTCCATGGCTTTACGCCTGCTTTTTCACGACTGCACCACACATAGGTCACTACTGCTTTCATGCTTGGTGTTCAGGAAACAGATTCTGACAAATTGAGTCACTCCCATGAGATATCACAATTAGTGAATGGAAACAAACCCTGGGAGTCCTACCCCAGGGGCCTTATCAGAGTACTGTGGGGAAAGACCTGAAATCTCCCACCTGTCACCTTCCCTCCAGGTATCCTGATTATTCAAGCTAAGTGATAAAAAAATGTGCATAGGGAACTAGAGGTGGGGACAGGAAGACAGACACAGATGTTATGTGATATTTTACGTGGGGAGACATGGACTACTGTTTATTTATCCTAGATAGGGGGTTTACAGTGACCAAAATAAGGATCCTACCAAAGTCCGACTTAGTGAACGAGTTTTATTGGAATTACAGGAGGATAAATAGCTTATAGATAACTGTGTAATTGAAAGCCTATCCCAATGTGGGTGACAGCTCATGAAAGTTGGAACCTGGTACTCATTGCACAATTTGAATCCAGCTCAACAGACTAAAGTGTCTCTTCCAAACAGCTCAGCTGGTTTGAGAGCATCTCCTCAGTCCTTACTACTTATATAAACATGAGAAGGAATGGGCCTAATGATTATGCTTAGTTTCAAGAACTTCCTGAAGCTATAGGGTTGTTTACTTCTTAAGGTTAAATGAGCTTCCCTTAAAGATGGGGTATTTCATTCCTTTTAGTACATCCTATATCGGAATAAGCTTCATTTCAAGATGGAGTGTTTTATCTTAGAGACAATTGCTACACAACACAGAGCTAGACAGAGACATTAAGGGAAACTCTAGCAAGGAGGAGAATCTCTAAATACCTATTCAGTATTTGTTTAGTGAATCTGGGGGGAAATGCTTTTTTAGCAATGAAAATATTGTACCTCTTTGTGTCAAAATTAAAAATTTATTATGTCTATCCAATGCACTGTAACATTTTAACTTTGGAGATTTTCTAAGAACTATTTTCCCCCAGAATTATATAGCTTTGACGAAATATATTGAAGAGTTTTAAAATTAGGCATTGTGATGGATCCCTCCCAGAGTACAGGACTGACTACGTAGTTTTTCATTCTAGAACATAACCTGGCTGTCCTGGAGTTGGTATATTTATTAGTTGTACTATGTTGACTTTAATCACACAAAGAAAATACCTATAATACCTACTTGAGTTGTTAAATTCCAGTTAAGAATATTGTTATAATTTCTACTCCAATGTGTTTCCTATGTTGTTTTGAGAGGGTCCAAATTATATATTGCTGGGTATTTAAAGGAGTCAGGTGGAAACCTGAGTTAACTGGGCCAATATCTTGTTCATTCCACTGATGTTCTGTCATTCCATACAGATGAATACATCAAAGGCCAATGGTAGAATAGATCATAGCAAGTTACAATGAGCTTGAATGTTAACAGCTTCTAACAGATCTGTAAAAGCTTGAATCCTTTCCTTGGTAATGCTTGGTAAACTGGGCAACTTTTATGAATCCGATGCTATGGTTTACACATGTCCCTCCAAAACACATATATTGGGAACTGAGTGCCCAAATTCACAGAATAATGAATGTATAAGTAATAATGTATTACCTTTGAGTGGTAACTAGAATTAGAAGAAGTCATTGTGGGTAGTGACACCATGGTATCATCTGTGATTTCATAAGAATGAGAAAGGCAGTCCAAGGCAGCACACTTGTACTATCTTGCCACCTGATGCCCTCTGTCTTGTTTGTATGCACCAACAATGCCCTCAACAGATGTTGAATGGATGCCAGTGATGTATTTCTAGACCTTCTAGTCTGTAGAACCATAAACCAAAAAAAACCCTTATATATTTTTTTAATTACTCAGTTATAGTGTTCTTTGATAGACACAGAGACTGGAGTATACAAATAACAAAAAAGAGAAGTTGAGGCAAGCATGAACCTGTTGACATCTTGTGTCTCCCTTACATATTAGCTTGGGGTTCTGACCTTGTAAATGAATAGAAAAGTGTACAGAAGAGCCTCAGCACTTCCCAAGTGTAGTTCAGTTTCGCTGGTGGCTGGGCTCACTTTATAGATCTGCACAGTTTAGACGAAGAGTCAACCAAGGTCTCTCTAGCTCCTGGAAGGTCACAGTCTAATTGGTAAATATGTAGGGGCCATAGGCAGAAACAAAGGCTGGGGGATGACTTTTCAAGCAGTCATTCTAGAGATGTTGGTCTTATTCTAAGTACTGTTCAATCTTCTTGAGGTTTTCTCCCTATCAAGTCACCACCCGCACTACCACCCTCACCACCAGCCTCACCACCAGCCTCACCCAAGTCCCAGAGTCATCATTGTCACTACCTACCAGCATCACAAGCAATCCCAACACTCCTAATGTGTCTACTTCTATTCAGACCTTTGCCTGTGATTTTTTTCCTCTCTTTTTATAATACCTTTGGATTTATCTTTCTTTGGAGCCCAGATGTATATTTTTAAAATGATTACTTCTATATGGTCTAACATGTGCACTGGAAGCAATGAGGAAAAAAAAAAAACCTCTCTTAATTCCAGCTCAGTCTGCCACATTTCTGGCTTTACCCCATGAAATTGCTCTTATCCATTTAATATACCTTTAGTGATGGTCTGCCCTGTGGTAGCATCACTGTAGGACTTAAGGACACTCTTCACCCTCACCCCACAAACTTACTTTCATCAAAGTTTAAATCCCTGCAGAAAACAAACACACCAGGCTTTCTATGTTACAAAAAAACAGTCTTTTATTTTGTTTGGATGTATCATTAATTCCTTGAATAAGCTTGTGAGGAGATGTTATTATTTCTTCCATTTTATAAATGAGGAAACCAAGGCATACAGAGATTAGCTTATCTGACCAAAGTGGCATAGATTCTCAGCAGCAAAGCTAGGCTGCAAACCCAGGCCAAGGTCAGGGCCTAGCAATCGTGGTACATGGGCATCTTTGTTATTTTTCTTGTTGCTGAAACAAAATATCTGACAAAAGAAACTTCTAAAGGAACTGGTTAGTTTTAACTCACGGTTTCAGGGAGTACAGTCTATTTCAGTTGGGGAGACCAAAAAGTAGGTGGCCACATTGTGTCCGCATCCAGAGTGCACAGATAAATGCTGCTTGCCTGGATTTCCTGCTCCTTTTCTCAAGTTACTGAGTCTGGAAACCCAGCCCACATTTAGAATTGATCCCTTCCCCACATGTGGCTTCCAGGGGATTCTAAAATCTAGTCACGTTAACAATGAAAAGCCCATTATAGTGGGTTCTCCGAATGTAGATCTCTGCTCAGAACACAGTGGGCTTCTGATAATTATTTCCCAAGTAGTTAACAAATAGTTATCCTATACCATACCAGACTGCTGCCATCTTCTTGTAGATCCTGAGTTTCTTGAGGATAAGAACACATTTTTCATGGCTTTGTATCTACAATGCCAAGCATAAAACCTGCACTGAGAACTCTCTTTGTACAATGTTGAACACTACAATGAATTTTTTAGTGATTTCATTTTCATTTTGTATTTCATTTTTGGTACTATTTGGAGTCTCGGAAGATTCAACATTGACCAATGTACTCAGAACTGTGGGACACGCTTAATGTTGAGAAGTCACTTGACAGGATCTCTGCTTTCACGTACCTGTAGTTCATCTGGAAGGCTACCTTGGGGACTGCTCAATTTCTGTCTTGCCTTATGTCTTAGTTAGGGTTTTACTTCTATGAACAGACACCATGACCAAGGCAAGTCTTGTAAAGGACAACATTTAATTGGGGCTGGATTACAGGTTCAGAGGTTCAGTCCATTATCATCAAGGCGGGAGCATGGCGGCATCTGTAAAGGCATGGTGCAGGAGGAGCTGAGAGTTCTACATCTTCATCTGAAGGCTGCTAGTGGAAGACTGACTTCCAGGCAGGTAGGATGAGGGTCTTAAAGCCCACATCCACAGTCACACACCTACTCCAACAAGGCCACATCTACTCCAACAGGGCCACACCTTCTAATAATGCTACACCCTGGGCTGAGCATATACAAACCATCACATTCCACTCCCCGGCCCCCATAGACTTGTTCAAACATATGAGTCTTTAGGGGCCATACCTAAACATAGCATGCTGCAAAATACATTCAGTCCAACTTAAAAGGTCCCCATAGTCTGTAGCAGTTTAAACAATGTTAAAAGTCCTAAGTTCAAAGTCTATTCCAAGACTCATCCAATAACTGTAACCCCCAAAGCAAGACAGGAAAGCAGCTGGGCAAACTCCAAACTCTTCATGTCCATGTCTGACGTCAAAGCAGCCTTCATTCTCCAACTCCTTTTTCATCTTTATTGACTGCAACGTATTTCTTTCTCCTGGGCTGTTTCCACTGCATTAGGAGCTTTCCTCAGCAGGTAGTCCATGGCTCTGGCATCTCAAACATTTGTTTCAATGTCTGGGATCCACACATGATCTTCTCAGCTCCTACAAAGGGCTAGCATCACTTCTCCAGATCTGCCCTCTGCAGCACTCTAAGTTCAGGTTGATCCATTCCAGTGCCACTGCTGTGTTTGATGATCATCCCATGGTAGTGGCATCTCCAATATGCTGGGGTCTTCCACTGCAAGTAGGCTTCACCAATAGATAGCCTTTCATAGGCTCTCTTCATGGTGCCAAGCCTCAACTCCTTTGCATGATCCCTTCAGTCCTGGACCATCAACTTCAACCAAGGCTGCACAATCACCAATGGCCTTCCGTGGCCTCTCAGAGTGCCAAGCCTCAGCTAATCTTCATGACTCCTTCATGCCTTCAAATCCAGTACCACCTGGGTGACTCTTACACATTACCAAGCACAACTGCAGCATGAGGTACAACCTTGGCTATCTCTGGAACATGGTTTCTTTAAAAGATTTCACCTTAGTAATGCTGGTCTCTTCTTAATCACTGCTAACTTCTTAGCTCCAGCTCACCAGCATCAGTTGTCCCAGTAGTCCCTTCTATTTTTCATTCTAAAGCCAGAGCCACATGGCTGAATCTGCCGAGTTCTGCTGCTTGCAGGAGCTGGAACATGCCACCCCTTGTTCTATTACATTATCACCAGCTTTCGGTTTTCCAACTCCTTCGCTGTGTAAGCTTGGCTGCCCTTGATCTTGCTCTATAGATTGACTTTGAACTGGGAGAACTGCATGCCTTTCTCCTGGGATTAAAGGTGTACCACCATGCCAGGATTTAAGCTTTTCTTCACCTAGAACTTGCCCTGGCCCAGATTGGCCTTGAATTCAGAGATCTGCTTGGCTTTATATCCTGGTATTAAAGGTGTATACCACCATGTCTGGATCTAAACTCAGCTGGATAGGATCCTATCCCAAAGTCTCATTCACTTAATCTGCTATCTCCCAGAACACAGGATTCGGCTCCATTTCATTTCCTTCTTTAATACTCGAACCATATATTTTATATTTTTCCTTTCTCAGTCTGCTATGCTTGTTCAAAATGCTCTTCATGAAACTTAACCAGAGAACAAAGTCTCTGCTGGACTTTTTTGAGACCTCTTTTGTCAATGCAATTAATATAAATCTCTTCACCTTAGCCTCAGGTAGATTCTTAACACAGGGCAAAAAGCAGCCATATTCTTCACCAAGATACCACAAAAATAGTCTCTATGCAACATACTGAAATTCTTCCCCTCGGAAACTTCTTGGGCCAGGCCTACACAATTCAAATCACTCACAGCAACAAAGTCTTCCATACTCCTACTAGGATGGTCCATTAAGCCCCATTTAAAGCAGTCCATTACTTTCCAAATCCAAAGTACCCAAATCCACATTCTCCAAACAAAATCATGGTCAGGCCTATCACAGCAATAACCCAGTCCCAGGTACCAACTTGTCTTAGTTAGGGTTTTACTGCTATGAACAGACACCATGACCAAGGCAAATATTATAAGGACAACATTTAATTGGGGCTGGCTTACAGGTTCAGAGGTTCAGTCCATTATCATCAACTTCATCTGAAGGCTACTAGCAGAATGCTGACTTCCAGACAGGTAGGATGAGGATCTTAAAGCCCACGCCCACAGTGACACACCTACTTCAACAGGGCCACACCTCCTAATAGTGCCACTCCCTGGGATGACCATATACAAACAATCACACCTTTCATCTTGCCTGACACAATATGTGACTTATGAATTTGTTGTTGAGAGACAGAGATGGCCGAGAGCACACAGCAGTGGCGTAAAGGGTCAGAGGAGCTGGGTTTTCCCATGGAGAAAGAAGAAATTGTGTTCATTTGGAAATTTGAGGGAAGAAGAGTGATTTGATTAGAACTCCAAATTACATGGAAAGACAAAAAGAAAAAAAGAAAAGAAAAGAAAAGAAAAGTGGTAAGCAACATCAGATCCACCTGTGCCTGATTTGGGGGGAAGGTCTTGGAAGCCAGATGGAACATCTGGAACTGCTGGAGAGGAAGACAAGGATTTCCACAGAGCAGTGCACTACAGGGAAGTGTGTGTGTCGATGGAAGAAGGGAGGTGCTGTTCTGGGTGAGTGATTTCCCACAGAGCATCACCAGTGATGCTAGGCTAAAGCAGGTGAGCCTGAAACAGTCTTGAGAGAGATGTCAGCTTTGAAGGCACACTGAATATAGGAAAGTGAGAGAGGAGGGTTGGGGGGCTCTTTCTGATCTGCATGATATTTGAGAATAAAGATACCTCTATGAAGATTCCCATTGTATGGAAAGTGGGTAGCCTCAATACTGACATTAGTTTTGTGTTGGAGTATAAGGCCCATAAGAACCAAGTATCAGTGAAAAGTCTGTACTTCTGACGGTAAAACTGCAAGTGAGCAGACAGTGTGGCTAAGGAGCATTTTATGATCTTAAACTTGCGTCCAACCCCACTCATCCCCCGGTGACCTTTGCTCTCTGTCTTTTTATCACTTTTGTTACTGAAACTCAGGCTTTTTCCCTTCTTGGTTTCTGCAACCACAGTAAGCTGAGCACTTACGCCTTTGTGCCTCAGAGGTGTGTCTTTCTCCGTCCCTTCCTGCGGCCCCTCCTTCTCCTAACCTGGCTTCAGCTCTGTCCTTTGGATTTTGCCCCAGCCACCTTAAATGTTTTTCTAGTGTCTTCTCTACACTTGATCGAAAGTTAACCTTTCTACAGAGGACATCACTCCTGACCCACAACCCTTTGATGGTCTGTTGCTTCTAGAATAGTTGAAAATCTTCAGCCTGACACTCAAGACAGAGGCCAGTTTCCTAAAACTTTCAAGCCAACAAACCAACCATTTCATGTCATTTTAAAAATCCATTCCTTTTTGCATTTTTAAAAATCTGTATATGTGAATTTGTATGTTTACATATGTATGTACATGTATGTATGTATGTATGTATGTATGTATGTATGTATGTAGCAAGTTAGAAGAAGCAGTCTTGGAGTATCCCAGTCTACCACTGTCCACATTATTTATTAAAGACAGGGTCTCTTACCCTGTCTTTATTAAATTCTGGGTCTAGGTGCTGGCAGTCAGCAAGTCCTTCTACTGGTCTCTGCTCAAGCCTCTCATGCTGCTGTGATTATGGGCACGTATGGCCACGCTCAGCTGTTTTTATGGAGTGCTGGGATCCAAACTCAGGTCCTCATGCTTGGGCAGCAAGTACTTTAACCTGCTGAGCCATCTCTCCAGCCCCTCATTTAAATATCATCTAAGTTTACAGGGAATTGAGTTTTTGGTTTTAAATTCTCCTTTTAATTGAAATGACATACAAAGTCAATAACAAGATGATGTATGCCATCTTTTCCAATGTAATCCTCTTTTATTTTATTAGAATAAGACTGTTTAATTCCCATAAGCCCTTAGAAAGTCAGATCTGAGAGAGACTGACTGATATCCAGGAGCAGGCCCAGCTCAGCTGTGGATCGTGGTCTTTTGAGGTCTGCCCACTTCCATAACACAGGGACTCAACCTTTCTTCCCTCTGTGTAGAACAGAAAACAAAACAAAACAAAAACCAGAATGTGAAGCATTTATGTGTCAAATATATGATCTTAGTCACATTTTCTGTGACAAAACATACATAGGTTTATGTGGCTATCTTAAGCTGTGATTCCACATAATTAAGTATATCCCAATTAATGTGAAACCTTACACTGTTCATCTCCAGAACTGTCTCATAAGCTAAATGTATAATTTTAAAAATATTTACTTATTATTTTTATTTTTTATGTTTATGGGTGTTTTATCTACATGTGTGTCTGTGCATTCTGTGGGTGTCTGGTGCCTGTGGAATTTAGAAGAGGCTTAGAGTCCTTGAAGCTACAGATGGTTATGAGCTACCACGTGGGTGCTGGAACCAAATTCAGGTCCTCTGCATAAACAGCAAGTACTTTCAACTGCTGAGCCATCTCTCCAGGCCCTTGATGTGTAATTTTTATATTTACATTAACCATAGGCAACTTTTCTTCTGTCCTCCAGTTTGCCTCACAGGTCCTCACAGGTCTCTGGTGTAAGAGTTCCCAAAGGCCTAGGCTCTCATTTCATATATGGGGAAACTGAGGCCCAGATAGGGTAAAGTGAAAGGCAAAGCTAGGGCTGGGATGTGGTTATTTTGGTGTCGTTTCAATAAATCCATCCCCCAAGGCCTCCGTCTCATGTCTCCTTGAGTTAACAACACTCCATACTTTCTAATAGTTTCTTCTATCCCCACTGACGCCATCTCCCCTGCTCACCCCCCAGGGCTGCTCATTCAAGCAGTCACCAGCCACCTGTTTCTAAAACATGAATTTCAGTGCACATGAAGTTATTAGGGGTCTAGAAATGTTTTTACACATGCTAATCCCTTACGGTAATGCTTTCCCAGGCTTGAGAGACCTCAGTTAGTGAAATCCTGGCAGAAGGGCCTGAGCTGAATTCAATACTCAGGACCCATATGAAAATAAGAAACCAGTTTGGTGGTACACAGATGTAATCCCAGCACTGAGGAGGCAGAGGCAGGCTGATAAGTGACACTCAAAAGCAACTTCTGACCTTTACACACACACACACACACACACACACATGCATGAACACATACACAGAAGCACACCCTCACACTCACTCATAAAATAATACTTCTTCAGTTTTCTGTTTATTGATCATGTTAGTGAGCTGATTTTTTTCTTAGTATTTTCTTACTCCGGAGAAGAACACAGATCTTTTCCCTAAGAAACAGGATTTTAGATTAATTATTGCTTGATTGTTTCTTGCCTGGAAAGAGACAGGTCCAGCAGGTCAAGTCCAGGACTGCGGATTTGGAGGGAGCGTCAGAGTGGAGAAGATGTGAAGGAGGAAGACACAAGAGCATCCTCAGAAGTCACTGACCTCATACTGACCCCTGCCACTAACCCTGTACTTCCCACAGCGGTATTGGGTTTGCCCCTCAGCTGATGTTTATCTCGTTCTTATAACATCTAAGCCACTGGTATCCTGGGCTTAATTATGTCTCCTCAAATTGTGGTGGACCCTAATCTGAGAAGAGGAAGAAGTCACAGACACAGAAGAGTGTGATGATAAAATGATGGTTCTATAAGCCAAGGATGCTGAGGACTGCCAGGAACCACTGGAACTCGGGAGAGAAAGCAAGATTCTACGCCTTGAGCTTCGGGGGTTCATGAATCTGATGAAACCTTGATTTCAGGTTTCTGCCCACCCCCCAGAACTGTCGGGAATAAGCTTCTTCTATATTTTAAGCCCCCTTGTTGGTGCTTGGCTCTAGAAAACATATAGAGGAGGCTTTAAAAGCCATAAAGCACAGCTTAGGGGAAGTATACACATCAGTGTCCACAATCTTTATATCAATAGTGTAAGGAAGGGGAAACACAGGATGGGTTCTCATCTGAGGCCGGAGATAGCAGGCAAAAGAAAGTGAGCGTTAGAATTGAAATTCTTAGCACATTCTTGTCTGAGCTAGGCCTGCTCCTTGTCTCCACTCAAACACTCTCTGGGCACTGAAAGAGTCCCCCAAACCAATGTACTTTTGGTAAGCTAAAAAAGCCATCTTTTTGCAGAGTCAATGAGGAAGGCACAGCAATGTGCATGACTACTCAGAGAGACGCCAGCTGAGGTTTGAAGCCGTTCTCCCTGCTGCAGTCACCTGACTGTGGGTGTGGTGCTGTATCATGTTTTGTGACAGCACAGCTCAGCCTAAGCATGAAGATGTGTACCCTTGGGTTCCACATCACCCTACACTGTCTGATAACTGGCTCCTTAGGGTAGCGATTCAGACCTTATATAGAGAAAGGAGAAACCACGGAACTGGGCATGATACATGATTCAGCTCATGTATAATTTACCTAGGGTCAACCATCATATGCGAGGCACTGTTCTGTGGGCTCAGTGTGAAACAGTCATAACCACTACCTTGAGGGGTCAGCCTCCTGAGAAGCCAGACGTGGAAGCAATTAATGACTCACGGGCAAGCTCCAGGTCATGATGTATGGCAGGAAGGATGGTAGGTTCCAGGTGCCTGAAACAGGAAGTGTAGAGTGGCTTTTAGACACTGGAATGCCTTACTGGAGTAGGTGAGGCTGCAGGGGAGAGCTAGTAGGTCTGGGACTGCTGTTTAGAATGGAACACTCCTTGGTTACAGAAAAGGAGGAGAAGCCTATAAGACATTCTGTTTAACTTCCTTTGCTGTAGTGTTAACTTCCTCAGAAAGCACCTTGAAAAAAAACAGACATTGGTTTCAGTAGCTGTTATTTTTGCCTCCTTACACTCAAAATTGGGCTGGATGGAGGAAGTTAATGTGAAACTTCAGTGTGTTGTGTATTAATTAATGATTGTGCTAACCCACAGTGTACTGACATGAAAGGTATTTATTCAATGTAAAGGCCTAGATGCCAGCATCTTCTAGTACTCGGGTGGATGCTAGGAATTGGGTCCCACTTGTAAGGCTTGTAGTGGTCCCTTTTACACACTGTGAGGACATATCCAAAGGCTATGCATGCGAAGGTTGAGCTGATGGCATGGACAGATATTACTTTCATTCTCCTGCTGGACTCACTCCATCTGGGCTGGGAAGAACTGCTATCTGAGTTAGTCATCTCAGAAAATCATGGTGTGAGCCACTGGAAAACATCACCTGAAAGCCATTTGTGGTCTCGCTTCCTTTCCCTAGTAATTCCATGACTATCTTTTCTTGTGCTCTATGAGGGTGATAATGTCTGCTTCACGAGTCTTCTGACTTTTCTAGACTTTTATGTTGTATACATTTTAATGGCTGGAATCTGAAATGGCCTCCATGGGTACCACACCTTGTCCCCAGCTGGCAGAGTTGGTTTTGAAGCCTCTAGGAGCTGGGCCTGGCTGGCAGAGGAAGATTACATAGAGAAGGGGTACCTTTGAGGGTGACAGTCCAACACCCTCTTCTGGCCTCCATGGGCACCAAACATGCCTGTGGTATACACATATACATTCGGGCAAATACTCATAATTGTGAAAAAATCACATAAAATTGTGTAAAAACAATGCAGCCCAGGGTCTAGAAAAATGGCTCAACAGGTAAGAGCACATACAGCCCTTTATTGAAGGAGACCCAAATTTGGTTGTAAACACCCATTTTGGATACCTCACAACCATCTGTAACTCTTGCTCCTGGTGATCCAATCCCTCCATGGGCACCGAATTTACATGTACACACCCACTCACAGATACGCACACATACAATGTAAGTAAAGATAAAATAGAGTGTTTTTTTTTTTTAAATTCAGGCAAGATATTCTGTGTCTAAATTCAATGTCCGTTCCATAGCAGAGCTTCATGTCTGTGTGTCATGGTATACTGATGTGCCACCTGTAGGTCTAGTATTAAAATACTGGTCCCCTGAGTGACAATGTGAGGCCTGGGACTGCAAGTGGTGACGAGCCCCCCCACATGTGGCTCTAAAGCAGAAGAAAATTGAAAGAGCTCAGAGGAGTTGGCTCTGCTGTTCCATTGTGGTCAAGATCACATGTATCTCTTGTTTGGGTGGCATGTCACTGGTTGGACATAAACTTAGCTATAGTAGAAGCACCACATGCTTTGCATACTAAATGGCACAGACTAAATCTAT
This sequence comes from Grammomys surdaster, assembly GCF_004785775.1. Classification (NCBI taxonomy): domain Eukaryota; kingdom Metazoa; phylum Chordata; class Mammalia; order Rodentia; family Muridae; genus Grammomys; species Grammomys surdaster. The sequence goes on from NW_021604644.1 coordinate 1,517,401, forward strand.
GGTCTGCCCAGATCTCCATTCCCCTATGTTGTGAGCAGCTGAAGGTCATGAGTCCATAGTCTCAACTGAAGATACCCAAAGTCACTGGCTAGTCATGCCAGTGTCAGGTTCAAATTGTAACACATTTTTCCAAGGGTCACTGCTGTTCCTCTCATCCCCATGCTCCTAATTCCAGTCTCATCAGGAATATGCATTTGATGTTTCCTGCCCTTGAGTGGGCTTGGTCCCACTTCCAGGGCCCTTAGGCCTTCCCACTTTAAATTAGAAATTGTGGTTGAGTTGGTATATCTTTTTCTTCTTCATTGTTAATTCCCCTTTAAAAAAAATCAAAGGCTAGGGGAACTTTAAGCAGTTTGCAAGAGACGGCTAATCAATACACATTATTCTGCAAACATTCTAGGAAATTCAAGGAAATTATAAAGTGCCTCATAAAGGCCTCTTCAGATATCTGTGTGCCTGCCCTTCACAGAGAGAGTTTCCTCTTGGCACATAAAAAAGTCAAATTAGGCCCAGAGGAGACGATCCTTGTTGGAGTGTGAATGTTAAAAAAAAACCCCAAAAAACAAAAAACAACAATCTTTAGCAAAATAGCTTTTTCTCTCGGCATACTCTAGGGAGAAGAATGACTTTGGTTGCTGGTGATGTCTGTACAGAGCATAGGTTGAGAGCATGAGGGATCATGGGAACTGATGTTTGTATGAGGTGTGTTGTCTTTCTAGGTGCTGTGGTTGGAATCCTAAATGTCTCCCATAGCTTCTGTTCTGAACACTCGTTCAGTGGTGGTGCTCTTGGGAGTCTACAGAACCTTGGAGGAGGGTCCGCTTGGTAGTGTTCGGTCACTAGGTATGGGCTTTTGAAGGTGGTAGTTCAGCCTCACTTTCTGCTTTGTGGCCTGCAGTGATGTGGGAAATTTTCAGCACACTGTCCCACCACCTTGAACCCCATTCCTCCCCCACCACAGTGGACCAAAGCCACAAGCCAACTACATCTCTTCTCCCCTAAGTTGTTTCTGTATGGTGACTGTAAACATACCTAATACACTTAATAAGGACTTGTACTCATCCCATCTTTAATAAAGAACACCATCCAGGTCTGAGAACTACAGAAGGGACAGTAGTCAGACACTTGCTAGGAACTCACTTTCCTCGGCCATCCTCAGGGCAAGGACTTGCTAGGATTCTGGATCAGGATGTTTCTTTAGTCTCCAAGAGCCCCATTGGAGGATATTTGCAAACCCTTTCCTGGTGATGGGCCTTCATAATTAGAGATTTCATGAGAAATGGTGTAAAGCAAAGGCTTTCCTGTTCAAAGGAACAGAAACTTCAAAGAGTTTCACATCATTAATCCAGCCGAGGGTCAGCTTTTCTGTGGTAAGTCCCATGATTCTAGCTCAGACTGGGCCTATTGACTTGAAGTTGAGTCACAGCTGAGCATCCTCACAGGCCCAAGGGGAGGTCATATCTCACACATCTTCCTGGGTACCAGCTACTGAGGGTACCAGAAAGCCCTTGTAGTAGCCGTGGTACTCCAGGCTAAATGTCCTGGCTCACCAGCTTGAGACACTCTCAATTTGTTCATATAGCAGAAGAAAAGCTCAGGGACCCAATTTACCAGTGCCTGGGGGCTAACCCAGGAAAAATCTATTCAGTAGAAGTGTGCCAGGAATTAGAATTAATTAGAGGTTGGCTAACATCTCAATTTCTCCATTTTCTAAATGTCTAACTTTAAGTAAGTTATTTACTTCCTGTGAGCTTCATTTTCCTTGTCTGCAAAGTAAGAATGAGTTTTTGTTTGTTTATTTGTTTGTTTGGTTGTTTTTTCCATTGTTTTTGTTTGTTTCTTTGTTTGTTTTGAGACTGGGTCTCTCTATGTAGCCCTGGCTGACCTGAAACTCATAGACATCCACCTGCCTCAGCCTCCTGAGTGCTAGAATTAAAGGCCCGTGCCACTGTGCCAAGCCCAGAAATGAGTTTCTTCTATCTAAACACAAATGCTATAAAGCTTACATAGTCCTGAGCACAAAGCCCGGCTTGGAGTGGACTCTTAAACAACACACCCACAACAGAGGAGGTAGTTGTAGGAGTTTCTCCTTTGTGTGGTTGTTTAACAAGGTAAAAGTTTACCTTCATGAGTATATGCCAATTACAAGACAGGATGAGGGCCTCCTTGATGAATAAGATCTGGGAAGAACTGGTTTGGGTTCAGGATCTCTTTGTTACTCTGAGAGGTCTCCATCAGACTCCAGAAGCACTGAGATCAAAGCAGCTTCTGTCCTGAATGCACCAAAGTCCAGTGCAAACTATATTCCTAATTACTCCCTAATAACCCTCAGCTCAGCCATGCCACGTTGCTGTTCTTGTTGTTGTTGTTGTTGTTGTTGACATGTGGTTACCTCTGAACCACAAATTACACCATTAACCAAACTGGAGAATTATATTCTATGACTGTTTTCTGGGACTGGCTTACTTAGGAGAAAGATAGTAACGAAAACCAGATAGGTCAAGAATTCCTAACCCCAGATTCTAATATGTTCCAAAATCTTAAAAAATGTATCACTGTGATGCTACAATTTGGAAGATCCTATACATCCTCCCATAATGACTTTTAATCAAAATATATGGAACACAGAAAACATGTCTGAGACTAGCTTTAGCCTATAATTACAGGGTTGTATGAAGCATAAGAATTCATGGGATCAGATGGTATGGTGTGTTATGTTTGTTATAGTGTAGTATGGTATGTTGGAGTTGGAGTGGGGATAGTAAAAGGCCCATCTGAGGGAGTGCTGTCTGAACAGAATCTTGGATTAGGATACAAAGCACACAGCTATCTGAGGTAGAAACGGTCCACATAAGGGAAGAGAAGCACACATTTCCTAAAGCACAAAAGTAATTGGTATGTTCAAGAACCAGAGAGGCTGAGGAATAACAAAGTGAAGCTGAGAGTTAGTGGGACTCCATAGAGCTTGGAACAAATTCTACATGCAACAGGAAGTCATCTGATGTCATTGTGGTGCTCTGACCTGAGTCTTTAAATGGCCACTCTAGTTACTGTAGGGAGAATGAACTATAAATGGGAAAGAGTTGGAGGAAAGCAAACTAGTAAAGACCCTTTAGCAGTGCAGCTGACAGGGGATGCTTGTGAATAAGGTGGGTTTGGTGGAAGAAGTGCAAAGTGTGTTTAAAATGTAATAAAGTTACTAGAGGCATAGATTGTATATAAGTGTCAAGGGGAGAAGGTAGTGAATGGAACACAGTTGAAGAACACACACACACACACACACACACACACACACACACAGAGTAATGGATAGTATTACCATTACTGAGATGAGATGAACTGGTGAATGGACAAGCTGATATGAAAGATCAAGAACCAGGATGCTGTCAGGCACTGTCATCATTGTGAGGCCTTTAGGGTGTCAAATTACTTGTAAGACCTTGCTTTCCCAAACCAGGGATTCAGTGAGCAACCCCACAGGCTGCATTTCCTGAATGCTCATTCATAGGACTTCCAAAGAGCAACTGTGAGTAGAGCAGATTCTGGTTGCATTCAACAGAGGGTCAGCACTGTGCTTGGAATTTTTTAAAATGTAAATGAACAGGAGGAACTTGGATTCACATAACATCTTACAGTTTAATGACTGTTTTCAGTCCATTTTCAGACATCTCCTAGGAAGTAGATGGCTATCTTCGTTTCGGAGGAGAGGGCTGAGAAGTTCAATGGGGGCACCCAAGGTCACACACAACTACCGGGAGAGGGAATTCTCAAATCTAGCCTTGGGGACTCCAAATGAATTTTGTTGTGATTCTTATACAGTAGTCGTTTATTGATTCTGCCACAATAAAAAGGTTAAATTAATTGTGCCTTTTATGAATGTCAACATCCCCTTTGTCCTGAGTTGACTATAGAGGGCCTGGGTGCCCAACCCTATCCCCCATAGATTGCTCCCACGTCCCAGGCTCTTGTGACAGCTTCCCTCCCTTAACAGCCAAGAGGTTCCAAGCCTCACAACCTGCCCCCAACTCCTGTCTCTCTTAACAAATTTCTTTTTATCAATGGCTCATTTGCATTGAAAGAGGCTTACATGCCAAGCAATATTTTGGGAACATTTTACAACTCCTGTTACTAAAGTTTTGAGAGAAGCTGCCTCCAGAAGGCCGAAGCTCTTTCCCAATTGTATCATTTCAAAACACAATGAGAAGAGTTTCTCAATGGGAGTTTTGAGAATTCCTGCCAAGCATTGCTTAGTTCCAAAGGACACCGTGGCTATCTCTGCACGATGTTCCACATCTGCAGGAAAAATGAAAACATAAAGTGTCAAGTCTAGGTGGCAAGCCTTCCATCTCCAATGTCCCTTCCACACTGTCACCGAGTCACCATCTTCTCAGTCTCGTCCCGATTATATCAGCAGACGAGGGACTGGACAGAGCACAGGTCTTGATGTAAGGTCAAAGTATTAATCTTGACCTTGGCGTTTCCTGGTGTCTGGCCTCAGGCAGCTTCAGGCTCCTCGACTGTGACAGGGACAAACGAATGCCTATACAGCTTCTATGAAGCTTGTGGGGAATAAATAAAGCAAATTTTGTGCAAGGCAGGGGTCATATTGAATTTTCCTTTGTGCTCTTAGTTCTGAATAGAGGCACATAGCAGGGACTGAATACAACAGTGAATAATTTATGACTCCACATAATGTAGATAACGTTACAGCTCTAATACCTATTATTTATATAGCTCTGTCCATGTTTGCCAAATCCCTCTGGTACTTAAACAAATTTTTGCTATTTCAAGAACAGAAAGACATGGAACCCAGGAAAAAAAATATTTACTAAAAGCCTAAAATGCACTGTACTAGATGTGAACAGTGTTACTCCAGTCAGTCCGAGGGGTGACTAGCCCCAGCTTTTGCTCTGCTGGGAGCACCTGTTTTTAATCCACATCATAAATATTTTCATGACTATTGCCCCGTAGTCAATGAGTTTCTTTGTTGGCATAGAATTTAAGATATTTCCCTAATAAGGACACCCAGTGTTTAAGCAATGAATTTCTATAGCTATGCAGTTCAGAGAGTTGCCGAGGAGATGAGAAGCTAATCTGTCTGGAATTTCTGCTCTTGAGACCAAAGATACTACAGTTTTGCTCGGGGAGAAATAATCACGGTTAGCGTCTTAATTTCTTCCATCTCGTCTCCAAGCAGATGTAGCTGTATTCTAGCCTGGAATTCATCATTTCTCTGACACATCAACATTGACATATTCCATCTCCATCTCTTGTTATAGAAAATGAAAACAAAACCAGAATACGAGAGCCCATTGAATGGATTGCACACCCCAGAGGTCTGGGGAGAAGAAACCCTCTCACCCAACTTTACATTTTGGAAGTCTTGCTTTCTGAATCCATGTTTGGACTGCCCCTTGCAGAGGCCATTAGAAGTTTGATTCTGCAAATACAAAGAGAACTCATTATCAAAAGACAAAAGACAAACCTCCCCAAGGAAGGACCCAGTTGGGAGATGAGATGAAAACCTAGCAGTTAAGTTCAAACTCTGGCGATGAAACTCTGTTTATTTCTGTCCTTGGCTTTGCCAGTCAGTCCCTCTGAGTGGTGTGTGGATATGTCTAGCTGTTTGCTCCTATCTGTTAAGCCCTCCATTTAGAGGATGACTTTGGACAGGTGTCAACACCTGCAAATGTCATCAACCCCGTAATACTCTGTGGCGCTGTTATCAAAGTACCACTTGCTTGGTCTGCCCGAAATTCCAGTCACCCCACAGTGGGCACCAGCAGACTTCTTTCCTTTTTCTGGCCTCAGGAAAATAGTCTTAGGATTTGGGGATCCTATTATATGTTGAATGAACTGTGTTCTTCTTGAATTCCTTACGAAGTCACTCTGGTCCTTAGAGATTAGAAGTTTAAGCCTGGAAGGCCATACCTCGGTAAGCTTTCTTCACTTTGGCTCCCCAGCCATTTCTGTTCCTGCCAGACTTAATCCTCTGCAGACTTATCAAGGCAGCCATCAGTCAAGGTCGTCTTTATTTCCTCTCACGTGCTACAGAGATTAAGGCCGCCTGATTTTCTCATATATTCCTTGGCACACTGACCACAGACTCGGCTGTTCTCCAAGCTGGATGTAAACAATGTTTATAACTTGTCTCAACGTTGTTTATTTTAAAGAAGAACCCCTCTCACCCTGGAATTACAGGATAGCCAATGCTATCTTGGGTATAACAAGATAGTTGGAATCAGCGTTATTAGTACCCTGTAATCCTCTCATAAATTTAGAGAGTAGGAAAGAGAATAGTAGGTTTCAAGTCCTAGCTTAGTAGCTAGCTAGCTGGGTGGCTCTGAATGTAGGTCATGTTCTCACCTGGAAGGTGGAAAGCTATTGCCGCAGGTCTGCCCCATCGCCAGGCAACTGGGAGAAATGATACAAGAGTCTTGAAGTCAAGTGGCACTGATGTAAGAGTTTCAACTGCTGTTAGCTGCATCACATTGCAGGTGGGCTGGTGAACATTCAAACAGAACACTGGACTTTTGATGGCGAGTTGTGAAATGCATCAATGAGTTTCTTACTGAATCGCTGGGCCTGGATTTCTTTACCATCAAACAAAGGGAATGATACTTCCAGAGCCGACTGAATCTGTGAGATGATGTGTGTTGGGTAGGATGTGTAAAGGGCCCAGGGTGATGGATTCCCTCTGTGCATTTCTGAAGGCATCTCCCACAGGCCCCTTCCTGGAAGCTTCTACTAACATGGTCAGTAATTTTGATGCTGAAGAAATTAGAGAAGAAACAGAAACAGGAACAACAGCCAAACTCCTTGTTCCAACATGGGATCTTGCTTCTATCCCCATCCTGTCCAGACTGGAACACTCTGTGAACTTACCACAAGGGGAAGTTCAAGGGAGCACAGGCAGGGCAGATACAGGTGTAGGGAAACTTGGAGAAGTTCAGAGAGGAGACTGGGATACTGAACGGGGCGGGGTATGGAGCTCCATGACAAATACTTTAGAAAATTCAGGTTTTTTACATTTTTCAGTAGCAACCAAAATTAAGAAGCACACTTTCTATTAACAATGTATAAGCTTACATAAATCTCTAAACTAGCAAGACTTTGGGAATTAATACCCATTCCTATTTCATGTTAGGATCCCTCGTTCTGATCTCTTCTATCTTTTCAGACACTACCTCATTATAATTTTACTAAATATAACACTGGATATAATTCCAAAATTGATTTTATGACCTGTTAGTGAAAAATACTCCTGTAGATGCTACTCAGCACCCCAAAAAGGGAAATCTGAGCTTTGAGTTGCAGATTTGAGCAGATTTCTACTCAGAACAAGAAGGAAATTATTAATAAGCAATTACAGGCAGATGTATTCTGAGCCTGTCAATATAGTGAAATGGCTATTTATCCATATACATGAAAGCCCAGAGCATCATGTTCCTGCCCCCCTACTCCTCCTCCCGCCCCTCTCCTACGTGCAGTCCTCAGTCAATAACTTCTATTCCCTCTTCCCTGTCAGGCTCAGAATTTAAAGCACAAAATCCAGCTCACCACTCATCTTCACAGAAGCCCACTCTCACTTGGTGACTTTCTTTAAAACTCTGGTTCCTTGCTTAGCAGGGGCACAGCCTTGGGTTCGCTTCCAGGTCTGGGTACTGAGGAGTAAGACTCAAGTCCATTTTTAAATGAGACCTTCTGCTGTCTTCATGTTCCTAGCAAAGTGTCCTCAGAAATGTAATGCACAAAAGTGGATGAGTTCCAGTTCAGGGCTTCAAGAAGCGCAGCATGTAGCTGGGGGTTTAAGCAGGTCTGACAGTGCAGTTAGGATCCAGTGGCCTTGCCCTCTGCACTCTACTGCTTAGTACTGTCTGCATCACTGTGTCCTCTAATGAGTGTAACTAGTCCTGGAGAAGGAGGACTTGGGTAGAGGGGTTTACATCATGACCGTGGTCTAGTTAAAGCAGGGCAGAGACTAATTCGACCAGATATACCAGGGTCTGAGAGGTGACCTGGAGCAATTGCACTAGACAGCACTGTTGTTTATCAAGTGGGAAGGCAGGGATCTTGGGAACAGGACAAATTCTCCTGTCACCATCTTCAGTTATCTTCTTCTGGGTCTTCTGAGCTCCTGTTGCAGTAGGCTTTCTGTTTTTTGTTGTTGTTGTTTTTGTTTTCTTTTAAACAAACAAACAGTAATTTTATTATTGTTGCTGGTCTTGTCTTCCAAGAGTACTGAACCCTCAAAAGCAGACCCATACAGTAAAAGAGGAAGTGGGTCATATCATGAGAGACATTTATGATTACAGATGTCTGGGAGATGGGTCACCTACAGAGTGTTCTGGTCCTGTTTGAGCACCACTAACCACTTCCAGGTACAGAGTGGCATCCATTGGGCCTGATTCTGAGTCTGTGGCTTAGGTCTGAAGGATCACAGACTCTTCAGTGGGAAGCCTGAGTTCAACCCTGTTTCCACTATGCAGAATATGGACTATGACAGTTTCTGGCCAAGGATAGGTCAGGATGGCTGAAGAAGGAGACCCAAACCACAGGACTGGGAACTCAGAGGTCTGGGAATAGGCTCTGATAATAAAGAACTGACCATGTCCAAAACATCTGCTTGGAGAGGAAATAATTAATTTACTGCTGGGAGATCTCATGAGGACCCCAACTCCCCCTTCCATAGGCCTTACGGCTATGTGCAAGTCACAGCACCTTCTTTCTCTAGTTTTCACACCTAACCATCAGGACATTGCCAGTGCCTGTCCTGTACACCAATCTGTTTTGACCCTCTAATGAGGGTTTGTCCTGGGCGAGGCTGCAGAGAAGCACTTGACAAACCACAGCCATGGGCCAAATTGAGCCCCCTGCCTGTTTTTATACGCCTGTGAACACAGAACGGTTCTGACACTTTCAAAATGGTTTTAAAAAATTTCTCAAGAACATATATAAAATTAATTTGTAAGCTATCACATGTAATCATGTAACATACATAAATGTAAAAATAGCATTATTATATAACTACATATTATTATTAGACTACAATATACTGTATATGTTATGACCCCTATATCAGCATTCCTATACAGCATTTTCAGAATACTGTCATATTACTTACATTTATCTATATTTAAATGATCATCTGTGAAATACAGATTTATAAGTATAAAATTAACTTTCATAAAGAAACTTTATTGGATGAAGCCATGCTTCGTTATTGGGTATGTCACTGTCGGTGCTGTGTAGTGCTACAACGGGGTGGTTGACTGACTGAGACCATGTGACCTGTGACCCTTAACTAAGGACTCTCCTGCCTTTTACAAGAGAAAGCTGACCTAACTTCCCATACAGCACTGGAGCAAGTAGGGAGCAGAGTGATGTGAGCAAAGAGAGACTCCTAAGAGGAAGACAGAAGCCAATGCCACCCAGCTTGAAAAAGCAACCAAACAAGAAATAAACTAAAGCCAGAGTCTGTACTGGAACCCAAACTTCTAACTGAATATTACATTCTCCTGATCCCTGATTACAAAATGCCACCCAGCCAAGTTCCTATGCTTTAATAGAGGATAAATAAATATAGGATCGAATGGCGTTAGAGATATTAGAAAATAGGTTGCAAAACTGGAGCATGGCAGACAGCTTATAAATGCAGGAACCCAAATGCAGCTGGACTCGCAGACCTGAAATTCTATCATTGTCAGGCTGAACAAAGAGGAGACTGGGATGTATCTCAGGTGGTGCTTGCTTAGCGTGCAGGAAGCCCTGGATTGACTCCCCAGCACCAAATCAACAATGTGGGAAGATATATGCATGCATTCTCAGCACTGGAGAGGCAGAGGCAGGAGAGTAAAAAGTTCAAGGTCGTCTTCACCTGCATATTAAGTTCAAGGTCCATCTGGGATATATGAGACCTGCTCAAAAAACACACAACAGGTAACAACAACAACAAAGTAGACATACATATACACAAGAGGAGATACAATTAGTAGTAAACTCAAAGAGAAATTTTAAAGCAGGATAACATTTCTATATCCTAACTTAGCAAAATGTAATTGTGTTGATCAAGTGTACTGACTAATCTTATGTCAATTGGACACAAGCTAGAGTTATCTAAAAGGAGAAAACCTCAATTGAGAAAATGCCTCCATAAGATCCAGCTTCAAGGCATTTTTTTTAAATTAGTGATTGATGGGGAAAGTAGTCCTGGATCCTATAGGAAATCAGACTGAGCAAGACATAGTGAGCAAGCCAGTAAGCAGCACTCCTCCATGGCCCCTGCAATAGTTCCTACTTCCAGGTTCCTGCCCTGTTTGAGGACGTCCTTCAGTGATAAGTAGTGTTGTGAAAGTATAAACCAAATAAACACTTTCCTCCTCAATTTGCTTTGTGGACATGGTGTTTTGATGCAGCAATGGAAAGCCTAACTAAGACATCAATATAGAAGGGGTTGCAATAGAACTGGAATAGTTATGTAACTAGTTTATGGTCACAAAAACTAGCTAAAATACCTCCACAACCTTAACTAGGTCTTACATATTAAGAACCCTTAAAATGTTCTTATTCTTTAATTTATACTTCAATTTCTTCATTTTATGTCATTTTACATTTAATCTCTCTCTCTCTCCCTCTCTCTCTCTCTCTCTCTCTCTCTCTCTCTCTCTCGCTCTCTCTCTCTCTCTCTCTCTGTGTGTGTGTGTGTGTGTGTGTCTGCACATGTCACACATGTAGAAATCTGAGACAACTGGTGGGACTGGTTCTTTCTTCTGCCATGCAGGTTCCTTAGGTTGGCAGCAAGTGCCTTTACCCAGCTGAGCCATCTGGCTAGCCACATCGATTCTATTCCTAAAAACCTTAGAAAAATAATTCTGTCCTTAGAAAATAATTCTGGACTCAGAAAAATAATACCCATCAAGTTATATACTGGAATGCAGTTTTCACATAAATTCGGAGATAAGTCCCTCTTCACCCCAACATGGAAAACTAGCTAAGCAACTTGTGGTTGAAAGCCCCCAGGGGAACATCCTGCAGATTATAAGGGTTTAATAACAACGTGGAAGCAAACAAACAAAACAAAAATGTGAAAAAAATATGAAAATTACAATTTTCTGTTGAGTCTTAACTGCAACAAGGAAAAAAGAATATGGTTTCATTTTTATGGGTACTTGCTGCTGTGTGCTCACGCAACGCTGAGCATGTGCTCATGTGAGTGTGTGTGGAGGTCAGAGGGCAGCCTTGAGTATTGTTCCTTAGATGTTGCATTTTACTTCTGAAGCAATGCCTCACACTCTCCTGTAACTCCCCAATTTGGCTACAAATGCACCCCAGAGATCCTCCTGTCTCCACCTCTCTAGCTCTGAGATTACAATGGTGGGCCACTACTGCCAGTCTTGGTTCTGGGGAGGAGGATCGCACCAGCTCCAAGTTGGTTTCTTAAGCTAATTTTCCACAGCTTCTCTTGTCATGTCACTGACTGAACATGAAAACTAGAGAGCTGGCCTCCTGGAAGGTGGGTTGGGCTTGGCTAAATTACCACCCTGGCTTGTATCTTCCGGAAGTCTTATGCTTCTCTCTCAGGTCTTGGGGCAGGAAAGAGTCCTATGCTCCTATGCTGGTAGATAGGTTAAGCTCACAAGTGGGTTGCAAAGATTTTCCTGTCAGGGTTGGACAGGTAAGATGAGAAAGGATCAGGGAGTGGGCAAGGCCTCTGTCAGCAAATCTTTATCCAGTGGAGATCTCCCAGTTTACATGACAGCTGAGTTGTTTAAAAAAAAAAAGTCTGGCCTCTCAGTCAAAGCCCAGTGACTCACACTTGATCCTGAGCTCAGATATGAAGAAATGAAGCAAGTGGCATGGTCCAACACATAGTGGAGGAGAAGGTGGGGCTCTGTGGCTGAAGCTGCATCTAACCTGAAGACAGGCAGAAGATAGACTCTGCCCTCAAGAATCCCAATGAAGGAGTACAGTTACCACACATGGGATACTGGGGGATAAAGGAATGTTAAACACAGGGCAGCTGACTGGAGGTGAGCCCCCAGCACAGCTTGAATGTCTCTGCTGTTGTCTGGGGCTCAACAGTTGGCCCAGCTGATGAGGATTTCTCACTGATTGAATGCTATTGTTTACTCCACAGTCACATCCAGCTTCTCATTATTTATGGATTTTAATCATGACCTTGAGAACACTGGACATCAAAAGCCCCATGAGCTTAGATAGCATCTTTCCTGGGCAAACCCTCCTCGTGGCTTTTGCTCCTTTGGTTTCTTACACGTGACCACAGTTTTCCTCCATGAAGATTCTGCCTGAACTTGGAGAGATCCCTCAATGCCTATACACCTGATTTGGGTGATTTCTCTTTCCTCTTCCTGGCTCTTCCTTCTTCCCAGTTCTGTAACTAGTACCTCTAAAGCCCCATCGCGTGGTACAGGTAAGTGATCTCCCTCTGAGAGGCACAAAGATTGACTCTTTGCAGAAGTAGGATAGAGGCAAACACTGGCCAGAACGGCAGCCAGGGAAGGGGATGGCCAGACTTGTGTGAACACATACACAGAGGCAAGAATAGGAGGGGCTTATTTAGGTGAAGAGTGAGTGACACCATTTGGAGTTAGTCCAAGGATTTTATTTGAATTGGTTCAATTTTCTGGAGATATGGAGCATGATATAAGAAATGGGATTTATTTTGAATGACTCCCTAGGAGAGAAGTAGGTCGTTTAGGAACTCTACAAATGACACTGTGGCCCCAGCAAACCTTGAACTTGCTTATAGAACTACTGGAAGGTAATAACAAGCCCCATGAAAGTAGCAGTGGATTGCATACTACATAAACAAGTACCCTGCATTTCCGTAGTATAATCATGATCAAACAGTGATTATCTATGGAGTTCCCAGTGGGTGTGCTGTCTTTATCCTACAGATGAGAAAACCGAGGCTAACAGTTACAAGACTTGCCTAAAGTCATGACGCTAGGTAAAGACTTGATGACAGGACTCAAACTAGCAACCACATTACCTCAAAAACTCAAGCCTAGTTAGCTACTAGCCAATACTATTTCCCTAGATGCCATGGAGGGAAGTCAGACATGCCCTGGGGACATTTTAACAAACCATCTTGGAGGCTGTCTCTGGGAAAGCTAAGGATTTATCAGAGAAAAGAGGGATGCAGCTCAGCTTCAGTGACTCAGAAGCTGGGGCCACAGAGCATGCCTTCCTGGATTGGGATAGTGTGCGGAAGGCTGGTCTAGTTGAGTGGGCAGCGGGTATGTAGTACAGCTGCTAAGAGCTGCCTCAATAAAAGCAGGAACACGCCAGGAGAACCAAATCACCTCAGTTATGGACAGCTCTTGTGACTTACAGAGCACTTTCCAGTTCTTGTATCAGGAACTCATACTCCAGAAACCAGAGTGATAACATCCCACTCGTTTCAGACCAGCAATGGAGATCCAGAGGTGTTATGAGATTTTTCTCTTGAGTTACACAGCTTGTTAGAATGCCATCTGCTCTCTAGTTTTCTAAAGCCATCCTAAATATCCTAGCCCCTCTGCATCTATTTCCAGAAAGAGCGGGGCAAAGGCGCTCTTTAAAAAAAAATGTATTCGTATTGTGTGTCTGTGCATGCATATGTCATATGCATGGGGTGCCTATGAAAGTCTAAAAAGGGTGTGGACTCCCTAGAGCTTGGGTTACAGTGGTTGTGAGCCACCTGACATGGGTACTGGGAACTGAACTAGGTTCCCTGGAAGAGCAGCAAACACTCTTAAATACCAGAGACGTTTCTCCAGCCCCCAAAGGAGTCTGTTGCCATAATAGACTCAGACACTTCGGCGGATTCTGCAACCCAGAGGAAGGGAAGTGGTACATGGGAAATACATGGGGAAATAAACAGGACTTACCTTGAGAAGAGGAAGCCAGCCTGCCTTGAGGGCAGACTCCTTTGAAAGTTTAGAGAAAGGCAGGAAGATACAGGAAGAAGATGCCTGGAGAGCAGGGACACTCACTGTATTAGGAAAGCAACAGTTTCGATTTTGAAAGACAGAAGTCACTAGGGAAATATGAGTGAAACTCAACTACTAATATATTATCCCGATCATACAAAACAGACAGCTGAGATATATCTCAAATAAAACAAGAGAGCACCCAAACTCGACACACCCTTGTTTTAATTAGATAATGATGGTGTTTTGAAATGGTACTGCAGGAAAGAAACTGAATACCAGAGTCATTTGGGAAGATGACGATGTTCAGGATGCAGTGGGCAGCACTTATTCCTGCCCCCAGGGGGTCCCACTCCAGTCCATGGTAGAACCATTCATGTGCCCCAGACTGCCAGGTCCGGCCAATTCCAGAGAATCTACCTGCACCAGTCTCTTGGTTGAATTCCATAAGCTTGGATGAGTAGTATACATGAATCCTATTCTGAAGATGCTAATTATTTCTTAAAGTGCAATTATCGGAGCATCATAGACCTTTTTATAGAAGTAGCCAAGCGACAGTTGCAATCAGTCCCCTAACCAGGAAGAGGGTGTTTGAAGAGTAATTGGGTTTCTCAGTTCCATGAGAAGTTTAGCACTTCAGCATCTGGGAACAGCACTTTATCTCTTGTAGATTTTTCTCTATGGTACAGGGGATTAAACCCGAGGCCTCACAGATGCTAAGCAAGTGCCCTGGTGATCTACAGCCCCAGTCCAAATGTGCTTTTTAAAGAACACCTAAAAATAAACAATTTGCAAACAGTGAACGTAATGAGTGAGGATCCCTAGCCCGGGGCAACATTTGGAAAGAGACCGAGAGGTTGACTCAGATGTTTTGGGATGACTTCACTGAGAGGCTCAGTTTATGTACTATGGACTCTCACAGATAAATGAATGATAGATAGTATTCTTGATTTTTCAAATGGCACTCGACTCTGCCAGGCTCACGTTCCTTACTCAGCCAGGCCCGGGTGTTGGGAGAGTCAGAGATCTAAGGAAAGCATCAGCCTCCTGAAAATGACTCAAGGCACATGAGAGAAACGGTATGATAACAAATGATAGGTCTGGGCTTAAAAATATCATGACTGTGTATTCTGCATGGCTGTGTAACCCTCACGGCTATGTAACTGTGCAGGTTTCCTGGGGTCTCTTGTCTAATAAACAAGAATAATAATGGAACATCTGCCTAAAGTTCCTGTGAGAACAAAATGAAATTAAATACACTATATACTTGTATACTATATGTACAATGAGACACCACGAGGAAGCATGGCTATATTTTAAAGAAATTAAAAAGAAAAGAGAGCAGAACAAGTGCTAGAAACTTCCAGAAAGTTCTAAAATGTAAATAGATCTCAGTGAGATTGTCTAGAAAAGCAAAGGGGGCCAAAGCTGCTCTGAGAGGGAGATACATTAGCAGGGTAAACAGGCTAGCTGCTGAGTGGACCCCCGGCCTGGCTCATAAATGCCTCCAATTCACAGAAGGTCTTCCTGAGTGGGGAGAGAAAAACTTGTCTGATGACTCGAGAGGCCACAGCTAGAAGCAATGGCAGGGAGTACAGAGGGCAGTGACTAGCACAGTGTGAGGTGTTGCTCTTCAGCAGTACTGTCAAAGGCTGGAGGGCTCCTCAGAGAAGTCAGGCCAGGGACAAGGAAGTCAGGGGATGGGGATGGGGAGGGGGGGCTATGCACCTCACCTGGTCCCAGGGACTCTTCAGGACACAAAGGCAGCTGCAGCTTAATTCCTGGGACAGCCTCAGCAATTTCAATCAGCTCACCTCATGCAAACTTGTAGGGCTTTTTCCTTTTTTCAGGTAGGTTTATAAATTCACAAACTTTTATCCTTTCTATGGCAGTCAATGATATTAGGAAGCTAATTAGCCACGGAGCTAATTTTCATGTCAGAGTGAAATTACAGGTTTCGCAGCATAGAGCAACATTCTCTTTCTGTCCCTCTCCATCCTCTATGGCTGCTCCACCCCACTTCCTTCTCCCAGTGCTCTGTATGCTCTCCCCTCTGCAGTCTGGTCACAAAGGTCAGCAGAGAGGGGTGTCGGCTGTGCAGTCCCTTTCTCTTTGGTGTCAGGCCTATTTGCATCTGCAAACAGCTTTAATTGAGTGAGGTTTCCATTGCTCTTTCTCTTTCTCCTGTTTTTAAATGCAAATGTTAATGTTTGGTTAGCATGAGTTCAGAATTAAGCCGCTGCTACCTGTGGCTGCCTCCTTCCCTGGGTTCTAAATAAGCGCAGGCAGAGAGGCGAGACCTGCTGAGAGCTTGTGAGACCGGGAAGGCTTCAGTCCAGCTAATTGCCAATCATGCTGAGAGGGCTGGGCAGAGCCTTGTCTCACTTACTAGCTCTCAGGAAGCCCTGCTTCCTACCAGCAAGGAAGGGGGAGGAGTGTGCTGAAGGACCAGAGGAAGCTGGGACAAGGCTGCTGCATGGAATTGGGCTCTGGACTTTCTTTTGTCGTCCAAGCGTTGTACAGTTGATAAGATCATCAGAAGTCACTGGGTTTGAGTACCAGGAGTTGGAATCTCTTGGGTCAAACTCTTAATAGTTTGTTATCTGACCTCTGTTTGAGCATTTCTGTCTAGGGACCCCAAAGGCAGCCTCTTCCACTGACAGCCAGCTAGCTTTAGCTGTCACGAAGGGTGTGTTTAACATTTGAGCTCAAATTAACTTCCTATTTTCTGCCCTTAGGTTTTTAGTTTTAGAACATGATTGGACCCTCTGTCAGATGATAACTCTATTACTTGTGATGTTGCTGAGGCAAAATGCCTGACAAGAACAACTTAGGGATAGAGGTATATAGAGAGAAGATCGAGGTACAGACAGACAGACAGACAGACAGACAGTCAGACAAAGAGAGATGACAGAGATGGTAGAGGTAGAGGTAGACACAGAGATAGAGAAGTAGAACTGATGGAGATAGCCATAATGATAGAGGTATAGTGCACTTTAGTTCACAATTGAGGCTATAATGAAGGGGGAGGAATGGTGGCAGTGGTGGAGTGGCTTTAGCTGTAGAGGCAGGAATGTGAAGCCTTTGGTCACCTTGCATCTGCAGTCAGGAAACAGAGGGGGAGAAGGAAAGAGGGCAAGAGGGGGAGAGGGAGAGGCAATGTTGTTTCTGTTTCTCCACCCATATTCTTCCTGTCGGTTTTTCTCCAGAACTCTAGTCTATGAGACGATGTGCCCTACATTCCAGAGAGTCTTCTTTCCTCAGTTAAATCTCTCTGGAAAGACTCTCACAGAACGGCCGAAGGTCAAGTTGACATTCATGATTTACCATCCCAACACCTCTGCAGAGACTCGGTTTCAGCTCTTACAGAGCACCTGCGCCCTCTTTACATCAGTTACATCTAA